>NC_051177.1:46887940-47245550 GCF_013339695.2 Rhipicephalus sanguineus
AGGTTAACCTCCGAAGCCATGGAGACCCAATATATCCGGTCTGAAATGTATTCCTTCAGGCACGGTATCTACAATTCTGCATGGAACTTCTTTTCGCGAGCTCTTTCGACGGATCGCCAAGAAAAAGCGAGTGATATTAAAGTTTAGACGAATTGAGCCCTGTGCGCATTCAACGTGTCCCGATATACCGTCAGTGCGCTGTGCGCCTTTCAACTCACGATGACAATGCCGAAGCTACTGCAGTATTCGAGGGGTCGTTTGACGTGCCGCGTTCCGTTCTAGCTATGTCGGAAGAATATCTCTGTTTTTTTTTTCCTCGACGCGCATCTAACCAATAATAAATTGCACGTGTATTTCGAGCCTGTGATTCGATCTTTTTAAAGCGAAATTGCGGCATGGCTGATTGCAGAATAAATGTATATGTATTTGCATTCTGATTATGGTGAGTCACTAGAAAGTGCATCAGTCAGCCTATTACCGCCTTGTCTTCTTATTTATTTACATGACAATGTAACCTGGTTCCAATACACGGCACACGAGTATTTATTATTTAGAGTTGGAGAAGCTGGCGCCTTTTGAATCGGCATCGGCTACTTCTTGCCGTTTAGCGAACTAAAAAAAAAATGTCAGAAAACGTAAAATCCAGCGAGACCCGTGATGTTTAACACAGCGCAATCCAACAGCGCATGAACCACAAATCTGCTTACAGGAGTTGAGGCAAGAAAAGCAAATACACATGTACACTGTAAACGAAAATTAGCCGAGATGGGAGCTTTTCCAGCATATGAGCCCCTAAAACCCCCATGCCCCAATCATTTACTCCGTGGTAGCGGGGTGAAGTCGGCACATGTCGTCGTAAAACGCCCCTTTCTTAATGAGGGAGTTTATTAACGACATGACCCTGTTAAACTCCCCACGGAGTTTTAGATCACGTGGTTAGAAACTCCCTATGGGAGGTTTAAAAAGTATTTTTGGTCGTGACGTGCGTGTCACGTGGTTAGAAACTCTAGAAACTCCCTATGGGAGTTTTAGAAACCATTTTAGGTCGTGATGTGCGTGCGTGTGTGAATGTGCGTGTGTCTACGGGCATCTGTTCGCAGCGACGATTTGCAGCGAGGATTTGCAACGGCCATTTGGTTTCTGTAGACGTGCAGGACTATTTTCTCCACTGAACCGTTCTGTTCAAAGACAAGTTCAACTCGCGCCAGCGTCCGACCGCGAACACATCGAGCTGGCTGTACCGTGTTTATTCTCCCGTCAAGCGGCAGTGCCATGCACACGAGTGCAAGCCTCCGACACGCCACGGATACCTCGCTTCAACGTGCCGAGTTACGAAAAACTGCGAAGAATAATTTCATCGGTAACAAAAGTAAGCTGTTGCGATCATCAGCGGGTTGTTTCTGAGGTTTCACTGGCTAAAACTTCGAAGCAGTAAAAAGTAGGCTTCGCTACGTCGTCGGCATCAAGCCGGCCGGCGGTCGGTGTGAGAGCTGCGCCGGCGAAACGCTCGCCCCGACCACCGGCAACGCTTGCTTCTCGGAGTGTCACCGAACCGATGTTTCACCGGCTGCAACTTCTAAGCGGTAAGAAGGCTTCGCTACGTCGTCGGTACCAAGCCGGCGGCGCGTAGCGAACTCGCACAGCCACACCGGTCGCCATGGCGAGTTCTATATACGAGCTCGCACCGGCCACCGGTGAAGCAAAGAATATGTTTCACAGAAAATAAAAGCTGCTGGAATGAGTAAGTTTAAATTGTCTCTTTGTGCCATGCAACCACCGTTGTCAAACGTATAGCGAGAAGGCGAGCGCCGATACGAGATAGATTGAACCATCATGGGGCCGCCGCTGCACTGCGAGCAACAGGAACCGCGACTACGAGCCGTCTCGTTCGTTGTAAGTGCTGTTATGTTTGGCCTTAAAATTCATCGAGGCAGACGCCATTGAGCGTACAGCTGTCTACCGGAATGCTGTCTTCCCCCCGTATCGGCGCTTAGACGGAGGCAGGAATGCCGATTCTTCCTGTAGGAGCTTTTGCCGGGTGGGCGGACATGTCGCTGTCGACGGATTTCCCAGAAAAAGGACGTCGGAATTCGGAGACCCCTTTTTGGCTTGTTGTTCTCTGCGTGAGATAGCATCGCGGGAGAGTTTCTCACCCAGCCACACCTGCATTCTACCCTACCGCAGCAGGGAGAATTAACATGTGCCAGAGGGAGCGGAACCCAGGTGGGGCCTTCACCCGAGGCAGCCTTCATTCATCGTTTCTTCCGAGTATTCCCGGCAGTGGAAGCGGAGGTCATCGGCCCTTTCCCCTTTGGACTGAAACTCCTCGCCGACCTTCTCACCTACGAGTCTTCGGGGCGTGGCGAGTGTATTGTGTGACTCTTTGCCTCCTTACGGGAGGCCGGACGCCAGGACGACAGGTCACCGGATTGGCGGGAGATGTTGACACCGGTTTGCCAGTGTTTCTGCAGTGACGGTCTCGGGGCTATAAAAGCCGAAGACTTTTGACATTTCTCTGCTCTCTCTTTTCACTCCAATCTCTTAACCATGTAAATAAATCTACGTTCCTTCTTGAAAGAACGCGCCTCCTCACTGGGAATCATCGGCTATGTGGGGACGGACGGCGGGAGCCAGCTACCGTAACGAGACCCGCCGAACCCGACTCCTTACAACTGGTTGGCAGCGGTGAGATGGACCTTGCGACATGGTGCTGCGTTTGTGGTGAGTGCTTGGTCTTTGCTATGACTTTCCAGGCTTCATTTTGCGTTTACACTTGAGTAGTGTAGAAGCTGGATTGTATTTTTGTGGGTTAGGTAGATCACCTAGTTATTCGTAACAAGTGAGTTTGAGGGATCACCTAATTATGTGTGAGCAGGACCAAAGCAAAGCGGCAGTCATGGATTTGAGGACGATGCTGAAGGATGAGCTTTTGTTTGTGTGCGAGCATCTCGGCATCAAGGTAGATAATAAAATGGCAAGGACAAATATGTGGAAGCTGATTATTAGGGAATCCAGTGAGGAGGACATTAACTGCGCGTTAATAGCTTTCAAAAGGTTTGAAGAGCGAGAAAGAAGACAGGAACGCAAGCGAGCCTTAGACGAAGAGATTGAAAGGTTGAAGCGTAAAGTTGAGGCAATGCGGCGGAGAAGTCAGACGTCCGCAGAGGTTGCGCACGAAAGGTGCGAAGAAGTGGCGAGTGCGGTGCACTTTAAAGCCACAGAGAAAGCCGCTCCTTCTGAGATACTACCAGGGAAAGGTACGCGTCTCTACGAGTGCGACATGCGCACGGAGCCTTCTGCGGAGAAAACCGAGAGACAGGTCGCGGATAGTGAAATCGCGCCTGATAAATGTACGCGTTTCTCTGATTGTGCGAAGGCCGAGCAAATAGAAGACGAGACCGCGGCTGGTAGGGAGACGGAAAGGATTCCGAAAGGCATTCCGTGTGGGACCGAGGCTGGTTCCAACCGCCCTAATAGGGTCATTGAGGAGTTGGAGACTTCCCTCGCACCCCAACACGTGAATGGCCTTCCGGAAATTGAAGGAGAAGAGGACAACGCTAGTCCTAAACGTAGCGGTGACGCAACGCTCCAGATAGACAGCACTATCGAAGAGAGCCTATCAAGAAAAGTTCCTTTTGATAGCGGAGGAAATACCCCAGAGTGTGAGAGGGTAGAGAGCCATACTGTCGAGAAGGGCCCAGCTGTAGTTTTTGCAAATGAGAGCACAGATCGATTGGCCCGACAGTGCAACGGAGCTGAGAAGTCGAATGACTTAAGTGAGAGAGAAAGTGGCGCACAAGCATCCATGAGCTGTGAAAATGCCGATGTCGCAACCCAGAGTGAAGTCCACCGTAATCGGGGAAATGTTCGCAAACGTCGCCGCAAAAGAAAAAAGCGGACTCGTGCGGCGCCGCGAAGCGTTGAGACAGGTGGCACACGGCAGAGCGAAACACAGGACAGGCGAGCGAGAAGTTTGAGAAAACGCCCTTTGAGGCGTACAGTCGGATGCAAGCGACCGCCGCAGCGCAGAAAGAAAAAGGACAGGTCATCGGGCAGTTCAGGGAAACGTCCTTCGGGGCGCGCAGCAAGGTGCAAGCGGCGAAAGAGGGGAAGCGGGGGAGAACAATGCGCATCTCCACGACGGAGGGTGCCTTCGACAGGTACAAGTTTGCGGGGACAACCATGTCAAGGTGTTCCTAGACGCAAGGCAGGAGGAGTAGAGCGCCGAGCGAGAGCAAACAAAAGGAGAGGATTGCCACTCTTTTCCCCGCGTCTCTGGCATCCCCTTCGCCTTTGTGAAGGGAACCGTCGGAATTCCCGAATGAGGCGTGACGGAGAAGTACAGCAAATGGCGCGCGCTCATTGTAGTCTCTGGCGAAATGAAATGCCGCCAAGACCGCGACCGCCACGAGTACGACTAAAGAGAGGAAGAAAGCTGTAAGCTTGTCGGAGAACGTGAGTTTGTCAAAAGAACTTTTTTTTGTAAGGTTATTTTAGTTTGATGTAGTGTTCTTTTGTTATCTCCGCGACTAGTTTGTTTAGCTAAGCAGTTTCTTACTTTTGGGTATTTTTAAGCGGTGTATGTGTTTCTTTTATTGAGCCTATAAGCATTGTGCGAAATAGTTGTGGGCGCAATATTATAGTAACTTGTGCGGAAGCTGTGACCCACACGGAAGTGAGCTGACCGCGTAAGATCAAGTCACGGTAGTCATGAGTGCAAATTGGTACGACCGCTATTTGTGAAGCAGTGGTAGCGTTTGTCGAGCGGAACTGAATTTCACTTGTTTGTGTTTTTATGTATAGCGCGAAGTAGTATACCGTCACCCATTTTAAGGGAGCAAATGAGCAATTTTGAGGAATGTTTTAAGAGTAAAACCAAAGCGGTTTTTGAAATGCTCAGGTTTGGCGCTGAATGTGGCTATTTTAGTGGACCACTGTCAGGATTGACAAGCATGTGGGGCTGAATATTCAGCACGAATCTAACGCAGATTACGTCAGGTGCTCCCGAGGTGTACGGCATCAGGAGTTATTTTCTTTGCGTGTTGTTTTTCGAGAACATTTAGGTTCTGTCGCGTGTTTAAAGAAGTTGAGTTTCTAGGGATGTGGCGTATGGCTAATTGGGTGGTTTAATGTTTCAGCGCTCTATGAATACGAGCAGTGTAGAGCTAACGAGCACAGCAGAGCGCAGTGCGTTCATTATCGGAGCGGCTCTCAGGGACGGGTAGCATTGACCACACGAGCATGTTAGTA
Organism: Rhipicephalus sanguineus; assembly: GCF_013339695.2. Classification (NCBI taxonomy): domain Eukaryota; kingdom Metazoa; phylum Arthropoda; class Arachnida; order Ixodida; family Ixodidae; genus Rhipicephalus; species Rhipicephalus sanguineus. The sequence continues at coordinate 46,893,191 of NC_051177.1, forward strand.
CGCGATGTTTATTCCCTCTATTTTGTTTACATTCATTGAAGGCTTACAGGTCTCTGTGATCACGTAAGCTTAGCGTTACGCTTTACCGAACATTAAGGATAGGGACACGTTTCAGACAGTTGTTTGACGCAGCTGAATCTGTTGTGAAAGGGTTTGCGAGTACGTCAGGTTCTGTCTCAAGTAGGTAATAGCGGCTACGTTCTGAGTTTGTTTCGAGTGAGCGTAGAGAATACGCACAGATATCTTCTGTAGGTTTCAGGCAGCCTTCATGTGAAAGCTGTGTTGTTGGTTGTTTTTCGTGTAGTTATGAGAAGGTAACGCTACATAGCAGTGCGGATGGTGGGAGCAGACTTGTTTTAAAATTGGTTGTTTCAGGGATCTAGAGCCAGATTATATCTGCTTTTGGTGTTGTTTTGCTTGGACGGCCAAAATGATCCATCTTGTAGGCATCTCCTCATCCATGAATGTTGTAGCTTTGGCGGCACGAAATTCTGCCAAAATTTTAGAGTAGCGGGTTTTTCATTTCTTTGTGTGTTTTGAGAAGCCTGGAGAGTTTTTAGCGAGTCCAGCGCGCTTGATCGCGGCGTGGCATTGTGTTGTGTGGTTCGCTTTGCTGCTGTCGATCATTGTGAGGTGGTTTGGGAGTTTGTTGCGAGTTCGCAGTTGCGGTTCCAAGACAGGACGTCGTCCTCGTCACCAACCATTCTCTTCGTGCCCAGCGGTTGTGAGCGCTGGCCAGTCGAGATTTTCCGGGCGGCGGAGGAGCTGTTATGTTTGGCCTTAAAATTCATCGAGGCAGACGCCATTGAGCGTACAGCTGTCTACCGGAATGCTGTCTTCCCCCCCGTATCGGCGCTTAGACGGAGGCAGGAATGCCGATTCTTCCTGTAGGAGCTTTTGCCGGGTGGGCGGACATGTCGCTGTCGACGGATTTCCCAGAAAAAGGACGTCGGAATTCGGAGACCCCTTTTTGGCTTGTTGTTCTCTGCGTGAGATAGCATCGCGGGAGAGTTTCTCACCCAGCCACACCTGCATTCTACCCTACCGCAGCAGGGAGAATTAACATGTGCCAGAGGGAGCGGAACCCAGGTGGGGCCTTCACCCGAGGCAGCCTTCATTCATCGTTTCTTCCGAGTATTCCCGGCAGTGGAAGCGGAGGTCATCGGCCCTTTCCCCTTTGGACTGAAACTCCTCGCCGACCTTCTCACCTACGAGTCTTCGGGGCGTGGCGAGTGTATTGTGTGACTCTTTGCCTCCTTACGGGAGGCCGGACGCCAGGACGACAGGTCACCGGATTGGCGGGAGATGTTGACACCGGTTTGCCAGTGTTTCTGCAGTGACGGTCTCGGGGCTATAAAAGCCGAAGACTTTTGACATTTCTCTGCTCTCTCTTTTCACTCCAATCTCTTAACCATGTAAATAAATCTACGTTCCTTCTTGAAAGAACGCGCCTCCTCACTGGGAATCATCGGCTATGTGGGGACGGACGGCGGGAGCCAGCTACCGTAACGAGACCCGCCGAACCCGACTCCTTACAGTGCATCGCTCCGTAGCTTAACGCGGATAGCGGACACCTGTTTTTTTTATTGTGTGTGTAAAATAACGGCGACGAAAACTGCACAGCAGCAAGCATTTTGTGATCGCGAGCTGCCGTTCGTCGTATAGCCGTGCCGTACTCCTGCGAGAGGCCTAGCGACGCCGTCGGCAACAACGCGGTATACCGGCGGGGCGGCGCGATTCTTCGCCGGTGTTGCTGAATGTGTGCTGCTGAAGCGTTCTTGCACGGCCGCTCGTGGTTCGTGTACGATTAGGTGCATTTTACAGACTCGCGCACTGTACTGCTAAGGCGGATACATCCCATGCGACAGAGTGTCAGCTGATAATCAAAATTCGCTAATTAAAAAGGCGTTGAATGTTAGGCGGGTTTATAGTAAAAGACGGGTGTACCTCAGTAGTATCTATAAGCCCACCACAAATACACACGTACGCCATGAATATTTCGTGTATAATTACGCGGAAAAGGAGTGTCCCATCCGAGCTACATTGGAGGTCAAGATGTGGTGCCTATATATACTCATTGACCAAAGTTTGGTTGTGAAGCGCGGGTGGCGAGCGCTTGTCAGTGTGAGTGTTGTATTACTTTGCGAATGTTGTGTGCATGTTTCTGTACGTGTGATCGAGTTTGCGTGTTTCGATGCTAATTTAATTAAAGATTCTTTGGTGCACGGTGCGACAGCGAAAAGCATTTTTTTTTTTCGATGGTTTAAAAAATTTACTCCCATACTTACCTGGAAAAGCTCCCCTATGGATGTAAACAAATACTCCCCTCAGTCCATCCAAAACCTCCGTCCTTAAAGGGGTGGTGCCATCAAATTTCGAGGCTATAACAAGCCTGTTCTGGGTTTCCTCTGTATGCAAGGACACTCCACACGAAGGGTTGGACACAGCAAACGTTTAGAATATATTTTAATTCACTTCCAAAGTGTACCTAAATGCCCATTCTCCCGATCGAAACCCATCGCTAGCGCGCCAACTCTGACGTAGATCTGTAGGAAGGGCAACGAAAGTTGTAGTGACGTCATACCAGATTTGCTGTAGTGACGTGAGTGACCTCCGGACCTCCGCAACGTACGTACGGGCTGTAGTGAACTAGAACGTATTCTAGTTCACTATAGTACCGGCAAAAGATCGGTTGCTACATCACTCGCCGAGTTTCGATTGCTTCCTGACTAAGTGCGTCACAGCCTTGTGTGGTCACGTGACCAAGCCTCCTACACTTCTACGTCACTGCCCAACCTCGGCGCCCAGAAACCGAAACCGAAAGTTGTCCACATCAAAAGGCGATATTATATTATTTAGCGAGAATACATGAATTTTGGTTCGTGCATCATGCTTCCTGGAGCTATAGGAAACGCTTACAGCAAAGAACGCGCAAGCCACAAATTTGGTGGCACCACCCCTTTAAGGGGGGTAAATTTTTTACTCCCCTGGACGGAGTATATAAAACCCCCATCGAGGCGTGCGCTAGAGGACAAGTCCATTTACTCCCATCTCGGCTTTTTTTTGCTTACAGTGTACATATATCCAGCATTTTGTTTGCTTGTTTCACTTCCTTCCCCTATCCGAGCGCGGCCGTTGGTAAAGGCTCTGTTATACTCTGACGTCTGACGCGAGTGGCCGCGAGGACGTTGCGTTTCGTCACGTCGAGCTGGCGACGCTACGCCAGGCGCGAATCGGTCTCCGCTACAGTCGAGCCGGCTCCAACGCGCCGGTGCGATCGCATGTAGACGAGCGCATGCGCAGTAAAGCGAAGAACGCCCGCGCCACCTGTCAGGAACCGACGAAACAGCCCGCGAAGCACGTTCCTGTACATGCGAGTCCGGCGCGTCTGGCGCGAAATGCAGCAGGATCTATTCGGCGCCGAGCGACGCCCGAGCGCGCCAGCAGCCGTCGGCCGCGTCGGCGGTCAGCCGACGCCAGACTATAGACCAGAACACAGCGAATTCCATGCGCATCGCCATATTTGCATCGCGCGTCGCGCCATCTATCGCACACGCGACGAAACAACATGCGCGGGCTGCCACGCCAGCAGACGCTACACAGCGCAAACGTGAAACTCAGCCCGTCGGAGAGCGTGTTTCGCGTCTTTTTTAGCCTGAAAATTTTCGCTGATTTTATTGGAACATCACGAACATCTTGCTCATGCAAGTCCACAATGTATACAGTACGTGCTGAGTGGGCTGCGGAAGCAACCTCGTCAGATACGTGCGCTGTTACATTGGTAAAAAAAGACGTTCTCGCACTAGTACGCGTGAATCGTAATTGCAGTGCAGCTCGCGAAAGAGTGAAACGATGTTTTGTGGCCCCATATTACAAGTTGTGCACAAAGTTTTGTGAAAGCTCATCATTTCAGCATGCATCGCGTAATAATTAGAGTACGCTTTACGAGTAGTTTCGCGGAACGTAATTTTTGTTTCACGAGCGCTCTTACAATAATGCGTCTTGCTCACAAAAGTGTGCTATCAGAGAGTATAACCTGAAGTATCGTTCAGCGATCCCTATTGGAAGCTACCTGCGCGATTTTATTCTTCTAACGATGGTGCGTTACAAGCGAAACTGTGCTACTCATATAGTTAAGCCGGTTAGCTACGCCTGCGACGTGAAGGACACTGGCGCGAGTACTGTTTACTTACGTGCCAATATATGTATTATGTGCAGCTGGGTGCCTTGTGTCCAAATAAATTTGGGGACATCAAACACTGAAATGAAAACACGAAATTCTGGCCAGCTGTTGAGGAGCACCGTGCCATTTATTACCTTTTGAAGACGAAATCTCGAAGGCGTAGATGCCACCAAAAGCACTAAAGCTTAATACTACGTCGAAAGTGGCAAAGCATGCTGATTGCTTGTGCTTGAAAGCACTACCTTGCACTAGATTTTCGTCAAAGGAAACGCTCAAAGGTATGAAGTGCACCCCCACACAAAGCCCGCGTCTGCCTTCAACCCAGCTGCGTGTCACGCAAATTACGTTCGCAAAATGAAATAGGTGGGCATCACACTGCAGAATACGCGCAGTTAGTGTACTTACTCGCGCATTTTCACTCGGCTCCTAGTTTTTCTGCTTGAACCACAGTTATCCACTCGCGGCGAAGCTGAAAACACCGCACCGGCACTATTTCCGTGGCGCCTCGTAATCGTCGCAGACAACGCTAATATCCTCTTGTTGCGCTGCTTGTTTTGACATCCAAAGACGACGCAATAGTGCCCAGATCAGCTCTTATACGCTGAAGCGTCGTGAACGGGTACTTTTTCGCACTTTAGGGCCTCAGAACTGCAGCTTGCCCTGTTTACTTGGTGCAGCCCGCGCGCGCCTTGGCAGCCCCGGTCAGCCCGGCGTCTGGATGCGAGAGTATCCGCTCGGCTCGCCAGCAGCCTGGGTGCGAGACAGGCGTGCTCTGGTGTATAGAGGGCCGTTTTTTGCTGACGTAACGTCGCCGTGACGCGCGCGCTCGCTCGTCGACGTTACGCTGGAGTATATCAGAGCCTTAACAAACCCGCGACCTCGTCTATGAGCTCGGCGATCTCTCGGCGCGATTGGCTGTTAGCTAATCACGTAGTTCCCACTCATCTATTAATAGCATGCACGAGACGTCATGGACGCAAGTTCTTAACGTACTGTTACTCCGGCATGACAGTTTTGATGACGTCAGGGTGGCATAATCGCGATGCCGCTAGCCTGCTTCAATGTGATAACGACGTTATTGGCTTCTGCACATGAATAAGGGGAAAAAATTCTACATGTACTGATAACGTTAACATCGGATCACAAACCTCGTTGCTACTCCGACATGCCGGTTTCAGTGACGTCAGTGCAAGTCATCTACAGTGTACGCGCGTAGTCAATCAATGCACACACCATACCAAGCCAGTCTGCCAGCCAAGTCGAGCCGTCCCAGTCAGTCAACACTCAACGTTTATAGAACCAGGTCAGTTGCAAAACTGAGCGATGTTGCGCGGCGCCGCCGCCATCAGCGACAGATGTGGCGCTGCTGTCGCAACAGGATTCACTCCACTCTCTTCAGCCGGCGTTGCGGCGCGTCAGTATCCGTGCAGGCTGCTTTCTGGGTGAACAGTTTCGCGCTTTCTATTGTGCTTCGGATGTGCGTGTCTTCACCATGCCGACATATGCTGTGTTCTCAGCTGTACGAGCGGTTACAGGAAATCTGAGACGCCTTTCTTTAGTGCCTAGGGTTATCAACTCTTCAATGAAGGGAGTCGGGACGGGGGTCATTGTTTCTTTATTGTTTCTGCCTCTTCAGCTGGCTACGTGCTGTTCGCAACACTTCCTCTTGCTGGAGAATGTACCCGTAAAAGTTGTCGCGCTTCGCCCAGAAGTTCAGTTAAAGTAACTAAAGCCCTTCGCAGCCACCGCTAGCCACCGCAACATTGCTTCGTGCATGCTATTCGTGAGAACTTCGTGTTCTGGAGCGTGACGCGCGTTGTCGGGCGTGCGTTGGATCACATAAAAATTTCTAACTGGACGGTCCGGAATAAACCCGGAACATATAGCTGTCCCGACCGGGAAGGCTGGCGACGCTGTATGAAAAGTCGGGACAGTCCCGCGAAATCCGAGACGTAATTGGTAACCTATCTATGCCCCGAGTGACCCTGACTAGCGAGCGGCGTGGGATCGCGCCAGGGGAGTAGCCAAGGGGGGGGGGGGGGGGGGGGGGCTCAACCCCCCCCCCGAAATTTTTCAATTTTGCTTGCGTATATATATACACACACATACAAACGCACGCACGAACATACATAAAGTATGCATATTGGAACTTTAGCGCACACACACGAGGACACACAAGAAGGAACACACGGACCAGCGCAGTGCCTTCTTGTGTGTCCTCGTGTGTGTGCGCTAAAGTTCCAATATGCAGCAAAACCAACTAGCCCGCTTTTCCGTATTATTACATAAAGTATGGTTGAACCCCCCCCCCCCCCCCCGAAAAAAATTTCTGGCTACGCCCCTGGATCACGCTATTCCTCGTGAGGACAAGAAACTGTCCGACGTATCACGTGTATGTGATATGCACTTTCATGAGTAAGACATCCTGAAGACTTTCACTCACATGGTCAATGGTAAGAATTAAGGTTGAAATCGTCAGCGGAAAGGAGACTCGACCATCGAAGGATGCGCCCCAAAGATATTCCGGAACTTGCCTTGATTTGAGTGAGTCTAAAAATTGTGCTGAAAATAATTTTTTTAAAGTTAACTAGAGCTGTTTTGATAAAGTTTAATACCTGAGACTAAATAAGTTGTGCCGTTTGTGGGCATCACACCATACATGTAATATCGGAAAAGTTGTTTCTCTGCATTGCGTGCGTGAAATAAATACAATTTTTCTTTCTGTAGCAGGACTGAAATTGTGGCGTGCAGTGCACACACGGCAATTTTACCACTCCATAACTGCAAGTAACTACAGCCGCGGTACAAAGTGAAAACTCCTTACTTAAAAAAGTTATAGTGAAGAATTATCGGAAAGAAAACAGCGAAAAAAAAAAGACGGAGCACCAGAAAAAGGATTACACAAACAAACAGCGCTGACTTACAACAAATATTTATTCGTTCACATCGCGCAATACCTGCACAGTCCACAACGAAAAGAAATAAGTACCAACACGCCCAAGTATCCACTTTATCTAAATAATTACGCTACGGGAATGCGCCATATAGTTAATTTCTGTAATGGACAGACTCGCAAGTTATGTTATCAAGCATGAGTTACCGTGGACAGTCTAGAAAGTCAAAGCTTTAGTGACTTTGTCTACCGCTGCTAAATATTACTCAGTTTTAAGTTGCAGCGACAGCGCAACGAGAAATCTCGATAATATACAGTCGGAGCGTAAACAACGGAGCGCTTTCTGAACGGCTGCCCCGGCGTCTTGCCACGCAGACTACGCATTTTCGTCTGCTAGCGGAAGCTTGTTGCGCCGCCAGCGCCACCAAACCGGTGGGTGGATGGGTGGATGGATGGATGGATGGATGGATGGATGGATGCGCTCAAAGTCGCAGAAGTTCGTTAAGAAATGCTTCGCATTTAATAAATAAATACCGTTAGAAGCCCCTGCCGCGCCTGGCTTACGCAGTGCTGCACGCATTTATTGAGACGCGGCGATTAGCCTTGAAAATGAGCTCGCCGTAATGCGCAGCGCCGTTCCGTCACTCTCAGTGGTTGAGCTGGTTTCCCATCGCCTCGCGCGAGTGGCCATTAACGGACTATGGCTGCTTTGTGTGCGCGAAAGCAGCCGTGTCCGCGTAGGCTTTTGATGAAGCCCGTCTTCAACCCGTTGCTGCCTGTGCGTTGCCACTGGACTCGCGCTTACGACATCCCGCTAGGCGTTGCTTCGTGTCGTCTGTATAAGTCTCCTTCAGGAGAAGGCAGGGATTAAGCAACACAGCGCTTCCCTTCTTGGTGCAAATTCTGTAGTCTGCAATTATCCTAGTTTGTCAACAGGCACGACGCGTGTTGACTGGCTGGAACGGCTTGGCTTGGCAGGCCGACTGGCCTGATATGGTCTTTGGATGGAGCGACTTTCTTCACATTCTCAATGGCAGGGTCTACAGATTGACTATCTGAAGGAATGCCGCGCATACTATTTGCTTGCTTACTTCATTATTTACCGTTAATTCCTATCTGTCTATCTATCTATTGATTGATTGATTTGATTTGATTTGATTTGATTTGATTGATCAATCCAGCAACAGTCCAATACGTTCGTTCTTCCTCGCACTGCCTACACTCTAAGAAAAAAGAGTATGTGTTACTCTTTCCGACGACTCCTGGCTCGCCACGCATATGACTCTCTTTAAAGAGACACGTTAACTCTCTTTTGCGTTAATGATCTCCAAAGAGAGTTCACGTTGCTCTTTAAAGAGAGTCATATACGTGGCAAGTCGGGACTCACAAAAAAAAAGAGCCTAAAGACTTTTTTTTTCCTTAGAGTGTATCTTAGAATGTATCACTTAACTTTAAGAAAGAAGAGGTGGAAGGGATTTTGGGAAAACGATATATTTGACTTGGATCGACCGTGCTCTGCGTATAGCAACAGTGGTTCAAATGTGAGCCCTGTGCGTTATTTTTAATTTCCTTGCTTTTATTTTCCAGTCAGCGTGTTCATACGAGTGCCATTGAAAGCAGCGATAGTAAGCTGACCGACGGCGCAGGAAGCACTCCCCGTGGATCCGAATAGTTCACTCCTAAATGTAAGCTTAAACTCCCATGAACGTTGAAGAATGGATCCGCTTTTGCATATTCCGTGCGCGATTTCCCGTGCCCCAAACGTTGTCCTAGTGTCTATATGTGGCACTGTTCGTCCTTTTAACTATGCAGGGAAAGAATCGAAGAAGAAAGGGAGAGATGGCGAAACAACTTACCTATTTCTGCGTTTCAAATGACTCGCTTTCCTATTTTTTTTTCTTCTTTTCTGATGTCGCGGTCTTCATAAATGTCCCTTTCGTGGTTGTCTGTTCCGCCTTGTCGTCGAGCTCGCTTATGTTGTTGCGTGAACCGGGCCGAAAGAGGAATCGACCCCCCCGCCCCTCTTTGTGGTTGCCGTACTATACGCTAAAGCTTCTGTTCATATCGACGTCGTTCTGAACTATCGATAAGGTTCACCGGAAGCGTTTCGGCGGAAGCGCTTTGTGCCACGAGTGCGGCTCACTCTGTTCTGTCTTTTGTTATCCAGGGATGACGTCGTGGTACTGAAAGGACAGAGAGAGGGAAAAAGAGAGACAGAGAGAGGCAGACTTTATTTCTGCAGGCGGAAGAGTTGGTGAATCTCACATTTGTGGTTTTATTTTCCGTGCGCATCGCCCGTTCAGCGAACTGTACGTTCCACTTGCGCACTATTTTTCATCTCGAGTGTGTTACGCTGTCCTGTGAGCTTTTGCGCAACGAACTTTTCCTTTTCTGTTTTTGTGTGTGCTTTTAGCGCGTGCTGCGAGCTTCTCTGTTGAAATCGATTATCGATAACTGACTACGTGCGGTGTGTCCCTGCTATACCGCGTGCTGAATCGAGCGAGCGAGAGAGAGAGAGAAAGAGACGGTCGAATATGTGCTTTTGAAAGTGTAGCTTGGGGGATCTATAATATTGGCGCTCAGGCTTGGCCTCGAGCTGTATATATACGTGTTTGAGTCTCTTATTGCTGGTTAGGCGGTATGCTGATGCGCGTGTGAAATTTCTTTCAACCAAAGCCGTTTTGAAGTCCCTCTGTCGTCTCTTTACACACTTCGTATGTGTCTGTCTTGGCGGAAGTGAAAGCTAAGTTCAAGGCGTTCCTCGATCGTCATGTGCGCAGCACTCTTCGGACTTCCAGTTTTCCTTTTGCTGATGTTTTACTGCAGCTTTATCTTGTGGTTTTCACCGGAGTAGCGGTCAAACCGTCCTCACTTCTTAAGTTTGCGACACGGTCGGTGGCTTCCCATAACAAAACTAAAAAAAAAAAATAGACGGTCCGATGCGGGAAGAAACTCTTTAGTTTTTATTGGGTGTCAGCTTCCACTTCAGCGTTTTTAATGGTGAATGTTAAAAGAAATGAAAACAAAACGCCAGCCGTTCCACATTATCGCACCCAAGTAAACGTCGCCTTCGTTATTTGTATTCTGCCGACCTCCAGCTTCTTGGAGTTCGCAATGTTCATGACTTCATTTCGTGCATCTCGAGTGTCCAGTGACTGCAAACCGACGGAAATGCCTCAGAAAGAACTTTCGCTCATGATTTCTCGCTCATCGGCTGGATTCCTTCCGGCAGTCTCTCTTTCCTGCGTCCTGATTTCACCGAAACGGCACTGTATACGTCCTTGTAAGTTGCAAGTTGCGAAGTTTTAAGTTTGACCTCAGGTGCAGGTCTTCGCTTTCAAGTTTGGTCTGTCGATCGACGCCAGCGTGGGGTTAAAAAGTCTCGAGGACGTGACGGAAAACGTAAATTGATGAAACTTTCTCGTTTCTTTTTTTATTTCTTACCTCTGTGCGTGTGCGTTTTGTATTTCGACCGAGTGGCCGTGTGCCCATGTAGTTTAACCAGCGTAAAGAGAGAACTTTACACCTCTGACTTTCAAAACCCCACCCCTTTCCCTTGTATAGGTAGCATACCGGCTATCTTAAACTGGGGTCGAATTCTCGAAGCTTCTCGTTCGTAAGTGCGTTTTCTCATTGGTCAGCCGGCTTCGCTAATGATACGTCCCGCATAGTGATTGGCTGAAATATTTTCTTGCGAAAATGTTCAGCATAAGACGTTTTGGTGAATAAGGGATAACATCCCAGCCATTCTATTGTATCATGTTTTCCTTCCATCATTGCAGTCCGAAGCAACCAATGTCGTGCTGCCCCCCCCTCACTCACTCACTCACTCACTCACTCACTCACTCACTCACTCACTCACTCACTCACTCACTCACTCACTCACTCACTCACTCACTCACTCACTCACTCACTCACTCACTCACTCACTCACATCACTCACTCACTCACTCACTCACTCACCTCACCACTCACACACCACACACACACACACACCACACACACACACACACACACACACACACACCCACACACACACACACACACACACACACACACACACACACACACACACACACACACACACACACACACACACACACACACACACACACACACACACACACACACACACACACACACACACACACACACACACACACACACACACACACACACACACACACTACCAACACCCTCTAGACTCTAAGGCCGAAGCGCTCTCCGCATTCGAAGTGCTGACGTCACCAAGTGGAGGCGGCGAAGGCAGCGGGAATCCGGTTTCCCCCGTTCCCGGTGGCCCGCTCAAACGCGGATGGATACAATCGAAACACGTGTCACTGGTCGTCATTAAGAAAGTCGCGCCATTTTTCTGAATAAACAAATACAATCGGCAGAAGAAACCTGCAATATCCCTATGAGAGTTATCTTTAAATGAAATATCAGCACCCAGCGAGATAACTTTCAACTCAAAAGCGCGCTATATTTAATGACGGAAGGTGAGTAGTGCGGCGGCACACCGGCACGTCAGTATGTTTCTTGCTGCCACACGTGGTACGTCGGTTCTGTCAGTGCAGTGTGCCGTTTTTTTTCTAAAATGCGAGAACGTCGTGCGTGCTGAAGCGTGTGTGGGGCATTGAATTCGTCAAACCGAACAAGTGCTGTGTCCTTCAGTGCAGTAGCAATTACGACTTGAAGTGCAAGGTGTGCGTTTTTCGATTTTCCAAGATGCGGAGCTGCGCTAAAAATGGCTGCGCGCGATTTCGTGTGACAACTTCACTCCTTCACAGAACCTCAGGGTGAGTTTTCCTGCAGAATATTCTACATATACTTCCAAGCGTGATTAGAAGTACGACGGTCGCCACTTCTAGAAACGCCAGTGAGGAGGATGAGGAATGGCATGACCTTCAGAGGGAAGCAAACTGTTCACGGCCTTGCTGCAACGTAGTTGTCACCGAGGAAACGCTGTAAAACATGACGGACATTATCCCGGTATTGGTGTATGGCAGGGCATGCTGTCTACGCCGCCTTGAAGAAACTCGAGTGAGAAATGTAGAGAAGCAACGACAGTGAATAAAGAAATTTCAGCTTGTGTTACAGAGAAGCACTGACCTCGTCAGAGCAATGGACCGTGGAAGTATCCTGCTTTTAGCGTTGTTTGTCGTAAATGCTGTCGCATATAATCATGCAGTCCTGGAGCAATCGTCAAAACAAGAAGTGCTTTAAAGTTCTCGAAACAGCACCAAGTGGTTACAGACCTCACCGTGGAGCTCCTAACCAACGACGAGTCGTCATATTTTAATACCTGCGACGATGGACATGCTTGACAGCTGGTATTGAAGCAAGAGTTGCAGTGCAGCACGAATCCTCTCATACAAGTCTTTAGCCGCAAGAAATGGTTTTAGAAGCTGAATCGAAATCAAAGAAGGGAAAGCTGGAAACGCTCAGCTAGAAATAGCTCTCGAAGTGCCTTTGGCCCCGCTGTAAATAAAGTTGTTCAGACAAAATGCCATTAATCTCCCGTTCTCGCTTATAAAGCACGCTTGCGACCTGGTGTAAGATTTCCTCTGTTTCATTTATTACCTGCCCATAAGTTTCCCTATCACTGGCAAGCGCAACTCGAGAAGGCAAATGTATGGAGCCTACGTATTTTCGCACGAACAGTTAACCTTGCAGTTTTACTTAAGGTCGAAGGGTAGCTTGTTCCTATGAATCTTTTTTTTTTATTCGAACTTCCCTGAATGCATTACGCGAAGATAATTTTCTTCGAGGTGTGACTACGTGTTCGGGCTCTTTTGTGGCCGATGTATCAATCAGTCGCAAGTTTGTGCTACCAGCCGGATGTATAACCAAGAACCGATGAACAAAATTATGCGAAGTTCCTGGAGATTTGATATATCTATTTCTGTTCACTACCGAGGTGAAATACAGGGCATAAGCTCAGCAAAACACGGTTTGAGTGCTTGATACTCCTCAGAGCAAACACACGTCTTTTACTTATTCACAAAAGAAAGAAATATGTCAAAATTTGTGAGGCTCATTTCACCGTAAATATTTGCACGCAATTCCTTTACTCCTGGGGAGGGAATTCCTAAGCACCAAACAGGAACACTGACGAAAGAAAAGGCACAGACAATGGCACAGCAGACGTTACTACGCAAGCCTTCACTGCTCGGTGGCGAGCAACCGCCGCCGCCGCTTCGTGACGTCACGGTGGCAGCCTTCAGGCCTTAAAGTCTAGAGGGTGTTGACACTACATGTGTGGCTAAATCTCCATACATGCAAAGCTGTGTCTGTGACAAAATGAAAGCAAATTCTCAAACATGGGAGTTAGCGCTATGATTCGGCACAGTCGACCTGTACAGGCATACACCGAGTGTTCTTGAAGATCGTCCTTCTTTCTCATCGATTGCGTTAGAGACGGGCTAGGAAAAAAAGTAAATAGAACGAGCGTACAGCGTACTCGACTGCTGTCCTCGGAGTGAAGGGGGCTTTGCCGGTATACGCGAGGTTCTGAGACGGGGAATCAGCGATCGATGTGATCGGATTTGATTGCGTCGACATATTGAGCGATATTTCCGCGACACAGATGCTCGAGGATTCCTGCTCGCACCACTATATATACACGGTCCCGTAATTTCGGCGCTGCAGTATGAGTGCCGTGAGCAAACGTGTAGGCGTAGCACGAGTGAACGTACATGCGTGCCCCTTGGCCTAACGAGAATCTCCAATCGCGAGTCCCCCTGAGAGAGCGTTTGGGCAATCAGTAGATCGACGGCCTACCATCCGTTCAGGTAAAGGCTTCATTAGTAGAATAGGGGCCGAATTTACGAAAATTGTTGCGTTCATAAGTGTATTGCTATCGTTAAGATGGTAAGCTGAGCGATGAAATTCTGTGTAGCGCTCACGAGTAGGACAAAGAACGGACTGCTCTCCTTGTTTTTCCGTACTCTGATCTATTCGTGAACGCTGCACGAAATTTCGTCATGAGCTATATTGCTGTCGTCCGACCAACTCTGCTAATGATACGTCCAACATCAGGATTGGAAACAAATAGCAAATCACGAGAAATTCAGCAAGTCACAAAAGGACTCAAGTGACACAATGTCATTACATAGTACAGTGTTTAAATCTCGAAGAAGGAAATCGCTGCTAGTAGCGCAGATTACGACAGGATACAAAATAAAAATAAAAAAGCCTGAGATCTCGCTGCTGCTAAAGAAAAAACCACGATGGGCACTAGAAAGTTTCCTCTTCAAAACTCAAGGGACCATGTTGAGTCAGGTCACGTCGAGGTGTAGGCTTAATCACGGCGCTCACAGGAGATCGCGGAAGCTATCTGACTGGTTTTATTGGGAACTGCAGCGGAACACTTGTACCCTATCTGCGTGCCTTCAATGTAGGAAGTCCCTAGAGTATGCTCTCCGAGCTGTCCTTTCGAACGAACTCAATCGTGGAGTTGCGGTGGGGGAGGAATCGAAAGCCTCTTTCAGTGTTAAAGACAGACGAATCAGAGTACGCGACAGCGAAGTTAATTAAATGGCATGATTTTGCTGTAGCGAGTTCTGTCGTTTGATTACTGTCCCGCGAGACCAAGTCAGCTTCGCTCACATTAGATGTATGCAATCAAGAGACAGCACAGGAAAGACTTTCGGTACTTTTGGAGACGCTTGTACAAACTCCTTACTGGTCTTCTAATCGTATTGATGGTGCACTCTAAGAAAAAAAAAAAAAGAAAGAGAAAGACTACCTGTTACTCTTTTTGGTGAGGCCTGACTTGCCACATATATAACTCTATCTGAAGGCGCACTTTAATACCCTTGTCACACGGGTAGTCTAACCACAGTTAAGAACGACGGCCGTTAAGTCTAACGGCTGTTGTACCTTGTCATACCCTTGTCACACGGGTAGTCTAACCACAGTTAAGTACGACGGCCGTTAAGTCTAACGGCTGTTGTACCTTGTCACACGACAACCCTAACCGCAGTTATCCCGCTAACGGCCGTTTTCGTAAACGGAGGTAGGCAACCCCTGTTAGCGCCGTAAACTGACAACATGGCTGCCTCTACCGAACGCGAGCAGCTCGGCTCCCAGCGAAATATCAAGCCAAAAGCGTGTCAACTGGACCGTTGCGACGATGGAGGCGTTGATACGCATTTGGGAAGATAAATTACCGGCTTTGAGGTACCAGTTTGTCCGTGCTGCAAAAATATCGTGTGCATTTCACGAGATTGATACACAGCAGCGTTCGTTCATTGAACAGGGCTTCACGCTATTTGATAGACGCGCATCAAAACACGCTGCTGACGCGTCCATAATCGAGCGTGAAGCCCTGTCCAAGGCGGTGTAATAGCGGTGTTGCACGAACGCAGCCATGTATGAACTAAAGAACGCTTGGAAGCGCTGCAACCGTGTGACAGCGCCTCTGTCTGGTTTACGGTAACTGTGGTTACGTCCGTTAACTGCAGTTGGTGATAACAGCGGTTAAGCTTGCCCGTGTGACAAGGGTATCAAACGCTAACCGCAGTTAATCCGCTAACGGCCGTTTTCGTGAACGGAGGTAGGCAACCTCTGTTAGCGCCGTAAACTGACAACATGGCTGCCTCCATGTCGGACGCGAGCAGCTCGGCTCCCAGCGAAATATCAAGCGTGTCAACTGGACCGTTGCGACGATGGAGGTGTTGATACGCATTTGGGAAGATAAATTACCGGCTTTGAGGTACCAGTTTGTCCGTGCTGCAAAAATATCTTGTGCATTTCACGAGATTGATACACAGCAGCGTTCGTTCATTGAACAGGGCTTCGCGCTATTTGATAGACGCGCATCAAAACACGCTGCTGCCGCGTCTGTAATCGAGCGTGAAGCCCTGTACAAGGCGGTGTAATAGCGGTGTTGCACGAACGCAGCCATGTATGAACTAAAGAACGCTTGGAAGCGCTGAAAACGTGTGACAGCGCCTCTGTCTGGTTTACGGTAACTGTGGTTACGTCCGTTAACTGCAGTTGGGGATAACAGCGGTTAAGCTTACCCGTGTGACAAGGGTATAACTCTCTTTGGAGGTCATTATACAATCTTCGGAGAGTCGTGGGAGGCGCAGATCTCCGAACGTAAGTTAACGCGTATCTTTAAAGAGAGTTATACATGTGGCGGCAGGCCAGGGCTTGCTCAGAGGAGTAATAGGTAATCTTTTCTTGACAGCGGAGCTGTTTATGCCAGCCGATTGATTGTGATCCGTCACCAGAAAACCATCATCATCATCATGAACCGGCACGCGCCATCTTCGTCCGCTTCTTCATCTTCTGCTTCGCTCCCAGAACACGTGCGCCGATTTGTACGGCGTGGGATGCAATAACTCCGATGGCCGAGAGAATGAGTACGGAGGAATTCTTGGCGAAAAAAAAAATTTCGTGACGAGGCGGGATTTCGAAGCCGCGTACCCGCGATCCGAAGGCGAGCATCGTAACCACTCGGCTATCCAGGCACGCTAGCGGAGCGTAACACGTATCCTTGTATTGTATAGCATACCAAGTTGTTGGGAGATGGAAGTGAGAGTGAGGGGGAGAGATGTGAGGGTGAGGAGGAGGGAATGGAGGAGGGGAGATAGTGAACCGTAGCGTAGAAAGAAGGAGAGAGAGAGAAATAGAGAGAAAGAAAGGGAAGAAAAGCAGAAAGAGGAAGAAAGACAGAAAGAGATTCAAAGAAAGAGGAAGCGAAATTGGGAGAGAGAGAGAGAGAGAGGGGGAAGAAAGAGAAAGAATGATAGAAGAAGCGAGAAATAGAAAGATATATATCGAGAAAGAGAAAGAAATATAAGTAAACAAAGACAGAAAAAATAGAGAGAATAGAGAAAAGCAATGAAAGAGATGAAGCAAGAGAGTCAAAGAAGGCCGCCCTCTTCGATTTTTGTTTTCATAGAGTGTCCGATTGTTTAGATTGAGACGGCGACATATTACGTATAACCATTTATTTCCATGTTTTGATTTTAAAAAAAAAAGATTACTGCCTGCGTTCTGCTTGAAGCCACCGTGGTGGCGGCGAAAATTTCACGAAGGCTGTTGGGACCACGGATTCGACCGTTTTGTAAGCACAAGAAATGACTGCGGCTTAGCTCGGCTAAGCCCGGCTATGCAAGCGAAAGCTTGTTCACTCGGTCATGCTTGTTTACCCTCGTAGTCGAAGCACACTTTACCGACCGAACGATGTGGCTAACCGAACGTTACGTACTGCGTGCGCTCACTACCGTCCTTCCGTCAGTTTCCGAAGCAGTCACCGCAGCCGTACGCGAGAAACGCCAGGACAGACGCTCGCGTTCGCAGTCTCCTCTGCCAGCAGGTGCGCGTGCTCCTTGAGTTTTCACCTCGAACGCTGAGGAAGGGCATTCGGAGAGGTGGACAGACGAGCCGACGATCGCGTTCACTGTAGACTCGTGCACAACTGCAACGCCACAACTAAATTTCGCGGGGCTTGTAATGGGGTATCCGTTCTTCGCTTCAAGGCCACGCGGAGATACACAGCGGAACTCACTTGACTAGTCCAGCAAAGCTTTCGCTTTAAAAAGGGCGAGAGCCCCGCTAAGCTTCTTTAAAGGGACAATAAACGTGGAGAAAAAAAAAGAATTTGGCTTGTAGTTAGCAAATTACCCTTCCACAATGCCAACAAGACCACACTTCTCGCTATGTAATAGTCTTCGCAAGCTGGAAAAAAGCGGAAAAAGAAAATGCACGTGGCACCGCCGCCTTCAAGTTGCCGCGCCGGCTCGCCCTGAAGTGCAATGTTTTAACAGCGTCTGCTAGTGCTTACCTAACCGTACATAAGTAAGTACGAAAGGAATTACGTTCCGGGGGAGCCAGGGGCTACACAGGTGTTAAGGAACCTTATTGAGCCAATATGGTCTAAATACCAGCAGAAAGAAAGAAAGAAAGAAAGAAAGAAAGAAAGAAAGAAAGAAAGAAAGGGGTTTGGGGAGGGGCCTGAAATTCGTGACGTCACAATACTGTCCTGCCGTTGTTCTCGAGGCCCAGTTTTGTAATGACACATTAGTCTCCATTTTCTCTTCCGCTAATGAGCCTGTGGTTGCGAAATTTATGGCAATTGAACTCTCATACAATAAATAGCCAGTCTAAACAATCTAGCGTGAAAACTTTACAGTGTCCTTTGAAAGACGAACCTGACCTCCGCGGTCGACTTGGAGTCGCAGTCTGTGCTGTAAAGTGCTGCGATTGGATAATTTACTACTTTACTTTTTTTACCATTTTTCTTGTTTGTTCCCTATTGCCCATATAGGCTCAATCCTTTTTCCTATAGTCCGTATCTAAAGGTCCTGCTGCTGCAGCCATGAAACTCTACCAACTCGCGCGATTTTTCCGTCCTTTCGAGGTTGTCCTCACCAATGTGCTCTAACTACAGGAATTCTTTTTGTCGTGTTAATCCCATGAGTAAGACTGTGAAGTCCCGTCGCTCTCTTAACTCAGTTTCGCTGAGCGCGACCTCACCGGCCGTCAAGACGACGT
This sequence comes from Rhipicephalus sanguineus, assembly GCF_013339695.2. Lineage (NCBI taxonomy): Eukaryota > Metazoa > Arthropoda > Arachnida > Ixodida > Ixodidae > Rhipicephalus > Rhipicephalus sanguineus. Next base: position 46,911,778 of record NC_051177.1, read on the forward strand.
CCCTGAGGTACTGCCCATCTATACCGACATCGTTACGGCGTCGGCCTGTCGTTAAAACCGTACCCGCCACACTCAACACACAAGCACATTCCTAGGAGGAAGCCTCGGATTGAAACGAGCAAGAAAGATAGATTAGCACTTATCGTGTCGGGGACTCGTATAGAGACTTGGCCGAGAAGCTCTCCCTAGGGTTCGAATATGGCGAGGGCAAAGAAAAGCCAGCCTGTCCGTCTGCCTGACCCCGCGGACAAGCGATCGCATTGAGGCGATCGCGGCGTTATATACCATGGGGGTCGCGAAAAACCGATTTGGATGGAACGGTCGCGACCCGAATTAATCCTTGCTTGGCAAAGGCAATGCTGCGAGGAAGCCCTGCGTGGTGAGCTATTCGGCGTAGATTCAGGGCACGCCAGGGGAACATCCACACCGCTCTCGTGGGACTCGCTGCAGAGACGTGTTCAACGGATGGCGGACACAGAGTTTGCCCCCATCTGGGAAAGTATACGTTTTAGTTGTCATCTCGATCAGACTTTGCGGCTGTTCTTTTTTTTCTTCTATGTCTCTAACTGTTACTTTATCGCTGGTTTAGAATTTGGAAGTACGCACGGTGTTGCGATAGGTGATGCTGGATCAGTGGTTGTGGTTCTCTTTTGCTGTATACTTGGTCGAGGGATTGAATTCCGGCCACCGCGTGGGTCGTATTCCTTGGCATGCAGAGCGCTCTTGTACACTAGGTGCTTTAAAGGGCCCCTCACCAGGTGACATAACGAATTTTAGTTAGACATCGGAAGTTGTTGGGAGCCCAATAAAGAGCATTATGCCACAAGAATTTTTCTAATCGGTCCCTTAGAAGCTGAGAAAAACAATAATTGCTGAGCACGAAAGCTGCGACATTTGTAAGGACGCGAGACTAGCGGTGTGCCGCATGAACATCTAGTTAGACGCGGGAGGATAAATGAGCCTAATGAGCACTCGAACGCGGTAGACAATTAGTTTCGTTGTAAATGGCGGCGTCTGCACGATGCGCGAAGCGCGAGAACACGAACGCGTGCGAAACGTAGGTAGATTAGTCTCGAATCTCGCTGCGATTCGCAGTAAAAATTAAAAAAAAAAGGCGCACATTCCGTTTGTGTGTTTTATTATTGCTCTCAAGTTTTATTCATCCATTCAAGCAACAAATTACAACAAACTACACGTCGTGTCAAGTAATTGTCGTAGTGTCTTATCGTAGTGTCACGTGCTATACTGTTGGCGACATTGGCGACGTCACAGCACTGCCATCTACGTATAGGGCCATTCCACCGTGTACGTCATACCCTCATTCTCTGGGCGCATGCCCGCGAGAAGAAGGGCAAGCAGCGTTCAGCTTGAAATTTGACCCATTTACGCGGTGCGTAGCGTTGCAAATTTTGGCAGACGTTATCGTGACGTAGCGTTGCAAATTTTGGCAGACGTTATCGTGAACGCCCAATGCATGCATTGCGCTCGTCAGCTCAAAATGGTGGAACCTGGTGAGGGGCCCTTTAAAAAAAAAATTCAACCAGCTCCGCTTCGCGGACAGCGATGAAACAGGGAAGCAGGTGGCGTTCCCACCGTCAGGCTAACTCATTTCTATGATTTGCAAGTCTTTCAGATATGTCGTATCACTGCTCTTTATTAAACACCATTTGTTACGCTTTGAGGTGTTAGTATAGTTTTATAGCATCTTGCCCATACCGTTCTTATGCGCAGGTTTACAAAGAAGCCTTCGCCTAAGATGATCGGATATGTTGTATCACTGCTCTTTATTACTCTTTGTTAAGCTTTGAGGTGGTAGTATAGGCACCACCTTTTATAACCACAAAGTGTCACGTGGCAGTGGCGTGACTATGGTAACGCGTACGCCATTTGTTGGGCTAACTGTTGCCTTCATTTCTAGTGAGTGGACCAGTGTCGTGAGTAATGGGATTTACCCAATGTCTGATACGCGTACCCGTTTATGATGTACACAAGTGTTACCATGGATCCCGGACATGAAAGGCTCGACCAAGAACAGCTACGCTGTTCAAATATGGCGTTCACCCCTTCTCGGCGACAGCACATTTAGGGCGATGAAAACGAACGCGATTAAGTGGTAAGACTGCCGCGACAAAAAGCTGGTTTTTCCCACCTTCGCACGTGTCGTCTCGAAGGCTTTGTCTTGTACTTGAAGTTATGGAAGCGCGTCCACTAACATCGGTGTGTCAACGCTCATGTAACGTTTGCGGTAACGTCAGCGTATGTCTCTTGTAGACCGATTTTAAAATGGAGAGCTGAGTGGACAGCGAGTTTGGCGAAATCTTTCCAAGGCACTTTTTCGGCGAAGACGGCATCGAAGACGAATATAAAATGAAACAAAGACGGCAGGTATCACTTGTCCAAACAGAGTGATGGCTGCGGGACAGGAGGAGTCATGCTCATTAACGGCCTCGAAGTGGGGAGCTCTATATTTTTGTTTGAATGTAACGTTTGATTGAACTTCAAGAGGGTTTCAACTTGGGCTTTGTGTCCGTGTTTTTTGTGTGCAACAGTCCACGTCAAGTTTAATTGGACGCGCTTGACGATTCTAAAATGTTCGAAAGCGGCTTTCGAACACGTCACTGTACTGTTGCATTCGTTGTTTGATAGTTTGGCGCTCTTTCCCTCCTCTTCCCGACGTTTTATACGTTCGCGATGACACCGTGTTTAGCAGTATAGGAGTGGTTTTAGGATAATAAAGACGGGTATTTCTGCAACCTGCTCGACGTCGTTGGGGAGAGGAGAGTGAAGGAACATAGAGGAAAGGAGAGGCCACCTTCTCGATATACGAGTACCCGCGATATACCGAGCGCCAGGCCGGAGTACCTCTCTTGGTCGTACAAAAGACCGGTGAGATCCCACCGGCACTGCGAATCGAAGCGAGTACCTCCCGCGTTGGAGACGGACTCTGACCACTCTATACCGCCCGCCGCTGCGGTTCGTAATAAACCGCGTCTTCTCTCGGTAAGGCCGCTGCCTATCGCAACAACCGAGCCTTCGCCGCGGTCGCGGTTTCATCCACGCAGCGGATCCTAAACTCCGCCACTATCCTCACCCGAGACCCCGAAGTAGCTGAGCAAGTAGCCATAGCCTTAAGTGTGCTCGACAGCAAACGAGAAGTCATCTACAGCGACTCTAGAGCGGCCATGAAAGCCTTCGAACGTGGCGTCGTCTCCGATCAGGCGTTACGCATCCTCCGCAGCGTGGATCCGAGTACTCTCAAGCATCACACCGTCATCTGGTTCCCTGCCCATCTCGGCCGGGTGCCGGGCGCCCCGTCCAACCTCAACGAGATCGCCCACGACGCAGCGCGCGCACTTACCGACCGCGCCGTCACAGGGAAACCTCATCTCGCCGAGTTAGAAGCCAACCGGGACGCACCCATTACGTATAACGACATCACAAAACACTTTTACCTTGGACGCCGCATTTTTCCGCCCCCGCATCCGAAACTTAACAGGCCGCAGGCGCTAACCCTACGCTTACTGCAAACGCACACATATCCAAACCTCGCCAAGCTTCATGTTTTCTATCCCGACGCGTACCCCAGCGACACGTGCCCCTCGTGCGGACACACGGCGACACTCACACACATGCTCTGGGAGTGTAGAAACGCTCATCCCGGCTCTACCTCACACAAGTGGGAGACGTCCCTCAGAAGCTCGCTTCTCGCCGACCAGCAATGGGCTGTCCAGCAGGCCCACGAGGCGGCCGCCAGATATTCTCTGTCGGTCCCTACGTGGGAGACGCCCGCTACGCGCTGAGCGCGTTCTGCAGGACGTAAATAAAGTTTTTCCAATCCAATTCTCTCGGTAAGAAGGTGGATGTGGTGGCGAGCGTGTGTTGTGTCGTCTTTAGTGTCCTTCTCTGGCGGAGTCGCGACGCGTCGGCCATCGTGGCCTGCGCCCTTCCTGGCGCTAAGCGTGCTCGCGTTTCTTACGCAAACCCGGCGGGCGGCATTGCGCCAGCGCCGCAGCCGGATATTTTCTTCCTTATATACGGCCTGGGGATAAACAAGCAGCGCGTGTCGCGCCGCCGGCCGGGCCTCTTCTCTGGCCGAGGTGCGATAAGCCGCCGCAGCTTGCTGCGCGATGCCTGCAGCCCTCTGCCAGGTTTGCTTATATAGTTGCGTGCGTGTGGACAGTACCGGCGCGGAGGATCTCTTCTCTAAACGTCTCACCAACTGCTGTGCAGCGCTGCAAAGCCTATAATAAGGGCTAGCGTCAGCCACCCAATCAACGAAGCTGGAATTCGACCTGGCTAGTGACTCCGAAGAAGGGTATTGTAGAGAAAAGCGGTTTTAAAAAAATGAACTATTTTCGCTTGGCGAAATTGCGGCGTCGTCCGCGCAAAACTGGGCGGGTATTCGCCACAGAAAGCAGGTATGTGCCAAGCAGCTCATAGCATATGATAGCCATGCTTATTATAGTATAGCAACGGGGTGGGAAAGGCAATTGAGGTTGAGGAGGAGGGTGAGGATAATGGGAAGGCCACCTGCAACGCTGTCTTCTCGGTCTTCGCACCACTAGGACGTACCTGCCCAATTTTTTTTTTCTCGCACGAACTAACAGGGACAGTTTGGGGAGTTGGTAAGTGTGCATGTTGAAATAAACCGCGTGAAAAAAAAACAAAAAAAAACAAGGAGAGTGGAGAGGAACGAAGACAGGACGGTGCTACTAGCACATGAAGTTTTATCGTACGAGTTTTCGTTGCAAGGGGACCGCTTCAGCGTCCGCGTCATGTCGTTCGTCTGTAGCCGCAGGACCATTTCACTTGGAACAGCAGCTTAGTGACTTCACTTGAAAGCTCATGAGTAGACAGTTGCGCGTTGAGTACGCAGTATGCACACTAGTTAACACGACTAGCCAGTGCTCGGTGAACGTCTCGTTCAATTCGAGATGCCTATTATGTTAGACAAAGTGTGAACTGTACAGTTAAAGGAGAAGACACGTTGATAAGAGATGGTGCGTATACCTTCTCTGGTGAACGTTTTCTTATTTGCGCCGTACGTCACATATACCATATCTAACACACACGTTTTTTTTTACTTTCTGGTTATTTCATTCCGCCCTTCCGACAAATAGCCGCCGTGGTGGCCCACTGGTTACCATGCCCGGCTGTTCATCCGAAAGACGCGGGTTCGATCGCGGTCGCGGCGGTCGCGTTTCATCGTAGGCAAAATGCTATACAGAGCTGTGTACTGTGCCATGTTAACGTCAACAAACGTGAGGTGGTTAAACTTATTCGGAACCATCCGATACGGCGTCTCTCATAGCCCGAGTCGCTTTGGAACTTTAATCCCATAAATGAACCAAGCAGCCTTCCGGTAAATTAGCTTCGTGAGGAGAGCGCTGAGAGCTATGTGGACGGTGCATGAGAGGGGAGCCCTTCTTTCAGTTTTCTTTTCAGGGCGAACCGTGGTTTCCGCTGCGCTGCACGGAACTTCGCAGGCGTGGAGTGTGCGTCTGTATGTATAGAGAGGGTGGAGAGATATCGCGGGAATGCGAGATCGGAGTAATTTCGAGCTCCGTTCTTTTTGGCGCCGGAGCTCTTCACCGTTGGCTTGTTTGTTCGGAAGCTGTATACCGTCCGGCTTCCGCCGCATCCGCGAGTAGACGGCAGAGAACGCTTTGAGCACCGGCTCGTGTTGATTCCTATCGCGGCTCTCTTCTCTCGCTGCCGTGCTGCCATTTTTCATGGATGAAAGATATACGAAAGGGGAGGTAGTAATTAGAGCCAGATAGGTTCGCCGAAGCCTATAATACCCGGCACGCTACTCCTGAGAGTATATTTGAAAGAGGAGGAAGAAGAAAAAAATGTAAACATCTGCTGTGAGTAATGAGAAAATTTTTCCAGCGTGTGGTATAACGGCAAAGAGGATAAATATTAAAGAAACATACGCCGGTGCACTATGTTTGATAATGATACCACTGATAATGCTGTGTTTGACAGAGCAGCGCATCACCTAGTGGCTAGAACAACAACTTCGACAGCAGAGTTCTTTGGAGTCCTTGTTATTATATTTGTTCTTTAAAACGTGCTTGAAAGGCAGATTAAAACACAGATTATCCTGCCTGGTTGTATGCGTTAGTGATGCAAAACTATCGGAAAATCGACTATCGAAAGCATCGATCGTGTAAATAAACTATCGATAGTACTACTATCGATAGTATTATCGATGGTGCGATAGATAGTACCGTCGGTAGTATTACTACAAAGATTACTATTAATAGTGCTTTCAGTATAATTATGCTGTCGTTGGCTGGCGATATTGTCAAAAAGCATTTGCGATAGCCTATTATCAACAATGCCCAGTTCACTTAACTTATGAGCTATTTCTTGGCGTAATAAAAATTATTTCAGCAGCGAAAATGCGGGAAGCCGTTCGTCAGTAAATTCATATCCAAAGTAACGATTTACACCTTACAATTAACAAACCTAGTTTTGATATCTTTATCTTGAAATCACAAAATGCAATATAAATGTGACGACTGCACAGTACTATCGACTGTAACGATCTCGTGTTCTGTACGTCTGAATAATTGAACTTAATTGTCATGTGTCAGCCAAGAATTGTGGTGAAGGAGCCCAAGCATGCGAACTTTCTTGCCCTTCAGCCTGCTCCTCCTGCTCCACGCACTTGGGGAACCTAGTTTATGCTGCAGTGGGTTCGCGCGGTTGATTTTATAATATCGGTAGTACTATATCAAACTTACTATCGATAGCGCTGTCGATAGATTTTTTTAAATTTTTTTTTACCATCGATAGTTCAATAGTGACTGAACTATCGATAGTATCATCGATAGTTCTGCATCACTAGTATGCATACGCCCGCATGCTAATGTGTATAGGCAAGGGGACTGGGTACGAAAGGCCCTATAGTCGGATACAGCTTAAGAATTCTGGAGAGGCCCCACCCAGACGACCGAAGCGCGGCAGCCGATCGCCTCCGCGACTAAAGAAATAGTCCCGCTGATGCACGCGCCGATGTTCTCCGAAGGCGGAGCCACCGGCCGTCCCGCTCATGACGTCAGTCCCGAGTGCGCGCCCATTGGTGCAGGCTTGTGTGCATCCGCCTTTTTAAGGAGGAAGTGCCGCGGACCTGTAAAGTTGTATTCGACCATAGTTCTAGGAATGTAGGAAACAGAAAAGGCGGGAAAAAATGTGGTCGTGGTATTGACGGGCGAGATGAATAGAATGATCCTGATGTAGGCCTATTTATAGAGTACCATTTATTTTTGAGGAACATGAAAAACGAATATTGAAAGCTTGGCGCTGCCACGAATGGGAAGACATAGGAATCAGTGTATTTCCGAGGTCTACAGTGGCACCTCACAGGCTGTGCTTAATCTACAGAAAAAAAAAAGAGGGGGGGGGGGGCTTCCTTCAAGTGCTGTACAGGGGCTGTAAGTTTACGTTTTTATACATTTAACGAATGAACAACGAGTACAAAGCATAGAATACACCTTTGCCTCAGGGAACCGCCTCGGGCTCTTAAGAGCTCTGCAGTCACTTACATCGAGACTATAGGCGTGCGCATAGGGGGGGCAGGGGGGGCGGTCGCCCCCCCCTAATCACCTAAGAGGGGGGGCGCAAAATCTGCCCCGTACATTGACCCTTCTAGTCATCTAAGAGGGGGGGGGGCGCAAAATCTGCCCCATACATTGACTTTGAAGGGGGGGGGGGGGTCGCTGCTACGACCCTTTGCCCCTCCTAATGGGGAACCCTGCGCACGCCTATGATCGAGACAGTCTTACATGCAGACTCGGGAGTAATGCAATTACAGTAATAAAATTACTTTTACTGTAATGCGTAATGTAACGAATTCCTTCGCGCGAGCGATTTCAAGAAGATTTTACTCATTACTTTCCCAATTTCTTGTGACTAAAATATAGCATGTCCACTTTGCTGATGTCATAAAAAAATTGACCAAAGAAGGAAAAAAAAAAACATAACCAAGACAAGATAATGTTAATGCCAAACCTCAGTCGTGGGAAGCTGATCAAAGAGCTCCGAGATTTTAATGTATGAATGTGCCGTAAATATATGTGTGTACGTGAGTTGTGCACGAGTGATGAACATTTGTTAATGTAATTTTTTAAGTAATTTCGTTCCTTTTAATATTAATAGTAACGTTCATTACTTTCAGCCAGCTGTAATTCGTAATGTAATTTAGTTGCATTTAAAAATATGAAAAGTAATTAGTAATGTAATTTAATTACTTTTTAGCTGTAATTTTGCCATCTCGGCGTGCATCTTTCTTTATCCCTTTAGGTACGTCACGTCACGCCTATAGGCGTGACGTGACGTCACAGGGCTTTAGACGAGACACTCGTTTGAGTCATATATGACTCAAACGAGTGTCTCGTCTAAAGCCCTGTGACCCGCACGTTATCTGATCTTTCTTTCTTTCTTTCTTTCTTTCTTTCTTTCTTTCTTTCTTTCTTTCTTTCTTTCTTTCTTTCTTTCTTTCTTTCTTTCTTTCTTTCTTTTATATTTATTTATTTATTTTCTCTTTCTTTTTTCGTTTCTTTCTTTCTCATCGTTTAGCTGTGCGCCGCAACAGGCAGGCGGTGGTGTCACTGATCTCCACTGTGGGTGGTGTTATGGAAAACCTCCTTCGTGCGGCGGCACGGTGGCTTCTCTTTCGTGCTCTCTTCTTCTCTATGTGGCTCTTTGTGGTGACAGCGGCCGCGGCTCCGGTCCGGTGGTTGCCGGCACCGTGGTTGCCGGCCCCGGAGGAGTGCACGTGACTCGACTGCGGTGGTGGAACTCCTTCCAGACGGCGCCATGTCGCACGAATACCGCGCAGCGTTTGTAGACGTCTATAAGCGCTGTCCAGCTCTCGCAATCTTCGTTGATCCCTGAGATTTAGTACAAAGAAATTAAGAAGAATGGCCAACTCAGTCATTGGATTGAGATTGAATGAACCGGCTTCGGGCCGAAGTAGCCCTTACACCGGCTGTCATCTCACCGTGGAACTGGTTGCATTTACGACTGCAGGGATGCTACGTGTCCGTACTGCTCTGCCCCAGTGATGCAAGCAGATGCATACCATCTTATATGGGACATGCGAACGGTTACAATCGGAACGCTTCCGTTCGTGCAAGCCGGCCTTCGATACATTAGAGCGTTTTAGTCTGTCCGGCATCGGAATACCGGGTGCGAACTGCGCATGCGCGCGCCCGCGGTGAACGTGGCCGCGCCACCGAAAACGATTCCCGTCTACCTCGAATCTATCAAGTGGCCGTCGTGATCCCTGGAGCTCGTCAGCTCGGAACTGATGCTTTTAGTTGCTTTAGATTCATGTCCTTAAGCTTCGACAGCAAAGTTTTCGTGCCGATTCGGCACCGTTTTCGAGAGCCGTACTCAAATAATCAATGCTCTGTGCTTAGCGAGTGGCAGTCGCCAAATCTCGGAGGACTTAGATTACGTGTTTGTTAGTTCGTTTTTTTTTTTATCCTCCATAGCTGGCGCCGCTTGGCGTGGCGGCTGCTATGGCACACGCTATCCGTCTTCGCGTTACCGGACTGCCGGACAGACTGAAAGACGCTCTTGATACGATCAGCTATGACCGTGGGATACACTGCTTCACTTCATGCAAAACAGCGGTCTTACGTTAACCATATAACGCACATGTACACTCACAAAGTACTATGCCTTAAGCGCAAGTCTATATCGAAAAAAAAGAAAGAAAGAACGCAATATTCACAAAAAAAAAAGAAACACGAAATGGCGAATACATAAGCTAACCAACACGACGTCGTACTTTTATCCGAAGTCAGTCGATCTTGCGACACATGCCTCCGTCAACAGTCATACTCCAACCGTACTCAAGAGAATGCGTGAAGACATTGCCTGATTTGACTTTCTCTCGAGGGGCTGCTCTCTTTTACTGGCGAAGAGATGTTATCTCCACCTGGCATACTTCACAATATGAAAAAAATAAATAAATAAAAATGAAGAAGTGGAGGGCGAAGGCGCTTAGACGCCAGCTACCAGCAAATAAAAGCTCGTCGCGGCGTGCTGTACACGCTCGTGTGCCGACTGGAGACGTGACAACGTCGCCAATAACGGGCTCAGACGCCGCAGAAGAGCTGCCGCATCAACAGCAGCATTGGGGATGTGGCCGCATAAACAGCCACTGCTCTGCTCTCTCCCACCTCTGTATTCGCCTCCACTCGCTCCTATCCGAGGCCTGACATATTTGCGGAGAGGCGCGCGCGCTGCGACGGCCGAGGAGAGTAGTGTTTGTACTCGGGGCTGCTGGCGCGCGACCTACATGCTGTGAGCCCGTTGTCGGTGAGCCGGGCCGGGTGCGCGCGTGCACTCCTTCTCAGTGCCTTGTACGCGCTATCGCCTTGCCCTCAGCGGTGCGTCAGTATAAGCTTTTGCGCAAATCTGCGCCGCACCGAGATTTGGCGCGTGCCGCGCCCCGCCGGTCCCCGGGATTGCGCCGCGCGCTCTCCTCTCTAGCTCCCACGCGGCACGGTCGCAGTCCTGTGCCATCCAGAGGTTTCTTGCTGCCGTTCTCGCCAGGGGTGTACGCCCGTCTCTATGTTCGCGAGTGCTCAAATGCGCGTATACGCTTTGTATACGCGTGACGCTGCGTATGCATAAGGGAAAAAGTAAGAGAGGCGCTCGCGGTTCTGCGGTGATTTATGGGCCCTGGACTGCGGCGTAATATAGGGAAGCTGTTCGTGCCGCAGATGTGCTCAATCTTTAGCTCGGCGTGGTCGCTAAAACTGTTCTGCTCTCTTCTAACTTGCATACTGCATGTGGAGAGGTTGAGGTTAATATGAGTACCGCGCGGGAGCGCTAGTTTCCCCGAAAGATATGTTCTGTTTGCGTTTCGTGCGTGCACATGTAGTCACGTGCGGAGAATGCATGGATCGTCGCGGCATTCAGTCGCCGGCTGTGTTATCTTTGCTGTAGTATGGGGATGTCGCAACAACCCAAGTATCCCGCCCATAGATGAACTGAACGTGGACGAAAATCCGGAAGACCAGTGGGAGGCGCTGCTGACGTCCGCGAACCCTGAGGACCAGCTCCGGTTGGTGGACAGGGCTCGAGCGTCAGCTGCAAGCCATGGCTACCTGGAATGAGGAAGTCACCCACCTCTGGGCGAAGAGCACGCGCGCCTGGTCCCTCAATAAAGTTTAATTCTCTCTCTCCCCCCTATTATTGCGATAGCAATTATATGGACACTCTCGACTGATTTTTGCCGTCGCCGTCATGCCCCGGATATGTATATATATATATATATATATATATATATATATATATATATATATATATATATATATATATATATATATATATATACACACACACACAAATCTCGGAGGAGCTTGAGCGTGTTTTCTATCACGCAACGCTCGTAATTTTCTTTCAGTCTGAAAACTGCCCTTGAGACGCGCACGACAGTGTCCCTTTTCTGTACCCACTAGTGATGTGGGAGAAGAAAAAAACAAATAACACCGGGCACACCTTGCATCAGACGCCCCTGTGTGCCAAGAAACGCAGGGGGTCACTCCACGCGCCACAGATTAAAAGAAAAATAAAGATCTGAGAGCATCTGATTCTCCGTTGTCGACACTTGCAGCGCCTTGCTCAAGCACAAAGATGTAACAACTGCGACAGGCGCTGCGAGTGTCGAGCTTCTTCTCGTTCTTCGTGTGACATTCGAATTTCTTGCTATCGCATCCATTGCTTCGCCCTTGCGGCGAAACTGTGACTTTTTAGGGGCGAAGCTCCTAAAGCCGTGGGTTTGCCCCTCCTATAGCTCGTACGTGACCGCCTATGCCGCGCGTATGTGCCACTGGTGATGGAAACGAAGCAGCGCGAGTGTTCTTGGACCAGCGCAGGGACGAAGAAGACGTTGCAGTTCTTTCTCTGATCGATAAAGCGTGTTTGTTTGTCGTGCTCCGTGTCCTCGTCGATCCCACGTCGTTACACTGGTGGAGGTGCGGGGTAAGCTTCATGCTTGGCACTCCATCGCGGAGCCGACAATCGAGCCCGGAATCGCCACCACGCGTCGAAACACCGGTCCACCGATTCAGTCGCCGTCTGCTAGTCGCAGTCATGACCCTGTACCTCGCACCCAACCTGTCTATCGGGTACGTCAAGTCGTTTATAGACGCTGCGTTACGTTACTACGACAACAAGTACAAGAACCGTCCGTTTGTGCTGGTTGGGGACTTCAACGTGGACCTCATTGCCAGTGACTGGATCGTGCAGCACATGCTTTCCAAATACGCACTCAGATGTATCCATATGCAACCTACCACGATCCGAGGGACGTGCATAGACTTAGTGTTTGCAAACTTCCCACTGCAGCCAGTACAAGAACCTCTCTCGCTTCATTTCACGGACCATAAAGCCGTCATAATGAAGGGGCCTCGCAATCCAGCCGTCATGACAACGACGAAATGAGAAGAACAAACGCAGAAACGAAACAACAACCGAACAAGAACAAAATAAAAGTGGATTTTGTATAATACACGCACAGTCTTACGTCGTTCTAATGATGTTATGGGCTAAGTTTCACGGGAGAGTTACGGTTTACCGATGATCTCCCCCTCTCGAGCTTCGCCCACTTATCATCATTCATTCCGTGGATATGGCGTGATTTTTACAGCGAAAGCTGTTATGAGATCATTTCACCGGCCGTTTTTGGCGCCGTAGTTGTCCGCCGCCGCCGCCGCCGCCGCCGGTGTCCATAACCAGTATCGCTCGAAATAAGAAAAAAAAAAACGAAACAAGAAAAAATTCCAGGATGGAACGAGGTTCGAACCTGGGCCCTCTGCGTGGGAGCCCAGTATTCAACCTCTGAGCCATGCCGGTGCTTGAAACTGCTTTGCAAAAAGGTCCTATACAGGCTTCATGTCGGGAACGAACCACATTAGCATATGCAATATAGCGTGGTACAAGAGTAAAATAAGCACCAAGCGTCGCACAACGCGAATTCTGTAACCAGGCGTCACACAATGTGAATTGCGCAACGAGTAGGTTGTTGAATGCTTCCAACCCATTACAAAGGGCTCTGCCATAATTCTTCGTTGTCATCAGGCACAGCATCACCAAAGTGCGCATAATGCCTTACATTTGTTTAGCAGGTACCACGGCTCTCCGTAAAATGACGAAAAATGGCAGTGACTGCTGCCCTACTTCTCAAAAATTACAATGATTTATAGCGTAGTGGGTTCCTCGCAAGTGCACTTGTGTTGGTTGCCAAGGAAGCCCATAAGCGCATGATCCATTTCCTCGGGGTCGCAGTAAAATTACAATGATTTAGAGCGTAGTGGTTTCCTCGCAAGTGCACTTGTATTGGTTGCCAAGGAAGCCCATAAGCGCATGATCCATTTCCTCGGTGTCTCAGTAAAATTACAATTGTTTATAGCGTAGTGGGTTCCTCGCAAGTGCACTTGTATTGGTAGCCAAGGAAGCCCACAAGCGCATGATCCATTTCCTCGGGGTCTCAGTAAGTTCTTCACCCCCCCCCCCCCGTCTCTGTCTCACGTCAACGTATGTTATACAGCATGACGGGAGAGGGAAATAGCGAGCGGGTGTCACCCGAAGCAAATTACATAACTGGTGGGCCGTTTAAAGCTTCCAACCCATTACAAAGGGATGAGCCTTAATTCTTCATCGTCATCAGTCGTCGCGTCAACAAAGTGCACATAATGCCTTACAGACGTGTAGCTGGTGCCTCGCTTCTCCGCAGAATGAAAAATAATGGCTTAGTGGGCGCTTCCCAACTTCATAAAAATTGTGATTTATGGCGTAGTGGGTACCTTTCTATTGTACTTGTATTGTAGCCCCAAGAGAGCTTACGACGGGCTCTAGAATCGCCGCTCTTCCAGCTTTCGCTGTGACTGTGCTGCGGTTTCAGCGCAGGCCTGGCATTTTTTGTTTTACACAAGTGTCGTCACTGGTATATATTTTATCTTGAAAATGCCGAAGTTTGAGAGAACAAACATGCGCGCACTTTTCCTTGCGTGCTGTCTAATGTCTGTTCTGTTACATATGTAGAAGCAACATATAGTCATGACTCATGACCTATGGCTATAGGTCATCGACACCATGACCTGTCATGGTGCTTGTGCGAGCCCACTCGCAATACGCGATCTCTCGTTTCCTCTGACGTCTTGCTGGTTCAATTTTGGCTCGTGCAGAAAGACGTTTCGTGTGTGGTATCGGAGAGAGAAGACGGCAAACGCGCAGCGTATGCTCTCCGTCCTTCAAACACAGCTGCATTGTATTACCGTATTTACTCGAATCTAGGCCGGCCGCGATTTTCGTCTGTCGCTGTCACCTTGTTCCCACATGCTCTGGTTTAAACACAGCCTGAAGCCGCATTCTCGAGCCGATGGTGACGTTCTGTGAGGCTGTTTTCAGCGTGCACTGACGAAAATTACTTTATAAAAACCCTAGGACATTTTTTTGTTCTTTTATTAATTGTTCGCCGTTGCACCGTGTCCTGGCAGGGCAGCTGCTCGTTTCCGCGCTTCGTGCTCCAGGGCTGACGGCAACCGCCATCTCGGGGAGGATTGGGACACCAGCCAGTTGTTGACGGACTTGACTATTTTTGCATACGGACGACGCCACGAAACCCCGGATCTTAGCCATAGACAGCTTCCTCGTAAAGAAAGAAAAAAAAAGGAGACGAAGAAAAGTTAAAAAAAAGGGAGGGGGTGTAACGAGAGCGATCTTCTGACACTCTAAAGTCAGCTGTCACCGCTGCGGTTCAACTTAGAACTCTGCGCTGCACCATGCAGAAGTAATTAATACCGAGTGAAGACGCCTTCGAACGTGAAGAATAAATCAGTTGACGCTGTCAAACTGCACTTTCAAAGTTCCGTTTTGGTTAAGCTGGCTCCTCGGCACACGTTTGCCTCATTTATTTTGGTGCGCCATATAATGACCGGGACAGGTGTTCGAAAAGAGGATAATCAGGCTAGCGCAGATCTTCGTGCGCTTCGTTTACTTTGATCGTGAAAAGAAGTCTACTTCAGATTGGTTTAAACTTTTCTTGATGTACACGCTCCGGCATCGGGTTTGCTCTGTTGCGTTCTGTTTGAATTATAGTTGCTCAGAGTTAGCCGTTTGGTCATGTGATTGTGCCATTTTACTTAAACGAATTTTGCCTCGCTGACTGAGCTAAGCTGGCGACTGCGATGCCTCACTCCGTTTTCCACGAGCTCTGCAAGGTGTCAGTGCAGAGCGCGCGCGCTACTGCAGCACTCGCTAATTATCTTGGAGCAATCGAATTGGGAGGCAGGTCACGATTAAGGGGCGCTCAGTCGACGCTGTTTAAATGAGACTGCAAAGTCTGAGGCGAGTTTCTCGCCATTAACGCTTGCACGCGCCAGCTCGAGCGCTGTAAAAAAGGAGGAGAAAAGAAAGGAAAACGGAAGTTTAAGCCGAGGTAAGGCTGTGGATGTTCACGTTCACTCGCTTATTTAACGTGACTGTAGGAGTCTTTATTCTCTTCAAAGGTATAGGTTTCGTGTGCATGTTTTTTTTTTAATCATTCCCTTCGAAGCTGAACTGACGTCGTCTTAACTATATTTATATAGCTTTAACCAGTAGCCGTGTAACGTGTACGTGCACTGCTTGACAGCCAATCAGCTCTTAGCGCTATATTTCTATTGAACCCGCAAAGTAAGCTTTTCGTATTAACATGGGCTCTCAACGTTTCAATAAATGTAGTAGACGTTTAGCTTGGCCACCTTTGGCTCTATGATTTAGTTGTTTAACCAACAGGCAAACAGTACGTAATTCGTTTCGATAAAACCATCTATTCTAAACATACGCGGTAGAGTTATCACCTGTTGTACCCCACGGGAACGCGTGTTTATCGCGCATTTCGTCTTCGTCTCTTTATCAAATATTGCTTTCCCCTCGGTGCTCGTTTCGGGTGACGCTGTGACGCGTGTCGGTGATTATACCGCGTGCCTGTTTTGGCTGGTTAATCTCCTCGTATAACTGCAGAGCGCTGTCTGTATGTAAACATCGCCGATTACTCAGCCACCGAATTAGAGTTCAATTTCTGTATGAAAGGTGGAATGAGGTGCCAGCTTGTTTTATTACCTGAACTTCCGGGATAAACCTGTAGCGCCACCTGTTTATTTTGGCGGCCTTGCGTGTGAACTGTGTTGATATAAGTACTTTGGACATGAACTTCGATAACTGAGTTTGGAACTCCAGGTCGCATGTTTATAGTGTATGCCTTACGATCCTGTACTGTATTTACGAGTGGGCGAAGAAAACATCAGAAACGATGGCCCTTGGGAAAATAGCTTGATTTCGCCCATTTTTGATCGTTTCACAGGAATATTCAGTTCCTTCTGGTTTGTGTGTGTGTGTGTGTGTGTGTGTGTGTGTGTGTGTGTGTGTGTGTGTGTGTGTGTGTGTCTGTGTGTGTGTGTGTGTGTGTGTGCGCGCGCGCGCGCGCGCGCGAATATATTGTGCTGTGTATACAGCGTCTTCCGTTGTTTACAAAACTGCAATATTCGTTAACACAAACGCCCAGCATCCGTGCGTGCGTGTGTCTCGTATGTGCCTCATGTGGACGAGACGATAACATATACTACCACTCTTTATCATACCATATAGTAAGGGCTCGTCGTCCACCCAGATCTCCTATTTTGTTGCCTATAGAGGTTCGCGGCGTCTCAAGAATTCTCAGGGGGCGCAGGGTTCGGCGTTGGCGTTCAGGTTTTCCAACGGACGTTCACGTTCGTTAGGCGACGGTACCAGCGTACGCCCACCTTTATCGACGCACTCTTTCAAGGCTTGCACGGAGTCCCTCAGGAAAAGGGTTGTTACTCCGCCTTGGCTCGCGTGCATCGCATGAGCGGCAGCAGGTGATGTATACCGTTCGCCCAACTCGTTTTATTATATTTTCACCGCTGTCATTTCGCGCGCACTTGTTGTTTCTTTTTGGAGCGAAAGTTGTTATGACTCGGAGTTTTCGGTGGCGGGGTCGTACGCAAGAAACCCGGCGCCGTGGAGCGTACAGAAACGCGGCCCTCGAAGGTGCGTCGGTCACGCGCGTGTATTTTTGTTAGCGCCGTTTTCCGATAATTGACGCCCTCTCGATCGTGGGCTTGTAGGCGATCAGCCGTTTCTGAAATGGCAATCCGATCTTTTATCGAGGTGACTTGTCAATTCACGTTTCCACATTTCATTGTTGCCTGAATGTGAACGCATAACGGTCGACGTTGCCTGTAGTAACTGAAGCGTTGCGCTGCTAGGCACGTGGATGAAGGTCACATTCCCAGCACGGCGGAAGGAAACAGTTAGGAGGGAGCATTGCGCAATGAGAAAGAAAATCAGTACGCCAGGCACACGCAAGCTATGCTTCGCTTGCCCCCAATTCTCCCAATAGGGCTAGGGCTCCTGATTCTTTTTTTTTTTTTTCTCTGCCGTCATCGCTGTTGCACTGTGTTGGGATGCCTTTTGTCACCACAGCACCGGCTCGCGCCCTGAGAGTTTGGTTCAAGGGGTCTCCAGCTGTGTTGCGATTCTGACTCATCCCGTCCATTACGTTGTTCTCGTTCCTCTCTAGCTAACGACAGCGTGCATCAAAAGCCACGGACGACACAGAAGCGTAATGATGGTCAAAAGACGTGAACGCTCAAAAGCCGCTTGCGTGTTTTGTTTCTGTGTCGTCCTTGCTTCTGGTGCGCGCTTTATCCTATATCTACCCAACCACCTTACTCATTTTCGTTTGTGTTAGCCTTAAAAGTTTGATTCCGACTTTAGCTATAACAATAAAGGTACCGTTTGGCAGGGCGGTTTACTTCTTCGCTGTTTCTCCACGTTCAGTGCGATATTTATTGTACAGGGAGTCGCTGAGCAGAACAGCAACTTCACACGTAAGCCCGTTTAAGCAAATGTTGTTAAGTTTGCAATGATGCTGAGCCCCCTTAGCAGACTTACAAAGCAGAACTCCGGTATCAGTATTATAGCCCCACAATCGCAAGGGTCCTGCTCTCCCATCAGCGCTTTACCCGGCAGTCGTACGCCTCGCCCCTCCCCACGGAGATCTAACAGAAGAGGAGGCCATCAAGTGGCAACAAAAAACCGACTCAAGGCGACCTATGTTCACAACTGCGTGCGACTTATACCTGTCGACACAGAGAATTCATGTGCGTTCGCATCGCTGTTGCCCCGTAAAATAAGCTCACGTCCTGTTCCTGCACATCTGATTGGTTCAGAGGTTTGCGACTGCAGTCGCGCGACTGAAAAAATCGAGCAGTGAGCGACTGTGCCGAAGTAGTCGCTTTGGAACTGAGTAGGTCGCGCGACCAGTGTTAGTCGCAGGTGTGAACAAGCCTTAAGTTGTCTCAAACAAGGGACAGTCTCGTCTTTCGCTTTCAGATAAAAGGAAGGCGCATAAAATTCAAGAGTGCAGCTGGGAAGAATGTTTATTTGAAAATATATGGCTATACGCAGGGAGAAAAGTGTTGAAAATATGCGGGCTGCTCGCCAAGTCTTATCTTTCCCAGCATTGTTAGTAGGCTACGTCAGTGGACCAAACCGGAAGCCGTTCAGGGCCTGTGTTTGTAAACAGCGAAAGGGTCTCACCCCCCCCCCCCCCTTTTCTATCTTCCCTTGAGAATAACTTATCCTTCGACGAAACGTTTCTGTTCTGCTCTTTGTATAGTCTGTAGTTCCTTGTGTTTCCTCAGTGTTTCTTCCTGTTCAGGTCTTTTTCGCTGCTGTATCATTGTCATTTAAAAAAAAAAGAAAAAAAAATGGCCGCGTATCTGCGGGCTTCGCTGCAAATGTCGTCGAAAGACGATGGTCTTCTGCCGGCAGTACTACATGAGTCCTGGTGTCATCCGCGGCCACCCGTGATGCTGTTCTCATACCATTTCCGTCCTGGCATGATAAGTGCAATGGAGGTTTGTTTGAAAAGATTTCATTTTACCGCATTATCACTGCTGGCATGCCATGTGTTCGTACCTCCACGACATGTCAGCACTGTTTGGGTAGCGTGTGGTACTGTATAGCATGATAGTTTGCAAAGAAGAACCATTTGTGAGACATGAATGTATTTTATTGCGTGGAATGGTCAATGACTTTGCGCATGTACTACGGGTGCGCCGAAGTAGACGCCTTCCCGTCTCCAGTGACGCCAGGGTGTGAGGCATTGGAAAAAATAGAGGCGCTGCGTTGATATAGATGCCATCTGGTCGGAAACATGAGCTTGTGCACAACCCAGGGCCACTGCCAGGTGGCAGCACCATATCGTCGGCAGATGGCTTTTTCGTGCATAGCGTCGTATTTTCAGCGCAGCCTATGAAACACCAGGGCATTTAGATTTACGTATCTATGCATTTTCTACTAAAGGAACACACCACCTAATGCTTACGTATTGATGTTGCGCCTCAGATATGCGTAATATTTGCTTTTTGATCAACAATGTTCACAAGTACGAACGCAGCTACCATTTCAAGATGGCTGGGCGTTCAGCAAGTGCTTAAACTTTTGCCGGGTGGCAGAACCGTGTGACAGACAGACAGACAGACAGACAGACAGACAGACAGACAGACAGACAGACCAAAATTTCTGCGTTCAAGTATCCCAAGAGAGACTATCGTCTTTAAGAAAGAAACAACTACGTTTATGTAATAACAGTTACGTCCACATTGCTGGCTTAGCGTGTACAGGTACGCGAAAGAGATACACGAAATCGGTTTAAACAGACTATGCAGTATTCACATTAATTTTTCGTTTTATTCCGATAGAAGTAAATGTAAGCCCGAGTTTCAATTAGCTCGCTCTGAAACATCAAAGCGTGTACAGGTGCACTCCGCCAATGTGAAAGGGAACACCGGATGATTTGGAAGCTCGTAATCCCTCTTGTGTTGGCTCATAATATAATGAGATAAAGTTCCATCAGCGGGACGATTCAATGGCTGAACAACGGCGACAGAACTGATGCCAGCTAGTGAGGATTGAAAACTTCCGTCTTTGCGAAGAACCGCTGCTCGAACGCGAATGGAGTGGTCACTTTCATGTATGCGGGAGAATGTATATGTCATTTTGGTTTCATGAATAGTGTGTGTGTATATATATATATATATATATATATCATGGAGGAAGGAAAACTCAGGAGAGGCCCTATCGTATCCCAATGCATTGCGAAAAGTGTGGCGGAAGTGACGTCAGATTTATGGGGCAAACAAACCGGTATGGGGCAAACAAAACAGCAGACGCCCCGCGGCGTGCTCTCCGCGGTGGTTCGCTTCTGCTCAGATTTGTAGTCCCGGCGTAAACTTAGCGCGTATTGTGCGGTTTGCACGAAGTAAAACGCTGCAAGCAGACGTTTACCAGGCTGTTCGTGCGTGGCAGGCCCGAACGAGCGTTTTTGTGCAGCAGTACAGAAAGTACCGGTACGTGCCGTAATCAAAAACATTCAGCCCCTGCATCATTGTATTCGAACTCACCTAGCAGTGACTTACGCGTTCTACTGGGCGTTAGATCTCTCTTTTCCGTTCTCGTAGCCCGATTGCCCGATTAGCGGTTGCGGCGCAACGCCAACCTATAGTTGACGTAACTTCACGTCGAAAAGAGGACACCGCTGAATTGTATAGGCGATCGTGCACGTAAAGTTTGTAATTCCAATGCGCACACAACACAAGCACGCAGCGAGCGCACACCGAACAATACATACATCACGTAGTCCGATAATAACAACAAAAGTTTATTGCCCTTTCGTTGAACGACACAGCCTCTAAAACGTACGATGCCTTCAGCGCATGTTATGTACGGCGCGTCAGACGCCAAAAACAAAAGTTCACATGAGTTCTGAGTTGACAGAATGAGTAACAAGCAACAGAGCGCACATCCGAGAGCTTCGCACGCAAATACCATGCCTTAGTGATCAGCAATGAAGCGAACGTATACGTACACATGAAAAGTGACACCCGGTACTGTCCGCGTGCACGCGATTTGCACCGGGTATACGCAACAGCTGGGCATTGCGTAGCTTTCCTAAAGAACACACACAAAGAGCAGCATGCGTGAATCGACTACACCACTCGCACGGCAAAAAACAAACAAATAAACAAAAAGGCTGCAAAGTTTCGCTATGCGCGCATGCGCTTGCAAACATCGAGACGGAAGTCGCGAAATGTTTCGCTGCGCCTTCGCTGGGAGGCAATGCGGGTGTTTGCGATGTGGAGGCTTCACGAATGTGACGTCAGGGCCTCTCCTTAGTTTTTCCTTCCTCCATGACATATATATATATATATATATATATATATATATATATATATATATATATATATATATATATAGTCACGGTAATAAAATGAAAGTCAATAATAGCCCGGCTTTCAGCACGTCAGTTACAATTGCGTCTTCTGTCCTCTTTTACTAACTGCCCAAAAAAACTCCGCCACGCACAAAATAGCAAAACTGCCTCGCACAACAGACAAAGACCCAGTGTATGCACGTGTCAATATATATAGGAACTTGAAAAGTCATTCCGTTTATTTCCCGATTGAAAATCAGTGGCCTTCACCTTGCAGTGTACATAAAACAGGCTGATGATGCCGATGATGATGTACTCCCCAGCACATGCCGTCAAAGCTCATGTTGCCAGAAACGGCCGGGAATAAGAGTGTTTCGGTTTTTTGCGCTCGCCACGATTACCAAGGCATTTCTTTCGACAAGACCTGCTTTTTTTTTTGGTATTCCCGAATGATAATTAGTAAAGATACAGCTTAAACTTGTTTTTTTTTTTCTCCGTTGGTTCTCTTTAAGGTGCATGGCGCTACATTTTCTGCAGCGGGGCCAAGATAGAAAGCGCGATGCTTTAATGAGAAACTTCCGATGTCCGCATACCCTAATTGCGACTTCACCCTTTCAGTCTGGTTCACTTCTAATTGTGACTTCGCCGTTAGTTTTGGTTTACTTGGAATGGCTTGGCGAGTACCTGTATAAAAGTACAGGGACTCTAGCTCTTAACGATTGGTGAACCGAGGCAGATCGCTTGCGTCGTTTATCATCTGTATCGCTCAAGGTGTCCACAGCGTGGAGCTTCCGGGCTGCAATTAACTGCCGATTAAAAGCGTCAGTGGAGTGATTAATGTTTTCGCGATCAAATGGGTTCTTGTCTTATTTTCGTTATCCCCTTTCTATGCGGTGTTCCTTGTAGCCCTCAGAACTCGCTCGTTTGCGTTCCGTACGTGGGTTTATGCGAAGCATTTTTCCTTTGTTTCTATTCTTTTATGCGCGCATATTTGTAGTAAAAGCACATTCCGGAAACTTTAAAATAGTCGCCTCGTTAATGAGAACGTTAAAACGTTGTCGGTTCGCCCTAAGAGGTGTATGCTTGTAATTGTGTCGGTGTCGTCGTTTTGAACGCTCTGTATAAAACCGTAATTTCGCGAACGTTCGCAGATGTCTTAGTTTCAGGAGAATAATTCCAGAAATAACGTCATCGAATTGATGGACGAACGAAATAATCAGTGAGTAGGTTTGAAAAAAGAAAAGACAGTAGATTTCCGCCGCCTTGCAAATTTCCCGAACCAGTTTCCAGCGAAGCTTAGAATCAAAAAGCGCTACAGTTCAACTTCTGAGTCACCCGTCCACATTATTATGCTGTAGCTCGTATAAAACACTCATGTTCATCCATAATTACAGTATTGCACGCTGAAGACCTAGTAATTGTAAGCCTAATTCAAAACTTTAGACCGGAAAAGTAAAGCTAATATCTGTTTTCCTTTTCCTTTATTCATTTCATTATCTATTTGATTTAGACTGAAAGAAAACAAGGCGGCTGTTATAACAGCGGATAGTCAAAAGTAAAAAATTAAAAAGGGTAGGGGTTTTTACTAACCTTCGGGTAGTAAGCGCTTGCCACAACGTTCACTACCTTTGCAGTAACATCAGTATAGTAACTTTGAGGTTGGTAACTTTACTACCGTGACATTTACTCCTTACAGTCCCTGCGTAAAGAGAAATAGTAATTCACGAGAGCTATAGATCAAGAAGGCCTCTGCTCAAGACCCATTGAATTCGGCGGGAAATCATTCTGGTCGACACAACCGTGAATAATATCATACACCCTGTTACACAAAGTGGTTGTAAGAGCCCCCATCCAAATTTAAGGGAAAAAAAATTTAATAATATACATCACACGCATAAATAAATCGCACAAGGTGAGCGCGCGAGAGTTATCGCAGTCGTCTTCTATAGACAAATTATTCTGTTTATTATTCATCTACAGAACGCGGAGCCCTCACAAAACTGAATTTAGACAGTGTATTGACTGTCTAAAGCCATTTTTAGACAGTCTACAGACTGTCTAACTCCATTTTTTGTAAGGGAGCAGCGCCTTCTTGACGTTGATACATGTCTCGTCTGCCGGACACGCTTTTAAGCGTATGCAGCCGCTGTTACATGCTATAAGTACGGCCATTGCTATCAATATATGATTTTTCTTCTTTTTTATATTAAACTCTCCGTGGGCTCTGAGCCGCAAGACCGCGGACTGTCGCGTATAACCCAGCCTGCCTGCCGACCGGCCGTACGTTGAAGAGATGGGCGCTGACGCTATGTATAGTATACATCGAAGGCGTCGTGGCAGTGAATTCTAGCGGACAGATATCGCGCGCTCGAGCGCGAAAATAGCGGCGCAGCGACGAGGAGAAGCGACGGGTCGTGAAGAGTAAGGCTCGCCGTCGCACGCGGCGATGAAGGAAACAAAAAAAAAAGAAAATAAAATAGAAAAGAAGCGTCGCGCTAGTTGTCGTTTCTAAGGTTTCGACGGTGTCGCGCTGCACCGATGGCTTGCAGCAGTCGCGGCACGTTAGCACAAGACGTGTACGCTTCGTCGTGTGACGTTTTCACCGCCTCTTCTTTTGATTAAAAAAAAAAAGAATGAGTGAATGAATGAATGAATGAATGAATGAACGGTGAACTATAGCGCCTTTCTTCTCGAGAGAAAAAATGCAAAAAAAAAAAACAGAGTCCCTTATGCATTCGCCTAAGACGAGTCGAAGGCGAGAGTCATCTTCTTTTTCTTCTCATTCGATTGTATTGATCTCGCCCCCCCCCCCCCCCCCCGAAAGCTTCCTGCACCTAACGTGGTTATGCACTGCCTCCAAGATCGGAGGCGTTGCAAGCTTGCAGCACCTCACCTGGCTTTGCAATGCCTCCGTGATCGGCTCACCTTCGACCAAGCGGCGATGTCATGCGATGACGACATCGTGGGATGTCACTTGATGTGGCGTCATGACGACGTCACAAAAGTTTGCGATCTTTGACGTCATGGTGACGTCATTTTTGGCCTCGTCACGCGATGATGATTTTTTGCACCACTCTTGTTGGCGCCGCCAACGCAAGACGCCGACGGTCAATTTTCGCGTTTGAGGAGGCATCTATAAGACTTTCGCTTCAAGAAGAAAAAAAAAATATTCGGCAGATCCCACGCGTTGTGGGAATCGGTTCCATGCGAAGCAGTCAGCGAGTACTTCTATGCTGTATTTTTGTGGCTTTGAGCCAAGAGTTACGAGCTCGGTCGACGTGTTTTACAGCGAAAGCTGTTATGAGATCATTTCACCGGCCGTTTTTGGTGCCGTAGTTGTCCGCCGCCGCCGCCGCTGCCGCCGCCGCCGCCGCCGCCGCCGCCGCCGCCGGTGTCCGTAACCAGTATCGCTCGAAATAAGAAAAAAAAACGAAATAAGAAAAAATTCCAGGATGGAACGAGGTTCGAACCTGGGCCCTCTGCGTGGGAGCCCAGTGTTCAACCTCTGAGCCATGCCGGTGCTTGAAACTGCTTTGCAAAAAGGTGCTATACAGCCTTCATGTCGGAAAGGAACCACATTAGCATATGCAATATGGCGTGGTAGAAGAGTAAAATAAGCACCAAGCGTCGCACAACGCGATTTCTGTAACCAGGCGTCAAACAATGCGAATTGCGCAACGAGTAGGTTGTTGAATGCTTCTAACCCATTACAAAGAGCTCTGCCATAATTCTTCATCGTCATCAGGCACAGCGTCAACAAAGTGCGCATAATGCCTTACATGCGTTTAGCAGGTACCACGGCTCTCTGTAGAATGACGAAAAATGGCACAGTGCCTGGTGCCCTACTTCTAAAAAATTACAATGATTTATAGCGTAGTGGGTTCCTCGCAAGTGCACTTGTATTGGTTGCCAAGGAAGCCCATAAGCGCATGATCCATTTCCTTGGGGTCTCAGTAAAATTGCAATGATTTATAGCGTATTGGGTTCTTCGCAAGTGCACTTGTATTGGTTGCCAAGGAAGCCCATAAGCGCATGATCCATTTCCTCGGGGTCTCAGTAAAGTTCTTCCCCCCCCCCGCCCCTCCGTCTCTCTCCCACGTCAACGTATGTTATACAGCATGACGGGCGAGGGAAATAGCGACCGGGCGTCACCGAATGCAAATTACATAACTGGTGGGCCGTTTAAACCTTCCAACCCATTACGCAGGGCTGAGCCATAATTCTTCATCGTCGTCAGTCGTCGCGTCAACAAAGTGCACATAATGCCTTACAGACCTGTAGCTGGTGCCTCGCTTCTCCGCCGGATGACGAATAATGGCTTAGTAGGTGCTTCCCATCTTCACAAAAAATGTGATTTATGGCGTAGTGGGTACCGTTCTAGTGTACTTGTATTGTAGCCCCAAGAGAGCTTACAACGGGCACTAGAAACGCCGCTCTTCCAGCTTTCGCTGTGACTGTGCTGCGGTATCAGCGCAGGCCTGGCGTTTTTTGTAAGCGCAGTAGCTGTGTGCACATCGTGGGCTTACCAGGCACGTCGACAACACTGGCGCTGAAAGGGTAACTTATAGTGCGACGTAACGTCAGCCCTCACGTTAGAGTACACACATCAGTGTTATCGAATCTAAGTGCACTTTATGGTTCATTCATGTTAATATCATACGTAACTTTCGTCAGTGTATTCCTCCGGGGCCGAGAAATGCTTCAATATAGCTTGCTGAATCATAGGAATACAAATGTAACGTTTATCTATCTATCTACCTACCTACCTACCTACCTACCTACCTACCTACCTACCTACCTACCTACCTACCTATCTACCTATCTACCTATCTATCTATCTATCCGTCCGTCCGTCCGTCCGTCCGTCCGTCCGTCCGTCCGTCCGTCCGTCCGTCCGTCCGTCCATCCGTCCATCCGTCCATCCATCCATCCATCCATCCATCCATCCATCCGTCCGTCCGTCCGTCCGTCCGTCCGTCCGTCCGTCCGTCCATCCATCCATCCATCCATCCATCCATCCATCCATCCATCCATCCATCCATCCATCCATCCATCCATCTAATGTTCGCTAATTATAAAAAGAAGACGTTAAACGCCTCGAAGTCAGCGGCTGCCGGTCGGACACACGCACAGCCGTACGAGCAACTGCAGCTTATATTTCCGGTATGAGAACGGTCTGAGCGTGCGCACTCTTGCTCAGACTTCAGCTCTAGCTGCAGAGCCTAATTGGAAAAGAGCCTCGCGCTCCGGCGGCTCTAACCGAATTAACCCGTCTCTGCCGTCCACCGGGCGGCCGCCCTTTGATCGTGCTCTCCTACCTTACAGCCCGCTAAGAGGGTAGGAAGAAAAAGTGGGCGGGGTTATGGCCATGCATGGAACCGCATCGCGTGCTGCAGGCTTCAGGCAGGCTTCTCTGCCGCTGCTGCTGCTGCTACTTTCGGCTTTTTTCACGCAGTTGATCCGAGTCACTGGCGCGTGCAGAAATTTGCTCCGCGCCGCGCACGGTTAGAAGAGGTCGTGCGGAGGGACTTATAAAGCTCCGTCTTTGCACGCTCTGGCAAGCAGCGTGGGACCTCACTACTGTTTATTTAGGAGGGAAGCTCCTCAGGCCTGCTCCTGTCGTCGCCGGTGAAGCTGCATTGAAGCTCCCGGTGATTTAAGAGGAAATGTTTAGGCCTTGAGCGGCTTGGTTCTAACGCACCAGAAATTGGAGGTTAAAAGAAACTCTGTGCTTCTTTTAAATAAGCTCTGTGCAGAACTGGTTATAATGGTCGTCTTCGCTTTCACCACCGTTATCGCGGATTGTGAAATGACAACCATCATTCTAGCGCACTACGGGCGCTTTGTCGAAGGTAGTAACCATAGGGTTTCATACAATACCCTAGAGAGGAAACTGGCGCTGCGATCGTTCAACCACAATGGGAATGATGGGAAGTACAGGCTTCGGATTGGATTTCGTTAACTAGCGAATTGTCTACGGATCTTTTTCTACAGTTTCAGTTTCGTTCTTCGCGAGGCGTGGGTAATGGGGTGGGTTTCAAAGCACTCAAGCAGCGCCTTTGTTGTTCAAAGAGGCTGAAGGCCGCTAGATCTCTTGATTTGCTGTTTCGTTGCAGCATTACATGTTGTATATGGCAGTTTTTGTAAAGCGCCGTGCACTCACCGCTGCGCATAGATGTAGCGACCCATGCCAGTGCAGGAAGTTGCATAGAGTTCACGTTTTGTGGTGAGCGCTACTTGTCAAAACTCTTACAAATTGACTGCAAAACGACAGCGAAGCTAAGTAGACGCACCGTCACGCTCCTCTGACTCGACTTCAGAACAAAACGAGAGATGCGTTGGAGGCAGGCCACTTGGACAGACGCACCTGGCATCGCAGCAGACGATAAGTTAAGTGTTTCTTACTCATTACAGTGCTGTTATTTCCATAAAGAGATAATGCGTACTTTCGAGCGAAAAACAAGCGTGTTTGTTTTCAAGTGTTGTAAAACAAATAATTCATTATTTTGTGATGCCAAATCTGGAACACAATTGCAGAGCAATGCATACCCTGGTGGTTGAATTTGTCCAGGTTTCAGTTCCATCTCACGGTCACGTAAACTTTTTGCAATAAGTTTTACGTACAAAAGAATGAAGCAAGTTCTGATTGTAAATAACTTCACATCGCTTTGTTTTACACTCGGTAAACAAGCGTCGCGAATCTCAAGAACCTAATCCATCCGTAGCAAATCCGAAGCCTGTACTTCCCATCATTCCCATGGTGGTTGAAGCGCCGCTCAAGGAGCCCGCGTAGACACTAGCGCCAGATTCCCCTCTAGGTATTATTGTAAGAAACTCTATGGTAGTAACAGACGCTCTCCCCACCCGGCGCCGGCGCAAGAAGACAATGAGCGCGCGCGGCGCAAAAAAAAAAAAAAGAAGGAATAAAGAAAAGGCGGGCTAGGCGTTCGGGGTGCGTTGCGCAACAAACAAGGCGCGCGGCGCAAACAGTTTCAAAACGTACATAGTCGTTTGCATCCCATTTGTAAGGAGCTTCACTCATCGGTTGCATTCGTACACGGAACAACTGCTGATTTTGAATGGCACGAGTAGCGAGTGGCACTCTTATTTCTTTTCCAAGCATATCCGGTGGAGCACTTCCGGTTTTTTGAATATTCATACTACGTCTTCTTAAAAATGGAAATCGATGGTTTTGGTTCGAGTTAAGAGTTAAACTGGATACATATGATAACAGATAATAACTTTGTGTCACTTATCACGATGGGAATGGGAATCGCCGGGCGGATTCCAAGGGCTGGCGTCTCGGCCTTCCGAAAACGCACCACGAAAGCGCGGACAATTGAGAGTTGGTACTTTTAGTGCGCCAGCGAACGCCGGTTGTGGTCCAAAGACCGCGTCAGAGCCGAGAGTCGATAACACAAACGAAATATATTCTCAGTTAAGGCAGTACAACATCACAAACACATGCCACTCGGCTGGTACCAGTTACAACTTCACAATCTAACACAGATGGTGTTAACACAACGGGAACTAAACGAACAGATCACGCGCTACAAATGCAATCTCATGCATTACAACTATTTAAGAACAGTTAAAGTTCTGAATATTCAATGGCGTATCCAGTCCACAATTTTTGGACGGTACTTGAATGCTTCTCATCTAGGAAACACTCACGTCAACTCCAGCGCAGTCTGTCGTTGTTCCTTCCGTCGACGTAACTTGTCACGGCTCACACGGCGTCGTCATCAGATTCTTCCAGATCGACGATTGAATGACCGCACAACATCATAAATAAGTCTTCTTTGGCTGACGGAGCCACACTCAGCATAACTTCACCATCTCCGGGCCGACTGACTGACTCACCCACTCACCCACTCACTTACTGGTCGTCGTGGCGCGCTTTTATCTCCTCTCCCCAGGGTTCTAGAAGCGTCGGGGGGGTTCTTCGGCATGCAGTACAGCCAAGGCTACGGAATGTACGTTCGAGGTTTCTCTGGTCGGTTCTACTCGCGGCGGCGTCGCTCGGTGATGCGTCATCCTTTCCCTCTAGAAAAATCGAGGCTTTGCCTTGCGTTTGATCTGAGACTGCTAGTGGGTGAGGGGGATGCGGCGCGTTGGCGTGTTTTTATACTTGTTTTTTTTTTTTCGTCGTTCGCGCTTCTTGGGCGAGCGGCTCGCGCCGTTCTATCCCGCTGCCGTTTGAAAGTGGCCGCGCACGTGCTTTATGGACGGGCTCGTGTGTGACACTTTGCTTAAGAAAAGTGCCTGTCGAATTTTATGATAATTAACAGAAACTAATATAGCAAGTTTATTGAAAGATTGTGAGCGGATGGGATCGTTGCGGCACCTGTCGGAGCAGATCTGAACCGCACGCTTCTTTCTAAGGGTCCTCTGAGATACACTCCGGCAATCTGGTACGAAACTGATGGCTCTGGATCAAACTATATTTTAAAACGAAAGCCTTAGATGCCTGATCAAACGAGAAAAGAGACAGTTGGCGGCGGCGGCGGCGTCAACACGAACGATCCAAAAAGTGTGAAATAACAATATATTACGGCACGATGACGTCAACACACGAAATCGCATCGCAACAGGAAATCATCGCATGGTCAAAGGTTTGCCTATCCCGGAGGCAGTGGAAAGCCAGGTGAGGTGCAAAAGTCCCTGACTCCTTCCGATGTTGGAGGTAGTGAAAAATCACGCTAGGTGCTGGAAGCTTTCGGAGGAGAGGAGGGGAGCAAGGATGAATATACAGTAAAACCTGGGTGATACGATCACGGCTCGTACGAATTTCGGGGGGATACGAATTTTTCTGTGGTCCCGGTCAAGGCTCAATAGCGTGCAGTGCATTGGAGTACGGTTGTTGCGAACCGATTTGCAACCCGCGACGTTTGATACGAACGTACGCTAGCGTACAGGTACGAACAGGTGCTGCCCGCGCTGTCGCGGAAGACGCGGCAGTCGCGCGGGCGCGGGCATGCGCGCTGCGCGACCTTCAACGGTGCGTCGTTGCCTCCGAGATAGTGCGCGCGAATCTTAGAGGCTTTTAGGCGCCTTCGCGTTTAGATTACAGATGACGTTGACGTCGCGCTTTTTTTTTTTTTTCCGACGCGTTGACGCGTGCTCCTGTGCTCGAGGCAGCAGCGTCTTTGTACTGTGTTAACAGCTTCCTGCCACCTCGATGCAAGCCATGTCCCCGCAATCAGACGTTCTATGAAACAAGATTGAAACTTGTGCTGCGGGACTATCATAAAGTCCTATTAAAGGCGGACAAATACCCCAAGAGACGAGGCGAACGGTCTTTGCGAAGGAACTTCGCCTCTATCTATCGTGTGCAAAGCGCTTCTTAAGTCACTTTCGCCGCAGTACTGTGGCGTCATGCAGAAAAGCGTAGTAATATTAGGAAGGGGCTACTAGCGGTCACGGGGCACATCTGGTTCATTAATTACACACGCGCGCATGCGCCGTATATTGACGGGTACAAGTATGATCGCTTACGGCTAAAAACGTTACTGGCAAACATTCACAGCTGTTCATGACGTCGCTGCGGCCCTGAGAAACACTGAATCAAAACGTATGCCAACTTTCTTGTGTCGCATAGTAATTTTCTATGTTTTCGGGTGATACGTATTTCGGATATTTTTGGTAGCCCCGCGAGATTCGTATCACCGAGGTTTTACTGTATCGACTTATAAGAAAAAAAGATGGCTCACAGTTAATCAGCTGGTAGTTTACCAAGACAAGTCAGTGCGAGTGCCACTCTCAGACCTCCAAGTCTTGCGTTATAGCATGCAGCTTTCCATGATCGTGGCATGCTTCGCGCGGCCGGGTTTGTTAGATAAAAGGCGGACGACGACCGGAAATCTTGTGAACTATCCATATACGTGCTTGGCACATAGAAGCTGCAGAACGGACTTGTTTACCTATGCTCACGGCAGAGCAAGGAAGGAAGCCGAAATAGAGAGAACAGGGAGGCTAAAGGGACTGACATCCGGCCAAAACATCCGATTAGATCCTAGCGGAAATGGATGACGAGGAATCAACTTTATTTACTCAGAGTTTCACGTTGCCCGGGCTTCATGGTGGCTCCACGTGGGCAGCGACCCTTTCGGCCCAGGCAGCGACGACTAACTGTTTTACCCTTTTGGAAGTTTCAACGAGTTCTTCTCACGCTGACGCGTGAGGGAGATGGCAGGAAAGTTTTGGGGGGAGGCAAGCCATTACAGCCGCACAATATGTGACTTTTGTGTGGCCAGTAATTGTGCGCGACAATTCTGGCAGATTGGGTCAACCGATCCGCATGTCATAAGCGCCAGCCGGTGAGGGCTGAGGAAAGAGTAATTTAGCATGCGTTGGAGGATCGTGGCTTGCGCTGTTTTCAAGTTTTCATCGGGCGGAGGGTAGACAAGCTGTTCATTTTTATAGATATTTGTTATATCGTTAAAGGATGTCGGTGCCTCACGCCGTGGGGAACGGGAAGGCCGTGAATTATAGTGACAGAATCGAGCATTCTTTTTGCGATTTGAATGCTATTAGTATTATGAAATTGGGCACGAAAGTTACAAAAACCGGTACGTCGCGCTGCGCGGTTTAAGATACTTCATATTGCGCGAAGGAGGCTATATGATTGTCGTGCATATATAATATGCTGTTGTTTTAGGCGCACCATAATTCGTTCTTACAATAAAATATGCATATTACTTGGTATCCCCGCTTTGTTTTCTACTTGTTACGAGGTAAAATGAGTTGGTGCTGAGAAGTGGCGCTGCCTGCGCGGCAGCTGCAGTGACACCGCGGCAACTGGTGGAACTGCGCATACGCCGCAGTGCGCGAACACGAACAGGCTTGAATGAAAGGGCCTCGTTCGTTTGCCCGCATATAATCGATATCGCGCTCACCTACCCTGCTTGCAGCATGTGTTGTGTGTAAGACTTCGTCGGCGCCGCTGATCGAAAAATTGTGATGGAAAAGTGTTGGCGGTGTTTTTCAGGGCTCCAAAGGAAACGGGTGCCATAAAAATTAGTTGTCAGTCCCTTTAACCAGAAAATAGATTGGTTGGCTAGCCCACGTTGGCAGAACTGGAAAGAGGAATACGAAGATGACAGACGGAGACCGGTCGCCGCACACAGCTAACGACAGCCGGCCGGATTTTGCAATTCTAACTGCGGTACGTGTACTATAGCCTCGAAACGTAGGCGTCACGTTTTTTTTTTCTTTTTTTAAAATTTTTTTTTATTGCTGTGAGACACAAGGGCCAACAGCCGATTTATTTTTGCGTGCGTGATAAATATTACTACTTTTCACTGTCTGGCTAAGAAGAGGAGGCTCGTTGTAAGTTACAAGACGCCTCGATATTTAATAAACGTCCATCGAAGCGGTAATTTATACAAGGTCCCTCGTTTTTCGTGCGCTCCCTAATCTCCGTGTGTGTGTTTCCTCTGGCTTTTCCTTTTCCCTCGTTGCCACAGCTGGGATAACAGCTTTTCTAATAATTGCTCCGTATAACTGATTCGAGCGGATGTTCCCGAGAAGCGCAAAGTAAGCAAACAAATAGTCAAATAAATCAGTAAATGAGAAAGAGATAGAGAGAAAGAGAGATTATGCTCAGGAAAGTTGAGAAGACCGGGACGAGGCAGTCCGCTCTGCGTGTATCTGTTATACGCGTTGGGGGCACGAAAATTCATGGGAGCCGATGTCTCGAATTCGTTCCCCGCTGACCGCGAGCCGATATGTAGGGTAAGTGGTGCAGGAAAGTGAAGCTGACGTCTCTTCGTCGGATGCGCATGCTTTCGCCCCGCCTCGCGGGAAGCTGCGCCGCGCGCACTTCGTGTGCTGTGCGCCTCTGCTGCTGCTGCTGCTGCTGCTGCTGCTGCTATAACGCGACTGCCTGGGTTCCCTAATGGAAATTTATGGCGGCCGCGTGGAGGCGGCTCGCCTGTCCGAGACGTGCGTCCGCGTCGCATGGAAGGCACCGTAATCTCTCTCTGCACGAGTTGTGGCTTCCGTGGCTCGCGAGGAATGTGCCGTTGAGTCTTTAGACCTGTAGTGACCCGATGTCCTCCACATGCGCTAAACTTTTTCTGAAGAAAAAAAAAAGACGACAGTACTTTATTGTGGAAAGTATGTGCGCATATAGTTTTAAATGGTTTCCCAAATGGGACATAACAGCGCGTGTAGGCTGACAACAATTGCGCCCCCGGCCACGCTGTGCCACATTCCAAAAAGAAGAAAAGAAATTTCTAGATGACTAGAAAACTTGTAACTTCAAGCGAAGAGTTAGAAACGGCCGTGGTAAGTGTTCGTCTCACGGACGGTTACTTGTGATGTCGTGTTCGGGCAGATTTAGTAACCGCCAAAAACCGCATCCTGCATACGTGCGATTTGTTGTGCTCCGTGAGAGTAGTCTCAGTATACCAGTTTAATTGACCGTATCTGCTTTCGTTAGTTGGTATCAGCAAATAGGCTTTATCTCGTTGCACACATAAACCCGTGCATGATAGATTGTACACATTCAATCTATAACCGTATGCCACGTTCCTCTCTCCGAACGTCACTGTCACTCGCCATCTCACTCTTCGTGCCCCTGTATCACTGATGACGCGCGAAATGTTGCTTCGTCATCACACTGTGGCTGCCATTCGACCATGATATCAGTTTGGGCATTGTATAATGCAGAGTATACTCACTGAAGTGCCTTTTTCGTCTACGCAAGTGTAAGCCGCTGAATTTGTTCCTGCTTAGAGGTTGAAAAAGGAGAGATAGAGAGCGGGAAGAGACCGGGGGACGGGGCTCGGCACTTGGTGACGCGCATTCCGGCGCTGTAACAGTCATGAATTTTTCAGCGTTCCGGTAGTTATTCCGGTGGTTGGGCTCAGGCCTGCCCGCATTGTCTCAGCCTGACAGGCCCGGCACCGTAACAACGGTGTTGGGAGCACCCCGTGTCCTGGGTCTTACTACCGCTCCAGGCAATCCAGGGACGACCGTTTGCAGGTTAATCCCTCGCCTGCAGGACCACGCTCGTAAATACTGTAACGGGCCTTGGAAGGGATATATTCCTGGCCGCTATAGCGCGGAGGCGTCTTGCAAAACAAGGGATTAGTTAAGCAGACTGCGTTTCGTGAGAACGCGAAACCAGCTCATTGCAATGACGGTTATGGCGTCTAGACGTCAGTTACGAAAACACCTCGGCTTTGAAGGCTTTGCGGATCGCCCGTGCGTTATTAGTGGTCTAATTTATGTTACGTTGCTTCTTAGCATGTTGAATTGTCGCTGTCGTGTGCATGGTCATTGGCGTCCGTGTTGCTGTTTTTTCTGGTTTCTATCTTGGGGGTATGTGCGTGCCTACGTGCGTCGATTTATAATAATTTTTGGGGTTTTACGTCCTAAAACCATTATATGATTGTGACAGACGCCGTAGGGGTGGGCTCCGGACATTTCGACCACCTGGGGTTCCTTAACGTGCACCTATCGAAGCACACGGGCCTCTATAGCATTTCCGCCTCCATCGAAAATGCGGCCGCCGCGGCCGGGATTCGATCCCGTGACCTGCGGGTCAGCCGTTGAGCTCCATAACCACTAGACCAGCGTGGAGGGTGCGTCGGTTAACCGTACTCGTTTTGACGGGGCTCCTGAACGCTCCATGTACCAGCCTTGCAATATAGATGCTTCTGTGAAGAGTTCAACTGCGCCTTATATATATCACGCGTAATTTAACTACATCAATGCGCTGTTGTAGAGTTTCTCATCTTGCAGGAATAAGCGCTTCAAGCTCGGGTGTTCTGTCTGGTGGTGGTGGTAAAAACGTTATTTTGCAGGAGTGCACTGTAACTAGGCCTGTTGTTACATCATTAAGACGGAAACAAACGGGGTGACATGGGACGGGAGCGCTTTGTCTGTCGTTCTATCACCGTCCCAAGTCTAGCGCTGTTTGTTGCCGTCCTAATTTTAGTTGTGGGTTGTCCGTTGACGCGTTCCTTGAACTGTTAACTATGTATCTTTTTTCCACGGTCGTGGAATTCAATGGCTCGCAGTTCTTACAGAAAAAAGGAATTTGTATTGGGGCGTGCGTAGCACCGATTCTTTGCCAGATATTTTTAGCCAAGTTTGACAACCTGCTTCAGGGCTCTCTTCATGATTCACGTGTTTGTCATATCTTTAGATATGTTGATGATTTCTTGATCATTTTAAAGCTATCATCTAATGACACCGTCACACTGGCGGCAAAACAAGTTCTGAGTTACTTCCGAGGTTGCTCCAACGCCCTATCTTTTACTCATGAACTTCCGGTTGACAATTCCATTAGGTTTTTGGATCTTTTGCTTACTTTTAGGGATGATGGACATTTGTGCTGGTGCTTTTCTCCCAGAAGCAAGAAATCCTTGTTACCCTGCTCGTCCGCGCACTCAAAAATTGTTAAGAGAGGGATCGTGAGTAACTGCTTCCGTAATGCACTGCAGAAGAGTTGCCACCACTGCGTTAAGTCGAGTTTTGACTGTCAGGTTGAGCGCTTGGAAGCAGCGGGTTTTCCCAGGCAGGTCTTGACAGCTGTAGCAGAAACGCTGCTGCAAAAGGTGAAAAGGCCGGCGAATAGACGTCCAGAACCAATTGATTCCCAGCGCAAGAGTGTTGTAGTGATGCCTTACATACATAAGGTTTCCCACAATGTGAAAAAAGTCGCTTTGAGACAGGGCGTAGATGTTGTCTTTTCGGCGCCTTGCAAACTTTCTGCGCTGTGTGCACGTGTTGCTCGCGGAAACACTAGCACTCCGGTGTGTTCTATTCGGCATAGGGTTGCCACCTGCCCGGTTTTGGACCGGCCGGGCCGGTTTTTTAGACAAGGGGCCGGTCGCCGGTCCGCACCTAAGACCGGCCATCATTGGCCGGTTTTTTGCTCATCGTATCCCGAGTATTTTTTTTTTACTCTTCTCCGTGTTGACCGCACGTGTTCACTGAGGAATTCCACCTGCGCGGTCGGGGACTGACCGGCGGTCAGACCCCAACTGCGTAGTTCAACAACTACGACGGTAAATATTTATCGTCAATCACCAAAACTCTTACGCTATTAATCAACCACTTTCTGGGATCCCTTCAAGTCTAGCGATCATTGGAATAGATCATATTATTGCGCGTGTATGGTACATGAATATCCGACATTTTTTTGTGCCATAGGCACATTTTAACATTCCTTTGTGTCAATAATGCCACTGGCCTGTTGGATTCAGACGCAAAGAAGAGCTTTTTTTATGGACGAAGCATTGTGGTTCCTTTTCAGTGCAGCACATTCAGATTAATAAGCGAAGCGTGCATGGTTAGCTGAGTGTACTGCTTTTGTTTGTGCATTAGGTTTATTTGGCTCAATAAAAGCAATGTTACATTAAATGGCACTGCATGCCAAAGAATTGACATAGCGTATATTGTTCAACATTATTTTAATCGCCTGTTAACTCCACCCCCCCCCCCCCCCCCCGAAGGGCCGTTTTTTTTTTTCGGTAAAAGGTGGCAACCCTAGAAACCAAGTACACTACCTGCGCGAATCATGTTGTGTATGCGATTCCGCTAACATGCGGAAAAGTATACATCGGCCAAACTGGCCGACGCTTGAATGGACGACTGCGCGAGCACCACAATTCGTTGAACACGTCAGACGGGGCTAATCTTCCCCGCCACTGCCAGATCTGTGGTTGTGTGCCGCTGTTTTCCAGTGTTAAGATTTTAGGTAGAGGGGGGGGGGGGGGGGCAAGGAGGAGCGCGAAACCCTTGAGGCTTATCATATAAACACGCACCGCGATGATTGTGTAAGCAGTACGTCTATTTCATTACTGCAGAAGGAATGCGAGTTCCTGTCACTCTGGCGGTAGATTCTTGGCCGTTATGTAGGCAAATTTCTGCTTTTGCTTTTTCTTGTTTTGGGTTTTGACTTCATGGTTTTACGTGATTAGCGCATGCGCTGTCGTTCTTCTGGGAGGTGCTGTCAGCTAATAAAGCACAGTTGCTAGTCCAGTCCTTGTGTATGTCACTTCTTCCCCTTGTCCGGCGTCTTTTTGACTGGTTTTCGCCTCAGCGTCATGTACCAACTGACCCAGACTTCGACCTTATTGCATTATTTAGTTATTTCTTTCGTTTGAAAGCAAAGAGGTAAAAGGAATGAGGGGGAAGGTTGCTACACGCCCTAGGGCATGTTTGGGTCAGTCATGTTCTGACGATGGCGTTTTCTCGGCCGTGACCACTTCACCGTTCTCGACAAATTCAATGGCACGCGCGCTTAATTCCTGGTCGTTGCGTCGGTTATTTGCTTGTATTGGTACGCCTCCGTATAATCGTATAATCGGGCCCATCTCGCGCGGGCTTCCACAGTAATGCTTCGCAAAGCATGTTCAGTGCCCCTGTGCTCCGAGTTGGGCATTATTGCGCGGAAGTTGCGTTGGTCCATGGTTCAATTTCCGGACAAGGACGAAGTCTTCTTCCACTTCTCAGCTTTCCCTCTTTAGATGCTAATAGAATTTCTTCGTATGGCAGGACGGATTCAAGAATGGTAGACCATCTGGCTGGCGCTACGACGTCGACCCCCCCCCCCCCCCCGCACACACACACACACACTTACGGAAAGTATCTCATTCTGTCTCTCGCGAGAGGGCGCGTTTTGTCAACACAGCGCATTTCAGATATGGCAAGGTTAATCCTAAATTTAATAATTGGCGTTAATAATTGGTTCTATCTAGGATTTTTTAGGTAGTTAAGATGCATTACGAATTACAGCTGGCCGAAAGTAATGCCATTACATTACTATTACTTTTGAAATGTAATGAAATTACTTGAATGAAAGCAAAAGCAAAGTTATTCAAGGCTTCGAGTTCGGATGCTACACGGCTTTTCCTTGGTCCTGCCTCGTTCCCACGCTTGAAGTTTGGCACTCAGCTGAACTGGTCTTCCTTATTTTTTTGGTCAGCTTTTTATTAACAAGGGAAGCGGAGATGATGTATTTCAGTAACAAGTAATTGGAGAAGTAATGTGTAATCTTTTGAAATTTCTTGCTTGAAGTAATACATTATATTATCAAATTTCCAATCCACAACAGCAATTCATTACATTCGTCACTGCAGCAAACGGTAATTTAGTTACAGCCATGTCTGGCGGACATGCTCACCGGCTTGACATCGAGCCCATTTCTCCAACCGCTGCGCCACAGGTGCATGTCACATCAACGTGGGTTCTGCGATCAGCGCTGGCGCGTTGCCGAAACTGATCGCGGCGGCCATGCGCTGACCACGTGTCTGCGAGTCGCCGTAATGCTATTCGCATTGACTATGATGACGCCAGTGAATTTCTGCCATAATGTCTTTCTTGCTTGATTTATCTTTTCCTGAGAAACCCGTATGTTTGCAGCGTTCGTGTAACGGTCGGTAGATGGTTCAGTCATAACATGTCCAAAATGACCAGCTCATCCCAGGAGTATCATCATCTTCATCAGGTCTCTCATCTGACGTATTTCTTATGATAGGCTTCCTAAGCTATCATCACGTGCACGGCTAACGCCACTTAACTAGCATCCCTGAAAATAACACCAACCACACAGCCCACCACGAAGTGCCAGGTTTCCTTTTAAAAAAAGAAAATAAATCTGGAAGAAAAGGAAGGAGAAATGTGGTCTGGGGCTGAAATTGCCGTTTTTACGCACTGACGAAGAGAACTCGTGCCCCCGTAACGTGAGCTGCTCCTTCAGCATTTTGTTCGCTCCTTACGACTCCACTGGCGTGGAAGATGTTCAAGACCTTGGGCCACCGCTTCACGTCCGAGTGAGCAAATGGCGCGATAAGGGAGCGCTCCCAGGCGCTGTCTTCTTTATTTCTTGTCGCTTACAGGCAGGGTTTGGGGCTCCTTTTACGACCGCTGTTGGTGGCAACACATTGCGGCCCGTTTATCGCTCAATGAAAGGGGTACATACGAAATGAAAAACAAAAACACGAAAATTGAGTGTCCTCGACTCTGTGTTGGAGCTTGTCCGCCCACTGAAGACCTGTTTTCATGTGACCTCTGTCTGCATCGACGTCGTTCAGAGCACTGTCGACACTGCGTAGAGGGCTTCATGTCTTGTTGTCGCCGGTTCGGAAGAGGCCGTCTTGCTTCTGTCGTAGCCTGGATGCATTCCTGCTCGCGTTGACTTTTTTTTTCTAAGTACGAGAAGATTTCAGTGTTCCCCTCCCGCACGCGCACATACAAACGGACGTGTGAACATACGCAAGGGGCAGTTGAACCACCCCCCCCCCCCAACCCCCTCGGAAAAAGTTACTGGCTACGCCACTGCTGGCTGGCCGTGCTCTGGCGTACCGTATTTACTGGTAGACTATCAGGACTGCTTACAGTGGGCTACTGTTTGTTGAATGACGGGTAATATCCTCTAATAATGCCTTCATATCGGCGATATATATATATATATATATATATATATATATATATATATATATATATATATATATATATATATATATATATATATATATATATATATATATATCGCCGATATTCGCCGATATTATCGCCGAAACTGTACGATTCTGAAGAGTAATCTGGTTGCTTCTAGATTGTTTCTAGGCCTTAGCTTGGTGATGCTGGTTGTTTCTAGGTTGGTTCACAGCGCAGAGAGCATCGAGGTAAACTACAGACGGTCACAGACACGACACGGATGTCCAAACTCCACAGACAGAATCTCGCGCTGAAACCGCAAGCGTTCGCACCTCTCATAGATCTACGAGCACGTCGTGGTTGGCGTATAGGCCTTCAATCGCTTCGGTGTCTTGTCGCAGCCGCAGTTGCCTTTCCCGTTCCCTAGTATTCTTTCGTTGTGCCTACTCGGGGTCATCGGCTCGACGCCGTCGCTTCGCAGCCATTTGTTGGGCTAACTCTTGCCTTCTTCCTTTTTAGTGGAAGTTGTGTGTAGTGGGATTTACCCCATTTCTGTGGCACATAACCCTTTATGATGATGATAGTTTTCTGATAGGCCGCACAGTGGCACTTACCCGTTTGATGACGATAGTTCTTTTCATTTTTAGTGCATCAGTGGTAAGTAGAAGGACGAAGCCAATTTCTGTGGCACATACCCGTTTGCGATGATGATAGTTTTTTGGTACGGGCTGAACAAGGGACAATTTGCTTATCAGCTTAGCTGTTAAAACGAAACTCGTGTCTGTCGTTATACGTGTCGGAGTCCGTATGATCTCGCGCATACCGTAACAAGAGCCCGAGTTGCTCGTGCAAGACTTTTCTTCTTCTTCTTTCTTGCCTGTATGTGAACAGTTCGCTTTCGCCTGTTATCATACTCGACGGAGAGGGTGGGGTCTGTCCGGTCTGATTAGTTTTCGAAGCAGATTTTGGCTGCGCAGGGGCAGCAAAAAAACT
This sequence comes from Rhipicephalus sanguineus, assembly GCF_013339695.2. Lineage (NCBI taxonomy): Eukaryota > Metazoa > Arthropoda > Arachnida > Ixodida > Ixodidae > Rhipicephalus > Rhipicephalus sanguineus. The sequence goes on from NC_051177.1 coordinate 46,952,480, forward strand.
CATTTTCTCGCGACCGACGCCCGCGAGTTAATGGTTATTCCGCTCTTTCGAAGAAACAAACCCCGCAGTTCCTTTGGCAGCGGCTCTGGGCGGCCAGCGCTTTTGCAATAATCAAGGGAAGGCCTCGGCTGATTAAGTGTAATGTCAGGGAAATGTTTACATACGCGTAAATTGGGTGCTGCCCCCCTCCCCCCTCCTCTTTCCCCCGCTGCGTCTCTCCCCCGCTCAAAGTGGCGGTCACGAGACAATCGAATAAGTGCTGAATGAGAGAGAGATAGAGAGAAAGAAGAAGAGATAAGGGGAGGGGCACCGTTATGACGCTTCGGGGCATGCGTGGAAGTAGTTTTACCGTCTCTGCTAACAGCGAAGTCTTTCCGCTAGCACTGCTCGCCAAAAGTTTATTTATTTATTTATTTCATTTGCATACATAGATACACGAGGACACAGAGACAACAGGGGGAGAGCAAGCTGGCAACTGCCACCAGGAGGGGCACAACGCCTGCCTACTCTTTCGGGAGGAGGGAAAGGAAGTTAGGAGGAGAGAAAGAACTATAGGGAAGTAAAGAAAAAAAACATGGCTGATCCCTCCGTCATAGGAATCGGTATAACACGAAACTGAAACGTGTGTTCACAGAAGTAGTGCTTATGATATATGAGAGCTTGTACAATGTCTATTCGTGTTTGGCAGCTATAGCACCGTTTGACGTGGATGCACCCATGTTGACAGCATGTCTCTATCGCGACGACTAACGCCCATGATCATGATTAAATCATTGTGGTAGCTGACGGTGCGAACATATATTTGGACACAGCGAATCGTGAATCCCGCGTAAGGATGATATCAACAAGCTCATAATCAACACTGGTACCCGGTATGCGCTTCTCCAAAGCGTCGTCAATTAAGGAGAGAAACGGCACGGTGTGCGCTTTCTAGTAATGGGTAGCCGACGCCTGTGCTCATGCATACATAACACACACTGCACTTCAGCAACGCGGGAGGTAGAGGTTCGTAGCCTGAGCCGCAAACGCGTGCGTCCCGCTGGCATCTGTCTCGCAGGCCCTGCTCTCGCTCCACCAAGGCACGACATTCGCCCGTCGAAATCGCGTCATTTCTGCAACGCATATTGCAGCAGTTTTGTTAGTCGGTGCTCTCGCAATTGAAGCAATCGGCGGCAGAGAAATCCCGTTCGTGCACGTGGAAGCTGCACTACTCCGATGAGCCGACGCACGCTAACACGAATCCAAAGGCAAAGAACGTAACTGCGTCAAGGGTGCCTCGGCGACGCCAGCGCGGCCAGTCTACCTCTCTGGTATCGAGACGCATTAACCATGACCTCCGATATCACGTGCAATCTCGGAGTAAGCGCTAGTAAGTGTCGATCTCGAAGCATTACTTCTTTTCACCTCTCACAGACGGCGGCACCGCCCCGCTCCGCCCGCCGCGAAAGAGAAGGTGTGAAAGATATAAGGCGCGTTCGCGCCGTGGCTAGCATCTTCCGAGTTGGCTTAGTCGGTAGAGCGTCGGGCGCTTGCCGTCGCGGCCGCAACGTCGTGGGTTCGATTCCCAGCGGGAGGTATCTTTTTCTTGGTTTTTTTCTTTCTCACCCGTTGGCGTCCATTTTATCAACATCATATCCGTGACGGATGTACTTGGTGGACCCCGGCATAAAACACTTTCGTGTTAAAAAAATGACGAAGCGTGCATTATTCTTTCAGCCACCGGGCTCTGACGAGCAGGATATACCTTAGCCCGTTGCTTCATCGTACTACAGTTTACAGTTATAGTATGTACTGTAACGCGGGTTCTTTCTTTCTTTCTTTCTTTCTTTCTTTCTTTCTTTCTTTCTTTGTTTAAAGAGAATAAAGGAAGTAGGACAGAGATAATAATGGATGCACGCACCCATGCAAGAGCGTCCATCGCACTATGACAGATGGGCACAGGGGCTCGGTTGGCCGTGCTGTTGTAACCAGCAGCGCATGTGACAGTCGATTTCCCGGTATCGTTTTTCTCGGTCTGTCGGTGTGCTAAGTTCTTTAAGATAAAACAAAGCAACCGACAAAAAAAAAAAACGTAGAACACCTCAAGAGTGTCAGTTCTGTTCTATTTTGCGACCTTAAGTAGTACTCTATACTCGAAGAGATGAAAGTTCGTGAACCCGGGGTGTCGCGAATCTCTTCCAAGTTTCCATCTTCCCCCGAACTTCTGCCTTTTTTTGGATTACTATAACAGACCAATCTGAAGACCGTGCAGTTCGTGGCCATCTTTTGCGGTGAAGCTGTACGATCGCTGCGCCACATTTTCTCCTGGTATTTTTTCTGGGAAAATCTATCGTCCTCGCATCTCGCCATAGTCCGTCTGCGAAAATGGCCTCAGGGTAGTGCGTAAGGAGTGTTTACGTCTTCGAGTGTTTACGTTACGTTATTGGCTGCGCGTCCAATGTCCAGCGCACTTCTCGTGGTCGCAACCATCCACTAATTGCGGTGCTCTGAGCGTCAGCTGGCGAGATCTCAGGAAAGGATATTAAATATGGTCTGTTTCACTTCTTAGAAAGAGGGAGAGGAACAAAAAACCGAGAAGCCGTGGTTCGTTGTATTTGCATTTCGTCGCTTAAATGTGCAAATGTTTATCTTCCAGTTTGCCCCGTTAATTACGCGCGCGCTCTCCTAACCTTGTGGAAGTATGGCCGCGGGCTCTGTAGCTCCCTCCTGCACTCGTTTAACCATTTTCACACTCTAGTGCTCGCACTAGCCCGTAAGATATTCCATCTTCAGACGCTCGGTAATTATCATTACCGTGCGTTGACGCCATAATTAGCTCTAAGTGCACTTTCCGGCCAATATTAAAGCTGCCCAATGTGGAAGGTAAGAGAAGAACGAGACCGCCCTTGTACGTGATGATCGTTGGGTGGTATATTGGAAGCCACAGAGAAACGTCTAAATGAGCTTGAAGTGGCCCTGCATTACTTTTTCAGCATGGTCAGAAAACGCTGCCGATCGGTATAGTCGAGGCTCCTGAGAACACGCGAGGCAAGTATAATAGCGCAGCACGCGGCATCTGAAATTTACAATGATTTATGAAAGTCAGCTAGAAATCGTTCCCTCTTTTCTCGACAAATGATGCCATAAACCGAGATGACCGCGCAATAAACCCAAAGTCCATGGCCATTGGCTGATTTGAGCATCGTGAGCTGCATAGTTACTGCAGCGGCCGCGGGATGCCGCCACGTGCGGCCGCGCTCACTCGCGATCACACTGATAGTAAGACGCGCGTTCGAAGAAAGAAAAGAAAGTGCTCGAGGTCATGACGCGCGCTGACGAAATGACGTATCTTCTTGCCCCCTTGTCATCACCCTCCCTGCGTAGCTTTCAGCGCGCTCGCTGGTTCGAAAGGAGAGAGAAAGCGCTTGAAGCGTGCCACAAATCCCTCTAACTCCGCTCGTACTTGAAGTCGATTAGTGAAACAACAAGCTTTTTTAACGAAGCCATGCGATGATTATTCGGAAAACTGTGTCAGGACCGCTTTAAATTAAATGCGTCTGCGTACTCGGTCTGTCACCAGCAGTCGCCAGAGTCTTGACGGTATATAGCTAACAACAAAAGCAGCGACGACGAAGCTCCACAATTTTCCGCACCAGTCCTACGCGACACCACCCATTTCTCGTAGACCTGAGTGCAGTACAGTAGACGTGCGCCACATTGGCTGAGCTACCAGAACAACATCGTTGTCTCGGGAACGCTGAATTGTTCCATGCTTGTAAAATGAAGGTTTCTGAAAGTGGCACGACATCTTTTGTCTTCGGGCTTTGAGTTTCGACGGCGTGCACTTGTTGATTTTTTAACCCTGTCGCGTATGCCGTCATAGAAAGGTGACCTCTCCATTTCCTGGATGTGTCGCTTTCTCGCACAAACGATTTGCTATGCGAATATGCGAGTTGCTGTGGAATACCGAGGAATTGAAAGAAAAACAGTGAGTTGCGTATAAAAAGCGATGGTGTCAAATACAAAGCGCTTATCTATTAGCACCACGTTATTTCGCATAGTCGTGGTTACCGCGGGCATCCTGATTACCGCAGTGCCGAGAAACGTAACTACTTGTGTACTGGCTTTCTTTCTTTCTCTTAACGCGAGCACCAATGTATGGTGTCAGTCTTTATTACCTTTTTTTTGTTCGTTCAACGAAAAAGAAAAAAAAGAAAGATGAAGAGTCTGGCAGAATTACCGCTATCAGTATTCTGCTTCAGCGAACTGCAGCTGGCCGTTGTCAGACGGTAACACGCGCTTCGACTGTGTGGAACATTTTATGAACCGTTTTGATCCGTCTCTCTGCGAGTTGTTAGCGCCCCTCCACATTGAATAGCGGTCTTCAAAACACACCATAATAAACAATGTCCGGTGTCTGCTGTCCTATTTACCGGGCCCTTAAACTTTCTTTTCCTATACTTGTGCTCGTATGTGCGACACCACTTGCTCTGTGTGCTGGATGTTCAAGAGATTGATTGATTGATTGATTGATTGATTGATTGATTGATTGATTGATTGATTGATTGATTGATTGATTGATTGATTGATTGATTGATTGATTGATTGATTGATCTGGTGACGGGGGAGTTCACATCTGTAAAGCCGGGCTACTAATGATGAAACGGAATTCCGTGGACCAGCATGTATGACGTAGCTCAGTGCCGCCGATTTTTGCATACAGTGACGCGATTGATTGCAGCCGTTAGCCGCTTCGAATCGAGGGCTCGAGTTTCACGTGCCGAAGCCAAGATATGAATATGAACGAGCAACGCCGTGGAAGGAGGCACTCCGGAATAATTTTGACCATCTGGGGTTCTTTAACGTGCCCCTGAATGTTAAATACATGGGCGTGTTGTTTTGCATATCGAAAAGTGACCGCGGTGGGTCAGCCACCTTGTATCCATCCGTGGAATGAATTGGTGATCTGGTTCGCCATGCGAAATAACGACTAATTATGAGGACATTGGGAGGCCTAATAATGGATTGCTGTGGATTCATTCTTACCGTACTAAACGTGCTCTTAAATTTCGCAGTGCAAACTCTTTTGAATAACCCTGCCCTTTTCCCTTTCCCATTGGAACACGACACTAATGTTCGTTGTTATGCGACAATCCTTGCATCGTTCGACACTGATAATATCACATTGCTTCCTAAAAGAGCACTCTGTCGCGTAAACTCGATACCGCCAGTCTGCTTGACTCAGCAAGAATTACTTTATTTATGGAAAAGCAGGAACGGAGTTTTGTTTCTTTCGTATGTTATTGCATGCATACCTGGGCTAACAACGGGGATTATACGTTTAACATCTGCGCGAAAACGGCTGATCACTGCATTCGTAATCGTATGCAGACCTCAGCAATAATTGCCTTCGCAGAATACTCGCCCTGAGGGGCTGATCCCTTGCGCGAAACGTCAGCGCGAATGCGGCCCATTTTGCTTAATTTGTTTTATTTTTGATGCCGCTCTTGTGTTGCTAAAAAGAATGTGTTGCTAAAAAGGCACATTGCCGGAAACGACGTGCGCTATCGGCTAATTACTATAACGAATATTTTATTATTCTGACGGTTATATGTAAATAGAAGAGATGGGCAGGCCGTAGGAGATGGGCTGTAAACAAATCGCATTATCAAAAAAAAAAAAAAGAACGAAAAAGAAAAAACGTGTGCATCCTATAAATGAGGATACCAACCGCGGTGGTCTAAGCATAATGGTGCTCGACTGCCGACCCGAAGGTCGCCGGATGGAATCCCGGCCGCGTCGGCCACATTTCGATGTAGGCGAAATGCTATAGATGCCCGTGTACTTAGATTTATAGGTGCACGTTATAGAACCCCAGGGGGTCAACATTACAGGAGCACTCCACTATGGCGTATATCGTGGTTCTGGGACGTAGAACACGAACAATTATTGTTGTAAAAAGAAGACATATGGTGGTTGTGGACATTAGTACTCTAGTCATTAGTACTCTAAATATATATTCAACACACATATGTCATGTGTGTGTGTGTGTGTGTGTGTGTGTGTGTGTGTGTGTGTGTGTGTGTGTGTGTGTGTGTGAGAGAGAGAGAGAGAGAGAGAGAGAGAGAGAGAGAGAGAGAGAGAGAGAGAGAGAGAGAGGGGGTTGATCGTACAGTTCTACAGATCGTACAGTGCAGTCACTACTGACTCTTCTTTCTCAACTGGACATATCATCATCAGTGTGTGTCAGCTCGAGCTCGGTTCGAATAAAGCGGTTCCTTATAGTACTAATGTTATCAATTCTCAGTAACCGGTTCAGCATATCGTCTTATTTTGTGAATGACTCTTTTGTGTATATATGTGTGCTTGTGACTGTACGTAATATTTGCGTGTATGTGGTCACTGTATATATCGTAGTCATCACCCTACACCTGGAGTAGCAAGCCAGGCGATAAACTAGGCTAACATCTCCGGGGAATATCATTAAAAGTTGTTATCTCTCTCTCACTCTCATTTTGTCATATCCTATCGTATCATATGATATCACACCATATCGTATCATACCATAGCGAATGAAAGGGCACAGACATCGGAGCTGAAAATGTAATCGGGTTCAGTGTGGGTTATCAAATGCTGTGGATCGGAAATGCGAGAAGAGGGGAGGAGAGGGGTTGCCATCACTTCCAAATATTCTGCATTACGTGGCGCACATGCGTCCTACGCGCTTACAAATTTGTCCGAAACAGTTGCCATCATCATCATCATAATAAATGATGATGATGATGAAGAGGAGAGGGGTTGCCATCACTTCCAAATATTCTGCATTACGTGGCGCACATGCGTCCTACGCGCTTACAAATTTGTCCGAAACAGTTGCCATCATCATCATCATAATAAATGATGATGATGATGAAGAGGAGAGGGGTTGCCATCACTTCCAAATATTCTGCATTACGTGGCGCACATGCGTCCTACGCGCTTACAAATTTGTCCGAAACAGTTGCCATCATCATCATCATAATAAATGATGATGATGATGAAGAGGAGAGGGGTTGCCATCACTTCCAAATATTCTGCATTACGTGGCGCACATGCGTCCTACGCGCTTACAAATTTGTCCGAAACAGTTGCCATCATCATCATCATAATAAATGATGATGATGATGAAGAGGAGAGGGGTTGCCATCACTTCCAAATATTCTGCATTACGTGGCGCACATGCGTCCTACGCGCTTACAAATTTGTCCGAAACAGTTGCCATCATCATCATCATAATAAATGATGATGATGATGAAGAGGAGAGGGGTTGCCATCACTTCCAAATATTCTGCATTACGTGGCGCACATGCGTCCTGCGCGCTTACAAATTTGTCCGAAACACTTGCCGTTGAAACTTTTGTAGGCCCACACTCTAAGAAAAGAAAAAAAAGTATCTGTTACTCTTTTCGGAAAGTCCTGACTTGTCATGACTCTCTTCAACGAAACGCGTTAACTCTCGTTCGGGATTCCACGACTCTCCGACGAGAGTATAGTGATCTCCAAGGAGAGTTCACGTGTGTCCTTAAAGAGAGTCATATACGTGGCAACTCAGAACTCACGGAATAAAGTAAAATTTTTTTTTTCTTAGTGTAGCTCGATCAGCGTTTTCATTTGACAATACCTATCAGAACAGTAAAAAGGTGTTCTGTATACAAGCAGGCCGACATGGGCTCCCTGAAGTTTCTTCAATAAAACTTGTAACTGGGCGAGTTGGTTCATACTTGAAGGTAAGAAACTGGAAGCGCAAATAAACAAAACAGGGACACAGGAAGAAAGAACATGGAACAGTTTCTTGCCGGCTTACGCCGGTCATGTCTGTCCCCTTTATCTTGTGCATCTCAGAACATCGCGCATAACTTGATCTCCATTCAAATGAAACATTCCGTTGTAAATGGGAACAATTCGCAGAAGTTAGGGACGTGCTCAGAATCCTGTAGCCTTCAGCGTTAAGAAAAATATAATTTCTTCAGTACGTTGTGCTGGCAATGGCAGGTAAAGCCTTATAAAAAAAAAGATATACAGCCACAAGAACGTCTGAGCTACAAGTGCAAAGATGTGGCATGTCGATGTAACTAATCATAATTCTAAAGTTAGGTTAATGAGCGCTGCGCCAGAATATCGTCCAGTTATTGCGGCCGGAAATTACTAACTAATGTGCCAGCTTTCTCGGCGACGTCGTTTTCGTTTTAGTCGACAGGGATTTTTCGGCTGTTAGGATTGCGCGCCACTCGGAATTCAAGCAGTTCGAACGGTGGGCGTAACAGGTATAAAAAAAGAAAATACTGCATGACTTCACGTTTTTCTTTCTTTTTTTAACAATTTCCTGTACCTCATTATGGTGCGCTCTATGACTGCTTCAAGAACGAACGCACCGTGACGTCTTACAACCTCAGTCGTCTGTCTCTATGTAGGTTTTTTTTCTTGGTACGTCATAGCGGTAATTACCGGAAACTTGAAGTTCTTTTGCGCGGAGAGATAAAAATAAAATTAAAAAACGCTGATTTTACTGTTACAGTAGTGGTTGAAGAGAATAAAAGAAAGAAAGAAAGAAAGAAAGAAAGAAAGAAAGAAAGAAAGAAAGAAAGAGAAAGAAAGAAAGCAAGAAACAAAGCAAGAAAAGAAAGAAAGAAAGAAAGAAAGAAAGAAAGAAAGAAAGAAAGAAAGAAAGAAAGAAAGAAAGAAAGAAAGAAAGAAAGAAACTTGGCTTGAACGTCTCGTAGAACGTAGTAGCGCCCATTGGTCGGCGGCGGTGCCACGCAGTCGAGGAAACTGCGGAACCGAAAATTCACGTTTGGTTATCGAAAGCGAAGTCGTCGTTGCGTTGCTTTTCCGTGTCTTGTCTTACCAGTTGCGCGCAGCACAGTGAGAGCTATATGCGGCTCGACCAGAAAAGAAAACACACATTATCTCTAAGTTTGTGACCTCTGAATGCCTGCTGCACGTAACGTCGACTGGATCGAGGCCTCTCGTTAAGGTTACTGGCGCACAGTTGGCGAGTGTTATGCGCTCCCTGCTAGGCCTGTCGTTACGGTAGTACGCCCAAGAAAAAAAAAAATGCAGTGGCTTAGCTCGGCTATGCCAGGATATACGCAGCGTTAGCAAAGGTTCAGCTGATTATTCTCAGCTTTCCAGATTGTCTAGGATTATTAGCCTTCTTCTGTTCGTTCTTCGTACGCTGAACCGCTAATCGCCAGGCAACTGCTTCGGGATCCGATGAGATAAGCTTCTCGGCTCTTCTGCGCCGTCGAGCAGCATTTGCGCTCTCCTTCTTCATGGCGTTACCCACCTGCAAACGCCAGTCAGAGGCGCTATCAATCGGCTCCAGCGCAGTGTCAGGCGGCGACTGCACAGCGAAGGCGAATAGCTGCGCGCGCGCTGGCGCGAGTGTGTCTGCCATGGCTACGACGTCACTCCTCTCGCATGCGCAGACGAGCAGCGGCGAGTCGCGCACAGCGGTGGCGGAGTCCGCGCGCGCGCCGGCGCCAATGGGTCTGCCGCGGCTACGACGCCACTCCTACCGAACGCGCAGACCAGCAGCGGCGAGTCGCGCGCGGCGGTGGCGGAGAGAGCGCGGAGAGCGGTGAGCCAGCTGTGTGACATCACTGATCCTCGCGCATGTGCAGCACGGCTCATGAGGATCCACGCGAAATCGGCTCCGACTAGGCAAGTGTAGCTAACGCTACAAAAATCAAAGCCACTTCCACCCCAAGTGAAAGCCGTACGAACTGCGGAGCATTTATTCATCTGCGTTTCCCTTGTGTTCGTGTTGTAGTTATCTGTTCTTCTCTGTTCTTTCCATGTGGTTATGTGATATTTTATATCCTTTTGCGTTCTTATCTTGTGTATATCAGATTTGTTTTGAGATTATCTATTTTCTGTTCCGCGGTCTCCTTTGTACTGTTTTTCACCTGTTTGATGCTCCGAGCGCGGTTCGTCTAACTACCGACGCTGGCGTTTCGCTCTTGCTTCGCTGGCTGGGACAGATGAATGAGCTCTTCGACAACGCTGACGTTCATGGGCTGGCGAGCGTTGGCGTTCCAAACGTGCAACCTGCTCTGCTTATGTCTACCATATGTGTGACCTGCGCGTGACGTCTTGAAATATATGAGCTCCGCCCACAGCCATGGTTGTCTCAGCCAAGAAGAATTTGCGCAGACGTTACGTCTAATTGCTTTTTGCCTTTGCCATGTCGTCAAACAGTTTTGAATGTTTGGCAGCGTCCCCCAAATAGTTGTCTTGTTTCCATAGAATAGGAGCTATATCAGTGAAAGAAGGGTCGATGCGTTCGTAGTTGTCGACGCTCTTTGCTCGTGCGTGGACGTGTAACAGTGCCGCGCCACGAGCGACAAAACAGGTTTAGCGTTATGATTCGCATTACACGCGCCATCTGCCACTACGTAACGTGTAAACGGGCTGGATGACGCTAGGTGTGCACATACAGAGGGCCCGACGAGAGATTGTAGAGGCGGTGAAGACGTCACAAGATGTGGTCGGTGATGGCAAAAACTAAATAATGAGCAATCAAGGAGGTACCTTTATACATGTCCGGAAATGTCCATCGTGCGTTTTCACCTTGACTTAGTCAATAACCGCCACTTCATCATCATGTTACCCGGCCAGACGAACTTTCGTCGAACTGCTGACTGTGCAGTGGCGCTTAGAAAGTTCTCCAGATGTAGTTGATTTTGTTATATAGATACATCGTTGCGTTGCCTGTTCTTGGTCGAAAAATTTGAACATCCCGGGAAATTTCACGATGGATACTGATATCGGCACTCTGCCAAAGATAATATATTTGCGCAGAAACGACGAATTTCTATTTTTCTAACAGGCATATTATATTTACATCAGCAGATATAAAATATTTAAGCTTCGAACGGGCTCCGGATGTCACTTCTCTCCTGAAGAAGCTCATGGCCGGCTCACCGCAGCTCTGGGGACGGAGCCGAACTCGGTTGTAACCGATCGTGACCATAATTGGCCTTCACGAGCTGTTCCAGGCCTCTCTGCACTGCACTGCACCGAACTGAGGACGAGGCTTGTGTTGTAAGCGGATTTCGATGGTCGATTTGGAGCAGCTTTGGGTGCTCATCTTTTTCTTCATGCTGCTACTTAGTTGTTGTGGGGATGGGGACGCGCGTGTTTTTGCTATCCGTGCGCTAAGCCCATCTGAGATTCGAAACCACTGCTTTCTGATCGTTTTTATTCGGCTTATAGTTTATCTCAATATATGCATATATAGCGTGCTGGAGAACCTCCATCCATATTCATTTTAGCCGAGAAATTGTAAGCGTGCGGCCCAAATTGCTGCAGTTATGATCGTTATTTGAATAACACCACTTGCCGTTATAGCTTCCGTGCTCTGCCGTAGCCCTAAGAAGCATGTATAGAGATTCCAGAAGATGGAAAATTGCTGCCTACCTCCAGTGCAGCGCGAAAGTATCGAGGGTGGCCGTAGCTTCTTCTTAGGATAAAGGCTTTGCCCGTGGGAATGAAAGCCCAGAGCCATGGTTGGAATCCGGTATCATATCGAGATCGGGGCACGCAGGGAATTTAGAGTGGATACGAGGCCATGGGAGCGGATATGCATTCCTGAAGAGCTCGTGGTTATTCATGATTCGTGAACGGAAACTTCCGTCAAAATATGCTTATAAATCATGTCACGAATAGACTTTGTGGATTACAAAATAATCATAAGCATCTTCATGACTATCGGCATTTCGGTCAGGCAACCCATTTTTCTTTCTTTCTTTTTCCCCTCTGACATCCCTTTGTCTGCGCTACAGGAACGCACCTGTTGTCTGTTCCACGCGCCCATGCGTTACATGCCCTCTGTCCATGTCCATCTAACGTCAAGGCTCTTGACTGGTTCTACATTACCCACTTTGTTACGTATTAAGTGAAAAAAAAAAAAGAAAACGTTACATTATTTCGCGGTTGCTTAGTTGCTGCATCTATTAATCATTACTTTCGTTCTTTTGGAGCAACGAATCTCGGATAATGGGAATAGCTGGCTCTAAAGAGGACTCTCTTAATTTTTTTTTTTTTTTAACTTGCTAAGTACACGGACCGCGCTGTGTTGGGAAACTGAAATCACTCACCGTTAAAAATTAAATGCATAAACAGTGAGGACAAATTTAGCGTCCTGTTAAGAACAGTGCCCTAATGAGATGCTTCTTTTGAAAGTCGACATCACCTCTATTCAGCCATCGGCAACGAGTCCTTTTAAAGCGGCTTCTATGTCACTCTATCTCTTGCCTCCACTTTGTCAGCGTTTTCATCCCTTGGAGTTTGCCCCCACAAAGGGCAGGCCACTGCTGCCTCATTAGGGAGAGCCCGGCTGTACATCACTCATCCATTAGAGCCAAGGAGCGAAAAAAAAAATGTTCCCAAGTGCGTAAACGTTGGGTTCTTTTCAGCCGCAATGTTAGACGCGGGTTCCTCGCGATCATGTTTCTCCCTCTTTCCTCATTTTCTCGTCTTCCCGGAAGCAAATGTTTGGCCACTTTGTTTTGTTCGCGGAGAGCGCCACAACGCACGTCTGGCTTCCTCACTTAAGACGGGACACCGTTGACCGACCCACGCTGCGGGCGGTTCAGCGGTTGTGTATGATCTCCTGTTGCAGTGTCTTTGGTTTCACGTGAACGATCTTGTAATGCTGCTCGCTAACGAACACTTTTTTTTTCTTTCTGCTTTCTTAAAATGCCAGTATGTGTTGCTCTCACGTCGTCGTCATATACGCTGTGCAGGCGCTGCACTGTTTGTAGCCAGTGCTTTTAGTTTCCTTTTATCCCATTTTCAACAAATCTACCCATAACTACTAATACTTCTACCCAACTTTAACCTTACTACATATCCACACAACATGAAGATAACAGGGGCAGAAAAAAAAAATATGAAAGCCACAAGATTGATTCTGCCAAGATTGACTCTGTCTCTTATTAGTAAAACCTGCTTTACTATCCGAGCCATCGTTCCGTCGACAGTGTTGTCGGCGTGTCTACAACGTCATCATCGCTGTCGGGCCAGCTACCTCTTTGTGGCGGCATATTAAGTCACCCGGCCTAGCGGGATTTTACGCGTTTGTTTCATTGTTTCTTCTGCCTACTAGCTCTCTGGGAGTTGATTAGGAGTACATTCTTAATGCCTGTTTAAATCTTCATATCGTTATCCCCCCTCCCTCCTCCTCCTATCTTTGTCTTTCCCTCCTTTTTTTTTCGGTTTACTAGCCGACCTCTACGATTGCCGGTTGATTTGTACATAATTTTTTTTTATAGTTTTCTTTCCGATTATGTGATCCTTTGGCAGGCGCAGCATAGCCATAATCTCTTTCACGACAGAACAGATGAACAAACCGCGATAAATGAAAATACTCTTTCACATTAGAGGACTCTATATAACTGTCGCCGGTGCTCTCGCCTCGATGTCACTGCGCAAATGTAAAGCGGACTGGGCGTAATGAGTTTGAAATCGATTACCGTGTTGTGCCTTTCTCTGTTGTCAATCTCTTTTTCCCATGAGCGTAGTTTGGGGAGAGGGAAGGGAGAGCCCTCGCCCTTTCTCTCTTTTTCTCTCTCTTGAATCTGCGTTTTTTCACGCTACCACGGTGCATTCGCCCTTCCCCTAGCAGAAAAGTCGCGAAGCGCCTTGCGATCTCGGAGGCTTTTGTTGGGGTCTTACCGGATGTCCCGGCCCTACCAAAACCCTACCAAAACAGTGGGTAGCACAGGAAAATGTAAAAAGCAGAATTTCCGACTTGATAAATACACTGCGCAAAAATACACGAGGACCAGAAGGAAACACTTACGGCAAGCAAGCAAGCGCAAACTATCATCAGAATTTTATTTGAAGAAACATGAATATATTTTTTTTATTACGACATAGACTTGCCCTGAAATAATAATATTTTGTGTGTACATGTGCGCCGTTAGGCCGGTGTTATGTGTGATGTGAAGCAGTGTCTTGTGGTATATGTTATCATGTATCCAGTGGTCATAACTAGAGTTGCTGTATATGCTACCTTTAGGTAGCATATACAGTAACTCTAGTTACTATATACGGTAACTTTACCTCTAACTCTACAGTAACTCTAGTTAGCATATACAGTAACTCTACCTAAAGGTAGCATATACAGTTACTCTAGTCATAACTGGTCGTGTCACTGTATCGAGGACCGGCTTGCAGGAGGTGACGGGAGCGTTCCGACTGCAACCCTTGGCATGTCCGTATAAGATGGCATGCATCTGCTTGCATCACTGGAATAGAGCAGTACGGGCACGTAGCACTCAGCGGTAAATGCGACCAGTTCCATGGTGAGATGACAGCCGCTGTAAGGGCCACCCTTGCCCGAAGCATCCTAAGCACGACTTCCTCCTAGTGATGCAAAACTATCGGTAAATGGCCTATCGATAGCATCGATTGTTTATTTCAAACTATCGATATTGTAAGGAAACTATCGATAGCACCACTATCGATAAACTATCGATAGTATTACCGATAGTGCAATCGATAGTACCACCGGTAGCATTACTACAGGTAATACTATTGGTAGTGCTGCGAATAATTATGCCATTGTTGGCCGACGATATTGCCAAAACATTCGCGATAGCCTACGATCAGCAATACTCAGTTCGTTTATGAGGAATATTGTGGCGAAAAAAAAAAAATAAATCATTTCAGCAGCGAAAATGCCGGATAATGCCCGTCCAAAAAAGATATATTCAAAAGCAATCAGTTACATCTTTTAGCTAACAAGCTTAGTTCTTGATGGTTTTATGTTGGGACGTGAAACCCCAACAATTACTCTTACGAGAACGGAAATCTGGGCGAGTTTGTAAGAATTCATCATAGAGCAGGTAGCGCAAAAATTACGGAAACACAAGCAAGCAACATAAACACGAGACGAGCGCTCGTCTCGTGTTTATGTTGCTTGCTTGTGTCCCCGTAATTTTTGCGCTACCTGCTCTATGATGAATCCGAACAATTACTATTTGATATTTTCACTTTGAAATCAGCCAATGTAATATAAATTTGAAGCCACATAGTTCCGCCATATGTAACGGCTTCCTTTCCGCTTCAGATGAACAGTTCAACTTAAGTATCATGTGTCAGCGAAGCATTCTTGTGAAAGAACACGAGCATGTCAACTTTCTTGCCCTTCAGCCTGCTCCTCCTACTCCACCATGCATTTACTACGCACTCGAGGAACGAAGTTTATACTGCAGTGAGTTCGCGCGGTTGATTTTATACTATCGATACTGTTCTATCAAACTTACTATCGATAGCGCTATCGATAGTTTTTTCTACCATCGATAGTTAGATAGTCACTCAACTATCGATAGCATCGAAAGTGCTATCGATAGTTCTGCATCACTATTTCCTCCGCCCTAGTGAGGTGAAGGGGGCGGGAGCAGACACGCGGTAGGATAAGAGCGCGTGTATCCTACCGGAAAACATTTTTATGGCCTTGAAGTGAGTTCAGGTGGAAGGCAGATGGATGGAAGATCTGCATTATGAGGGCAGTGTGTCTGCTGGTCAGCAGCAATATCGCCAGTGTTCGCAGCATGGCCTTGAATCCAATGTACCCTAACGCAAGTAGCTGTGCTATGATTCATGGTTTGTATCGCCTCGCAGATTGCCATCGCCTTGTGAACTTTCTTGAGTACCTGAATAGCCGCTGAAGAATCAGTGAAGATGACAAGTTGCTTTATTGCAGGCAGCTGAGACGGGACATCTTGCACAGCGTCATCGATAGCTTGAAGTTCCATTACTAGAGGACTGGCTTTCGTAGACAAATAACGCTGGTGACTTCTGATGAAATTGTGCGTAGTACTAAAAAATGATGTCCTCTAGCCGTCTTGTAGAGTAGCAGCATCTGTATAGACTTCACAGCTATTAGGGCATGAAGCTTCGATGGTGGTGCGTTCGTCAATAATACCTGTTTTATTGCTGCGTCGTAATTTCGTTGGCTTATTAGTTGTGATAGTGGTGAATTCCCCGGGAGGCATTTAATCGGGCTGGTTATCAATGCGAGAGCCGCCTTGAAACTGAGCATGCAACAACCGGAACATGTTGCTGTTTTATTTCACATGCCTTTTCCCTTTGTGAGATTAGCTCTGCAGTTGTGTTGAGCTGGGCATGTTCATGTAAAGTTGGTATCGGAGTGATGCGGGGTAACGCCGTTATTGTGCGCATTGCATCACGGTTAATGGTCTCCACCTGTGCCGGCTGTGCCAAAGTCAACCGTTGAAACTGCGCCTGGTGTAGAATTCTTGGCTGCAGAACTTACGCGTACGGGCCGTCGAGCTAGGTCAGTACGAGCTACATTTGATGCTATGCGACGAATAACATGAATACTTATACATGCAAAAGTATAAGTATTCATGTATCTTCAAATAAAATTCAGTTGATAGCTTGAGCCTGTCTGTTCTAAGTCCTTCCTTCTGGTCCTCGTCTTTTTTGCACAGCATATTCATTATGTTACACCAACTTGCCCACATCGAGCTCCTTCTGCTTCGGATTTTCCTAACCAGTATCATTCCTTCCTGTAGAACAGTTGGGCACTCGCGCGCTCCCGGTCCATCGGCCGCATTCTCGATGGAGGCGAAAATGCTTGAGGCCCGTGTGCTTAGATTTAGGTGCACGTTAAAGAACCCCAGGTGTTCGAAATTAACGGAACCCTCCACTACGGCGTCCCTCATAATCAAATCGTGGTTTTGGGACGTTAAACTCCAGCAGGTAGTGTATCCCGGTAGCGTTTCTCTTTGTTCTTAAAGAAGAGCGTCAATCGCGATTCCGCTCAAGTTGTCCAATATCACCAGCGATTGTCTAAAGCGAGTGTGGGCGCAGTCAGCCAGCCGCGACGGTCCGTGCTTGTCCACCACTCGTTCCGTGCTCCCCGGTGTTCGGACTCGCCGCATCTCTCCATGGTGACCGAATTGAAGGGTGTTCGGAAAAACTCGGTCTCGATGCGATGGCTCGTGCGAACGCCCAGCGTGTGCACTTGTATGTATACGCTTCGCACCCCCTTCGTCCGCAGAGCCGACAAGAATGCGATACATGCTTATTCCATTAGCGAGCGAGCCGGAGGACGCGTCCGTGCTCTGACAGCCGTCTCCCTTCGTGATCGTAAGAACGAGGGGCGCAAACAGCGAGGCTTGGTCTCGCAAGTGCGTGCTCGTTTGCGTGCCGACTGCCTCTATCTTTCCGCATTGTTTTGAAAGGGTGTTGTGTGTACGCAGCCCTTCAGCTCTGCTGATTGCCGTAATGACACTCCCTATTTATTCCCGAATGAACAGCCCTCTTAGCTATGAATAGCCCTCTTTCTTTCTTTCTTTCTTTCTTTCTTTCTTTCTTTCTTTCTTTCTTTCTTTCTTTCTTTCTTTCTTTCTTTCTTTCTTTCTTTCTTTCTTTCTTTCTTTCTTTCTTTCTTTCTTTCTTTCTTTCTTTCTTTCTTTCTTTCTTTCTTTCTTTCTTTCTTTCTTTCTTTCTTTCTTTCTCAGGAGGCAAGTCACGAATCGGACGTGAGGATAGTAAGGAAATCGGCAACAAGCAGCAGCACGTAGCATGTCGTGGCGATATCGGTCAACAGCTTGCAGCTTGTGGCTTGGATCACGGGGATATCGTTATCGTACGACAGTCGCATAAACATGGTCCATGCGATACAAATCATATAAGGTATATATGAATCTCGGTCTTCTTATACGTATACGTACTTTCTATCATATGCATCGAAGAAACCGCATCATGTGATGGAGTGATCCCGTATGAAGAACCCACTTGAATATTCACTATGGGTTCTTTCCAGGGGATCCTCGGTACATACATTTGGGAACATGCAATCACACACGACGTTCCCGTTATGTGGTAAACAGGTTCTTTCTCGACAGGGCAGTTATGTAATTGCAAAGGTTTCCCATGATACACAAGTCAATATAGGAAAGACGTTGACTACGTTTAAATGCACAGAAATACCCCATAAAGTGGACTAGAGGATGACCGTCGCCGTAGCTCAGTGGTAGAGCATCGGACGCGTTATTCGAAGGTCGCAGGTTCGGTCCCTGCTGGCGGCAAGTTTTCTTTTCGTCCATTTTACTTTCTTCACATTTATATTCTAATTACTACACATAACACCCCCTATACATTCCTTGGCATTATTGTCTGTTAGTCCTGAATAATATTGTGTCTAACAAGTAAATATGTTTGATTTGGCCGCAACATTGCTTGCGGCTGCGTTTAGAAGAGGCCATTTGAATATTAAAGGGCTCAAATGCTATTTTCACTATCGTCATCTTGGATGCTGCGCAGCCATCTATTGCATTAGTGCAGCGAGAAAAACGCAGCCTGAGAAGGGCTGAGTGGACGGCAAACATACACGTTGAGGTTTGGTCGACACCGCACTTAATCGGCGTCCGCGGCGTGTTCTGGCCGTTTATCGTGTATTCCCACTCGACTCGCAACAGCTATTTGTCGAGCTCTTTTCTCGTTTATTTTGTGTGGATTCCACGAAATGCAGGCGGCATGATCGTTGGCGTCAGCCGTGCCTTCGGAAACATTTTATTTATTCGGGTGCAGGCCGAAATGTAGGAAAGTGTTCTGTCGGCGACTTTTCCGCTTGCTTGTACGTACATCTATAAATTCTAGAAAAGGCAAAATTTCCGGGTAATATGGAAGCTTGAGGGTGTGAAAAATTCGTCCACTTGTCGAAACGTCGGCTCCCGCGACACCCCGTGTTGACGAATTTTTCATACCTATAAATTCTAGAAGAACATTACGTATTTGACATATGTGGCCGCACAAGTGTCCCTATAGCTTTGGTCTATCATGATTTTAACGTCGAGATGGATGACTTGACGTTACCTTTTTACTGGCACTATAGACTGCTGTTCACACGTAGCAGCAGTTTCCGATAATCCTATTTTCCCGAACGCTGTCCTGTCGCAGATTTTTGTGGCAGTTTTTGTTCGCGATGAATTGCAACCTCTAATTGCATCTGCACTTAGAAGTTGCAATGAGAAGTTACGAGGGAAAAAGAGTGTGAAGAGACGGGAAGAAGGTCAACCAGACTAGTGGCCGGTTTTCTACCCTACAGTGGGGCTAAGTAAATGACGACTAAAAAAGCTGGAGACAGCCAGTACCGTATGCACGCACAGCAGAACAACAGTCGGTCGCTTGCTAAAGAACTGCAGTGGGACATTAGGTAATAGCTTTCTGTGCCAACGTACTTTCGGAGTACAGTCGGCTTAGTGCGGTCTGCACTAAAGATATGCGCTGGGCAAAGATGTGCATGTAAAATGATGCAGTGGCACTCAGAGCGCGAATGAGTTTTGAATGGCCTTATTGTATTGTCCCCTGGATGTGGCGGTGAAGAAAGCAGGGAGCAGACGAAACGCTTTGTTGGGCGAACTTGTGCCCAGTACAAGAAAGACTCAAAGTACTACAAACAACGCGCGCTGTACAGTGATAACCGCGAGCACGGACGTCGGGCTTCGACTGGTCTGCTCGTCTGTGAAATGCGTCGGCTTTTATAGATGCCTTATCGAACGTGCCAGCGTAATCGGTGGGGCTCGCGTTAGTTCTATAGAGTAAACCAGATTGCTCTCTTCCCGCGCGTAATCATAACAGAACAGTCTGAAACAATCGCGAAGTTTCCGAGCATTGCGGTGCGGCCTGGGACGAGTGGTGACAGGTTTTTGTTGGTGAAGCCCGATCACATTGATATAAGAGGAGTAAGCGCGCATGGTATATTTGTCGACGTCCTTGCACTGTGAAATGACGACGGCGTGTATTAACGCGATAGCGTTACAGAGCTCGTTTCGCAGAAATTCCGCCGTCGGCGTCGGTGACGGCGTCGCTTGTGAGCGAAAAATCGTCGGTGACCGAAAAATTAAGATGCAAATAAAATAAAAAATAAATCTTTTCGGTCCCATTCAGGATCGACCCCGGGCTGTTTGCGTGGCAAGCAGGTGTCCTACCACAAAGCCACGATGTTACTCGCAACTGCTTCGGGGAAAAAACACTACATAAATGCCATGTCACTTAGTGGAAGGAGTCTCCTTAACGCATTTAATTCGGCAGGTGTTACGACGAAAGTGAGCCCATTCGGCGATTTGTCGGCGCATTGGCGAGGCCATCAAACTACGTTATTTGCGCGACGCCATGCTTCGAAAAAAGCCGGGATAGTGCACCCATCGTCGCAAAAACACACACAAACTTGCAAACAGCTTCAAAAATGGACATCTATGTCCATTTAGCGGAAAACATATCAAGCAAACAGCAAACATTAGATAATGTGCTGCCAACTGTGAGGCACGGTGAGAAACATGTCTCGACTCTAGCACAGGGAAGTGCTTTAGATCTAAAACCAGTACCGTACCGTTACTATTCGCCGCGAGATCGGGCTGTAGGGGGCAGCACCGTCGCCGCGTTTGTGTGGATAGGCGGTCGGCGGCGCATATACAAATGTACGCAGCGGCGCTTCGCCGTATGCGGTTTGAGTCGATTTTCGGCGAATAAAGTGCGTTGAATGCAGCCTAATGGAGATGTATACGCCCTCCATTGCCACATGAATGCACGAAACCGGCTTTACGTTCATCTTACGTGTGAGAGAAGCGCAATCTCCCGATCAATGACTGGCCTTCGGTCACATTCGTGTTTTGCACTGTGCTCGATGTTTTACCTTGCTTTATTTGCACGTGTTTAAATTGTGTTTTGCCTATACCGCAGTACAAATTGTGTTGCGCGACTAAGCCACTTAAGTATTTACTTCTTGCTCTAGCGGCTACAAAAAAAAAAGAGAACCTGTATTTCCGCGTAATTAGATGAAGTAGGACTTTGTGCACTCTGCTTTTTCTGTTCGCATGAATACGCGTAGTGCTATAAAAATGCGTGGCTTAAGGTCTTTTTTACCGCTAATAACAGGCCTCTGCAGACGCTAGTTCATTCTTTGCGGTATCCCAAGGATTTCCAAATCGCCAACACTTCACGAGATGGTGTCGCTAAAATTCTGCGTTCACACCTCGACATTTAGTACTTTTTTTTTTCGTTTAGGACGACGCCAAACGCACTGTGTGATGTCCTTGAACGATAAAGTGGTGCTCACATTGAAATTATTTTGGCGAATGGAAGGTACGATGGTTAGACCTAGCGCCATACCGACACGTGCATGCACTCACTTGTTAGAGTTCATGCAAGTCCCGTAAGGCGAAATGCCCATGTATATCGCGTTGGCATACGTACAAGCATTTGATACTCTGCTAGCGCAACGGAATAAGCTGTAACCTGAGGACGTGCATGGCGTACGCACACATGCGAACACGGTGTGGCTAGCAGACGACGCAAGGAGCCATCCACACCACGGGGTTTCGTCCACTCGCCGCTAGGTGCCGACTCTGCTCGATCTCGCGGCCAGTAGATACATCGCGCGCGCGTTTGTGTGTCTGTGTGCGTGTGTGTAACAACACTCATTAATAAGCATGTGCTTAGTGGTTGAAGTACGCTTTAGGGGCCGGATTTCGCTATCGCGTTCAACTCAAAGGCGAAGCTTAACCCATTTTTTTTTCTCTCTGTGCAGATGGCGCGCTCAGGACCTTGTCGGTGAGTTGCATCTGGCAATGAAGGGTCCCCTAGTGCCGCGTTGATGGTGCAGCGAGGCATCTGCTCCGGCGTGGCGGCGGTGACGTCATGAATGACGCCGCGGACGACGAAGGGGGCGCCGCCGTGGACGCGACCGCGCTCTACCTGGCCCAGCTGAACCAGCGCATCCGGCGAGGATGCACGGCCCACGTGGACGCGTCGGGCCGCATTTACTACATGAAGTGAGTACTGTACGCCTCGCTGTTCCAGGAATCCTTACAGCGTCATCCATCAGTGTCGTCGACGGTGCATCGTCAATTGACGCGTCTGCTCGATGCCTTCCTAAACACGTCGCGAAAGATGGGCCTCGAAATTTATGAACCATTTCACGCTCGGTCTTCTAGCCGAGCTGTACTTTATTATTATTATTTTTTCATTTCGAGGGATTTGCCGCAGGGACTCTGCATTAATATTTTAGAAGAACATCAAAGAAATCCATGTGGCCCTGTTTGTTGCGCGTCTCTGTAGGTCACTGCGTTGACTCAGAGCAACGGTGAGTCAGCGAATTTATTTTCCGCTAGTCTTACTGCGAGCACCAATCTGCAGATTCTCAATAAAGTTTTGTCCTGTGCAGTCCAGCCTGCAAGTACAGCCATCTGGGCCGTGACTGTTCCTGTTCTGAGAACGAACGTTTTGACCGTTGTGCGATTTGCCGGGGAAAGTGCTTCCTCTAGCCTCTACCAATCGCGTGCGGCGCCAAAACGTCCGTTCGTTTTTAGAACGCGTACAAGCAGGATAGCGCCCATGCTCCATTTGGCTCTAGTTTGGCCTCCCTGTGTATACCGCACTTAATTACCCTAACTAATTCATTTACTAAGTTAGTTAGTTAGTTCGTTAGTTAGTTAGTTAGTTAGTTAGTTAGTTAGTTAGTTAGTTAGTTAGTTAGTTAGTTAGTTAGTTAGTTAGTTAGTTAGTTAGTTAGTTAGTTAGTTAGTTAGTTAGTTAGTTAGTTCTACAATGCTAACAGCACAGCCTTTTTCAGGCCGAGACAGCGTGGGCCTTACACGATGAAATGAAATTTCAAGAACTTAGCAGACAAAGACGCCGTAGCAGTCGTAACATAGTACTAAGACTGAGTTGTTCCAGTAGTGTCCCGTAGTGTCCGGTAGCGCTGTGATCCTCGGTTAAAGGCCGAACCATATACAGCGTATTTGCCAGCGTTTTCTGACGTTGCGTCCCTCGGCGTCGTCGCATCAACGCCGTCAGAGAGGGCGGCAAACCATATGAAGAGCGTTAACTCAGCGTCGCACAGCGTAACCAGAGGGAATGAACCTGACACCTCGTAAAGCAATGTACAGTTTCTGTCAATGGACCAACAAGATATACTCCTGATTATAGCTTTTAAGTCTCATTTGCAGTTCTGTGGTGCAAAAAAACGAGTTACAGTGCCACCGAAAAGTTTTTTTTTTTATTTGACTTGTAGCGCCAGCTATTGGCATTAAGAAGAACCACAAACTTGTAATATATGGCCTCTGAGCTTGAAGCTGCCGTACATCTTTGAGGCCACGTATTCGGCCAATACATTCATTCCTGCTAAGCCTACCGATGAACTTGAGTACGGCTCTCAAAAAGAGTTCAAAGATATCACGAGCACTTTGCTGTCGAAGCTTCTAGGGAACAAGCTAAGTCAAATACAAGCATCAGTTGAGAACTTAAGGACCACACAGTGCGCGGCGACGACTTATTAGATCCGAGGCGGGCGGCAGCCATTTTGGCAGCATCGACGACGCCGTTACGTAGCGGAAGTCGCTGCCAGCCGCACGCTGATTGGTCCTTCATCCATCGAACTGCTTCCGGCGTCGACGCTGCCGCCCGTGATGTCTGGACCGTCCAGAGGTGGACGTTTCGGCCACCGTCACCGGTAGCGTCGACGTCGAGGGACGCCGGCGTACGAAACGCCGGGAAAACGCCGGCAAAAACGCTCTATATGGTTCGGCCTTAACCCTTCGAGCCCAAGGAACTTCACGTCGGTGAAAGCGCCGACGATACGAACGGCTTCTTGTGGCGTGGACGTACGATAAGTGGTTGTGAGGTCAAGATATCCTCATTCATAGCCAGCGGAGCTAGGCGCCGTTGCTTTGTGCGCGTTTCTGTGTGTACGTGTACCACGTGAGACGGGAGTGCGTTCGCCAGTGCCGCACTTGTGGCCGCGCGCAGCCGGCCCCCTTTTTGACGCAGTGCAGGACGACGAGACGGAACTTGATCGCGCTATTGTTTGTACGTGCATCCGTACGTGTATCGATCCTGGCTTTTGCGCTCGAGTCGCGCCGAACCTGACCGCGCGCACGGGCGGCTCACTCGCGGAGTCGGGAGCGCAGCCCGGAGCGTGGGCTGCGCCGGCTTCTTCTCTAAATGCCTGCGGCGCTGCGGGAGCTTGTCGAGCCGCCACCTATGCGGCCGGCACTTACGTGGTTCAGATTTCGCCGCGAAGCACGTGTCCTGTAGTAGCACCTGTACCTTCCGAAGGGCCCCTAAACAACCTCTGAAAACACAAGTTGAGCGAGCGCGTTATTCTCTCCCGGCGCTTCCGGTCTTTTCGACACAGTTCGTGACGCCAGCATTATGTTCACGTGACGTCATGAGGAAACAAAGTCTTGATTTGTCAATATACGAGGAATATCAGTTGTGAATTGTCTCCTACCCTGCTTTGCCATGCACGCCCGTTCTGCCTTGACTCGCATGGCTACAGTGCGCGATCGACTGATTTCACTTTGCGCGTTTTTGACTGCGCAGGCGAAGGTAACAGCGTGTAGCCGAAAAGCGCGAAATCCCGATAGAGTAAATGCTTAGTGTTGACATTGTCCACGTATTCTATGAAGAAATAAGTGGCTTGGAAGAGACAGCGCCTGTAGGAAGGGTAGTGAATGCAAGAAAGAAACCATACCCTCCCGTCTTTGAACTCGGAGTGCTGTAGGGTCCCTTTAAGGGAGACTGCACACGGGTGTGTCTAGCGGACATTAAAAAAATCGCAGAAACTTTTGAACAAGACGTCTTTCTGGGCCTCTCCAGCGAAGGTGATGTCCACGATATTGCCGACAATCATTTTGCACCGAATTCAACTTGCCTCGACCACAGAGGCTTTCCTTAGCTAGTCACCATAGTTACTCGTATACTTATTTCTAGCACTGCTTAATGTTAGTAATCGGTGGCTTATGTTTGATATGCACTGTTGTAAAATCAACAAAAAGATGACTCAAGCACTACTTTTAGGCTGAATAAAGAAAGTTGGGGGACGCTTGAGCTTCGCCTTTAAGAGCATAGAACGCGATAGCGTAATCGGGCCGCGTTCGCATCGGCTTCTCAATCGCTAGCCTCGCTTCGCTTCTCGGCGGACACCTCAACCGGGCCACAAGGAAAGGGAACGTCTGTGCGAGTATCATTGGCCCTTTAAAATTATCCTACTTTACCTATGCTGCAAGTACATTTGCGAAGTGCCCACTATGCTATAATTCTTCCATTTGTGAATCGGCAAATTAACCCCCCCCCCCCCCCCCCCCCCCACGCGTCCGTAAGGCGACACGTGGAGCTACGCAGCTGCTCACTTTGTTGATGCTCGTGCTGCTGATGATGATGATTAAATATGTCTGAGGGCTTTGTAGTAGGTGGTCGTTGTGCAGTTGACATGTTTTGACACCAGGCCTAATTCCACGTTTTGCACGCAACTTTGAATGCGTCAAGCAGACTTCCCGCGTCACATGACATTTGTATGGGGCTTTTTTCGTAAGCAGTTTCGTCCAAAGGCGTGGCTCTGTGGTAGAACACCGACTTGCCACGCAGGAGGCCTGCGTTTTTTTTATGTTTCTTTTTTAATGTTTCTTTTTTTAATTATTTGTTCATTTGCATCGACCTCGAATTTTCGCTCGCGGACAGCGCTGATTTTTCTCTCACAACGTAAGACGCCGACGCCGACACCGGAATTTCTGCTACGCGAGCTCTTTAACGCTATCGCGTTAAAACGCGCGAGCAAATGTGCAGTTAGACCGAATACAGTCACATATTGCTGGAAAATTCGAAGTTTTCTCAGACGTAGTGCTCCATAAACTTATGACGCTGAGTGTATGTGAAGGCCTCTGACGACTGTTTTTTTCTTACATTCTGCGTTTCCCTTTTACAAGTCGTGTAACACTGGCCACACCTTCGGCGGGTCGAGTTCACCATCATCCACTCTAAGTCTGCGCGTTTATCTCATGTAATCCTCTTAGAGATGTGGAAGCAGCGCGCTTTCGCTGTTTGAACTATCACCGCTTGTGGGCCCAGGCACGTAGGCAGGGGGGGGGGGGGGGGCGCCCCCCCCCCCCCGAAATTCGTCCAGCCTTTTATGTTCCCGGGCAAATTTTTTTCTTTTTGCCATGAAAAGACTTTCTTTCGAATAATTAGGCCTTGCCCCCCCCCCCCCCCCCCGAAAAAAAAAATCCTGGCTACGTGCCTGTGTGGGCCTTTCTACTTATTCGACATGGATGGCGTAGTGCGTGTCTACGGTGCTCTTGATACATTTCAGTTGATGTTGTGCGAATAGCACATGAAGGAGGAAAAAAAAAAAAGATCCAGTTCCACGCCGTGAAGACAGTCGGACATGGTAAGTGCGCGAGTGTATGTGATTGGCTAGCGAGATCACGTGGTGTCGTAAATTCGCCGCTAGATTTCAAAATACGAGCGCCTACGCATTTCGAGCATCATCATCATCATCATCCAGCCAGCAGCAGCAGCATTATTTCGAGCATCATAATCTTCATCATCATTTCGTTTTTTTTTTTTGTATTCATTCAGTCACTCCCCCCTCTTGTCACGTGACCTGCGTATCACCTACTACGGCGACTACTACTACGACGACGGCGACGATGGCACAGGTGTAGTGCCCAGAATATACTGTTCTATTAGTGCCTAGTATATTCTAGGCACTATAGCACAGGACACAGGGGACGATGGCACGGGGCTAAGAAAGCTCTGCTGTGAAAAGGAAGAAGGATTGAACCGGGAAACGGGGACGACACGACGCACTAACTAGGTTCGAAATCTTGTTTTCTTGAGTTACAGAGTTTAATGCGTAAACGACTATACGCTGAGGGTGGTCTCGGAGCACAGGGCTTTAAGAGGATGTCCTGTCAGTTGGAGAACAGAAAGAAAGGATATCATTGAGCTGCAGGGTCGCGCTGCTTACAACTGTGCTCTTGATAATTTGGTTCAATTTGAAAAGAAGAGAGAGGGCGAAAGAAGTCCTACTTATGCTGTGAGGAAAATGTGATGGGACAGCTTAATGGATCACCTCTACAGCCGACGGCGGAGGGCGCTTTTAGTCGACGATTGATTGAGTTATTATACAAGCGCTTGCAGCGCTTGTATAATAACTCAATCAATCGCTTGTAGGCTATAGGAAGGTCCCATGCGCCTGTCACTGGAAAATGCGATAAAGCGATCAAAATGGGCATATTATAAAATCATCGGGGAACCCGTGTGATCTGACTAAAACGTAACTGATAATATATAGCAAGTAAAAGCGGAAAAGCTTTTCGCCAATCAGGAAGGCGTTTTTTAACTTCTTTTCTTACTGTTTTGCGTGTGCTAGCTTTTGCGACAGGCGTATTCGTCAGCTGAAGCAGCGGCATACGACGCGGACTCCAGTGCGGAAGTGGCGGTGAAGCCCTCGAGGCGTCTGAGCGCTAGCGTCTGATTTTTTTCGCTGGCGACGAAGTGTGGCTTGAAAAGCTGTGCGTATGTTGCGGCAGTGTGGAGAGGAGAGTGGAAAAGGATAAATGAAAGGCGGAAAGGTTAACCAGAAGTGAATTCGGCTGGTCGCCCTGTAACGCGAAAGGGGAAAGATGAGGAAAATAGAGCGATGTCAGAGGGAACGGTGAAGTTGTTTTCGTGTGGGCATTCATTTCGAGTAGGTGCATGTCTCTCCTTTCCGCTCTTTTCCCACTCGACGTATGCGCCGTGTTCCCTCATGGGTTGCAGAAGTAAGCGCCTTCCCTAACCTCAAGCCGTGTGTTCAAAATTTGAAATGGGAGTTACTGCTCCACCTAACTCGACACGGAAGTTATCCCGGTTAAACATTTCGTCTGACTCTCAGATACTCCTGTCTCCTTTCCTTACTTGGTACGAGGACGAGGTAACTATCTCGTGACGTTAGTTCAGGTTAAAGGCGCTTTTCTTGGTCTCCACGAAAAATTGACACCGCGCGGTAGGTTAGTGTATCGATGGTACGTCGCGAGTTGACCATTTTCGATAATAATATGCGCATAATCGGACTAAACGGTTTTTCATTTAAAGTTTTCTCTAACGGGGATACTTTTGCGGTACGGATTTTGATACGTCATTTTCTACATTTTTTTATGTTCATAGTTGAAGCCATTGACGTCGTGTCTAACTTTATTCAGTGTATCGACGCTTTCGTCGGGAATATCCGCGTATTATTTTGCAATTTGCCCAGCATTTACATTAAGAGAGAGCGAACGCCTGTTTAACCGATTAAAACAGATACTCCGACTTAACACAACAAAATATAACAAAAAACTACACAGACGTTTCGCCACCTATGCGGGTGGCATCTTCAGTATGAACTGGCACCGAATGAGCGAAGGTAACCCAGTCTCATTCGCTCATTCGGTGCCAGTTCATACTGAAGATGCCACCCGCATAGGTGGCGAAACGTCTGTGTAGTTTTTTGTTATATTTTGTTGTGTTAAGTCGGAGTATCTGTTTTAATCATGAACTCTCCCGGCTTTTGGAACATTTTTGCCTGTTTAACCGGCCGAAGATCACCGTTGTAGCAATGCTGAGGGCATTTCTTCAAACCAGTTTTTAGAGTTCAGCCCATGGCTGCACCGTTCGGCTGCACGGAAAGTTATGATGCTGATGATGATTAGTGGGTTTTTGTGGCGCAAGGCCCACGTGTGGCCAAAGAGCGCCATGACTTTTTATGTGGCGTTAGCGGTGACCAATGATTACGATGATGGGATGTATCACGCCTGTAAAATCACGCGCCATGTAGAAGCGTGTGCGCACAGTGTCAGCTGTAGTTGCATTCGGAACACACATCACGACTCCTTTTGAATGGTCGTGGCATACAAAATAAGCTAGGTCTAAACATCGTCGATTTTCTCGAAAGATGAAACGTAATAATACTTTTTAAACACGTTTTTTGCAGCTGATCACTCATTTCACTGTCTCTAAGGTGAACAATATAGGTAGTCACTTCCCAGTTAATTGTGTAAAGTTCGATTGAAAGCAATGGGCGCAATTGGATTGAAGCAGTTGGATTGCAGTTGCAATCATTTGGAAAGCAATTCGATTGAAATCAACGAAAAAACTCACGGATCTCAGGAGAATCTGGGTGTTCTCTTCTGTGTTTATATCGTGGTGCTGAATCTTTAGCACATATGATCGTTTCCACACTGTCGGTTCAATTTCAAGGGAGCACTCACTTTAACTGGCTTAGATGGATAAATAGTTCTTTTGCTGGAAGAAGCCTGACGAGTGCGTTGACGCCAACTCGAGTTTGGAGAGACAGTTTCGTAATAACCTTTTCAATTGAAAGCAGCCTTCCTTCCTTCTTCTTCTCTTCTTCTTCTTCTTCTTCTTCTTTTGATCGTGACGCCGTTGTATTTCGAACGGTGTCGCTCTATATTAAGAACTTTTGAAAAATCTCCCGAGCGCAGCTTATTTATGTAGTCAGGGTCCTTTACATCAGGGTCTATTGCTTTCAACGTGCTAGCTATGTATATATAAACTAGCCTGAAAAGTTAGCTTGCATAATTTACTTCGCGACATCTCTGTTCGCTGGTTCCTTATGCTTCTTTGAATATCGAAAAGCTTACGATAGGGTCGGGGAGAATAAACAAAAGAAAGATAGACTGAACATGGTCAACGCATTTTGTGATCCCCCAACTCCATGGAGTGCACGTAAATAGATCGACGCGTTTGCGCAGTACCGTCTCCGCGAGAGCTTTACTGACGCCGGTAGCATACAATTTGATTCGCCAAATAGATTGCCGTCCGAACGCTTTAGCGTGTTAACGTTATCCTCTCTCTCTCTCTCTCTCTCTCTCTCTCGGCTTGGTTGCGTATATGTTTGTTACGAGTGAGGACAACACAGCGTAGATAACGCCGCAACCCTGCGCGGAACCACTTATCTCGTCGCTGCTAGATTAATGTGAAGCCCGAAGTTTGGGGACGCAAAACGCCGGGCATGCATACAAAACAACGTAAAAAAGGTATAGAAAAGAACACAAGCAGGACCTGGGTCTTCGGGTAGAAGCAAGGACGATCGGCAGCATCATCACCATAGCAACCCATAGGCAGCACTGCGTTGCCATGGTGATTTGTCGCATTTCCAGCTGATGTGAGCAGGCTGCAGTTTGAAATTAGTCGTGTGCCAGAATGATCTCGTTATGTATTTTTTTTTTGTGGTGTACTTTTCCTCGTCACAGTTTCTCCCGACACTGTGTATTGCAGCTTTAAATATCGACCTTTTTAGACGCGTTCCTTGTTCATTGGCACTTGCCGTGTTACACACACACACACACACACACACACACACACACACACACACACACACACACACACACACACACACACACACACACACACACACACACACACACACCACACACACACACACACACACACACACACACACACACACACACACACACACACACACACACACACACACACACACACACACACACACACACACACACACACACACACACACACACACACACACACACACACACACACACACACAAAAAAAAAAAAAAAACACGCGCGCGCGCGCGCCTCGCGCTTTTGCACTTTTTGTAGGCCTCGGCAAACGAGGTATCTGGACTAAGGCGACACAAGGTTTGCACACATCGTAATTACAGCCACTTGCACCGCACTATAGTAGTAGTAAGTGAGTTCACATCTGTAATTATTGCTTAACTATGTATACTTTCTTTTTTTTTTTACCTTGCCCTTCATCCGCGTATAATTCCACAGATGGCAAGTCCGTGGAATTACAGTGGCCTGTTCGTAGGTGACGTCCAAATCGACATCTCAGCAATAATTTGCCTCTGAGTAACACAGACGGATGTCGAAGGCTATGTTTATTATGGCTGCATGCGCCGCAGGCAATTCGCAAGCGGGAGACACGTAGCTGAGGTCATGGTTTGGACTCCTCGTATACAGCGACCGCTCACTCCACCTCATTCTTGCAGCTCGTACAGGAGCCGGGGCGCCAGAGTTTACTTTTGAAGATACGTATAGGACTAACCATTGCAAAGGCGAATGAGACTGTCGCCGGTTTGCTACTCGGCATTGCGGAAGGGCTCTTAAATATGCAACGAAGGAGATGCATTCGTGATGCGCGGACGTATACAAGTGACGAAACGTTTATCGTCGAGTCCATCGCAAGTGGTCGTATATGTCAATGCTGGTGTATCTTACGAAACGCGACAACGTTTTCATGGCTTCTCATATCTGTGCGCACGAGGCCACAGTCCCGGAGAAAGAGAGAGGGGGAGAAAGTGATCTGGATTAAAGGCAGAGTGATTAACCATGTTAACAGTCCTGTTTGCCACTCCGCACTTGAGGATGGGTTAAGTTTATGTAGGACGAGAAAAGAGCATCCAAAATATCCCAATATAGTCATGGCGGGAATATACTCTTTACCCTACAGCAGAACACATTTCCTGTATTCCGTCTGTCATACACGATATGTAACGCGATTCTATAGTATACAGCGATGTTGTGCAGTCGCCTCTCGCTTCTTCTAAGCGTCGCCACTTGTGTGTGCAACGTTGCCGGCGCTGAGACGGCGGCTGTCCGCTAGCGTGGCAACGTTATGCACGCACACATATGCGGCCCGTCCTATGGGCTCCCTGTGCACACACGCACACAGGAAGCGAGCGGTCGACGCATCGTACATGTAGACGCGCGACACGCTTCCTGCATTAGCCGCGGCGTCGCCCCCCGTCGCCGGTCGCTGGTTCGGCTCTGGTTTTCGCTCGCCATCGGCGGCCGGGCTCGTTGCGAAAGACAGGCGCTCCACGCAGGTCGAGGCGGCTGCGCTACGACAGCAAAACTCTCCCGTTTTCAGTGGTAAACTCCAGCGGGCTGCACAGTAACTAAGGGAGGCTAGCTTTTCCGCATTGCATCTTCTGCCTCGTCTACGGTGCGCACTGCGGGGAAAGAAACGGCGTGCGCATCTTCACTTCTTTCCCTTCTCGTCTATCCGTCGCGTTGTGTGTATTGTGCACAACCTGATTCTGACCTACTATACTGCACTATTCTAAACTATTCTGTACTACACTACACTGTACTATAATAGTCCACACAGGTGGTCGGCAACCTTTTGAGACACAGGGCCGAGTTGCATGAAGCCGAGATGGCGGGGGCGGCACGGGGAATAGAGGCGGTGGGTGTTTGCAGGCAAAAAGAAATTCGGCGAATTGACAATAATGCAGGGAACTGGCATAGAAATCGTGTTTATTTTCAGCACGCATGTCACAAGGTTGCAGTTTACAAACATAGGTTACACCGCCCCTCCACCACCACCAAAAAAGAAAGTTCGGTACATCTCACGCCTCTGGGAATCAGTTTCATGCGAAGCAGTCAGCGAGTTGTTGTCTATGCTGCATTTTTTTGCTTTGAGCCAAGCGTTGCGAGGTGGATCGACGTGTTTTTGTTTTTGTAAGTGTAGTAGTTGTGTGCACATCGTAGGCTTACCAGACACGCCGACTACACTGGCGTTGAAAGGGCAACTTATGGCCTGACTTAACGTCAGCACTCACGTTAGAGCGCAGACGTCAGTATACTATCGAAGCGAAGTGCACATTACGCTGCGATGATGTGAATATCATGCGTAACTTTCGTTAGCGTATTCATCCGGGGTCGGGCAACGCTCGCATATAGCTTGCTGATAGAATCATAGGGATACAATGTAATCTTTATTAGACTGCTATAAAAGCTAAGGCAACACTTCAACCCCAATTAACGTTAACCCATGACGCCTGTATCAAAGGAGTACAGATGTAATGTTTATTGCTTTGTTAATAAATTAGATAACCAGCATAACCAGCACCACTACCACAATTGACGTTGCACCGATATTACGCCTGCGTAGGCTGTTTTTCCAAACCAGTTTATAGACCAGAACACAGCGAATTTCATGCGCATCGCCATATTTGCATCGCGCGTCGCGCCGTCTATCGCACACGCGACGAAACAACATGCGCGGGCTGCCACGCCAGCAGACGCTACACAGAGCAAACGCGAACCTTCCGAAACTCAGCCCGTCGGA
The DNA here is from genome assembly GCF_013339695.2 of Rhipicephalus sanguineus. NCBI lineage: Eukaryota > Metazoa > Arthropoda > Arachnida > Ixodida > Ixodidae > Rhipicephalus > Rhipicephalus sanguineus. The sequence goes on from NC_051177.1 coordinate 46,985,412, forward strand.
GAGCGTGTTTCGCGTCTTTTCTAGCCTGGACATTTTCGCTGATTTTATTGGAACATCAAGAACATCTTCCTCATGCAAGTCCACAATGTGCTGAGTGGGCTGCGGAAGCAAACCTCGTCAGATACTTACGCTGTTACATTTATAAAAAAACGTTCTCGTTGTATTACGCGTGAATCGTAATTGCAGTGCAGCTCGCGAAAGAGTGAAACGATGTTTTGTTGCCCTATATTAAAAGTTGTGCACAAAGTTTTGTGAAAGCTGATCATTTCAGCATGCATCGCGTAATAAGTAGAGTACGCCTTACGTGTAGTTTCGCGGAACGTAATTTTTGTTTCACGGGCGCTCTTACAATAATGCGTCTTGCTCACAAAAGCGTGCTATCAGAGAGTATAACCTGCAGTATCGTTCAGCGATCCCTTTTGGAAGCTACCTGCGCGATTTTATTCTTGTAACGATGATGCTTTACAAGCGAAACTGTGCTACTCTTAGTTAAGCCGGTTAGCTACGCCTGCGACGTAAAGGACACTGGCGCGAGTACTGTTTACTTACGTGCCAATATATGTATTATGTGCAGTTGGATGCCTCGTGTCCAAATAAATTTGGGGACATCAAACACTGAAATGAAAGCACGAAATTCTGGCCAGCTGTTGAGGAGCACCGTGCCATTTATTACGTTTTGAAGACGAAATCTCGAAGGCGTGGTTGCCATCAAAAGCACTAAAGCTTAATACTACGTTGAAAGTGGCAAAGCATGCTGATTGCTTGTGCTTGAAAGCACTACCTTGCACTAGAATTTCGTCAAAGGAAGCGCTCAAAGGTATGATGTGCACCCCCACACAAAGCTCGCGCCTGCCTTCAACCCAGCTGCGTGTTACGCAAATTAGGTTCGCAAAATGAAATAGGTGGGCATCACACTGCAGAACACACGCTGTTAGTGTACTTACTCGCGCATTTTCACTCGGCTCCTAGTTTTTTTGCTTGAACCACAGTTATCCACTTGCGGCGAAGCTGAAAACACCGCACCGGCACTACTTCCGTGGCGCGTCGTAATCGCCGCAGACAACGCTAATATCCTCTTGTTGCGCAGCTTGTTTTGGCATCCAGAGACGACGCAGTAGTGCCCAGACGAGCTCTTATACGCTGAAACGGCGTGAACGGGTACTTTTTTCGCACTTTAAAGCCTCAGAACTGCAGCTTGCCCTGTTTACTCGGCGCAGCCCGCGCGCGCCTTGGCAGCCCCGGTCAGCCCGGCGTCTGGGTGCGAGAGTATCCGCTCGGCTCGCCAGCAGCCCAGGTGCGAGACAGGCGTGCTCTGGTGTGGTGTGGCTCTGTGGTAGAATACCTGATTGCCACGCAGAATGTTTGCGTTCGATTCCTGCTGGGATCCTAATTTTCATTCTTTCCGTTCTTCGGGTCAACACTGCCGATGTCTGCTTTTCTTAACGCCATCGCTTTTAATTTTCTCTTCTCGCCGCTGCAGGGTAGATATAAACTGTCAATCACCTGTGGTGCATACCAACATACCTCGGCTCGGGGTGTACGGGTATGTGCCACACATGTCTGGAGGAAATGGTTTGACGACGTACGCGACAGGATTGTCGCGTTATTCATGTCATGACGAGACAGTCATATTCGTCAAATCCTCTTACCCTCCCCTGCCAATTTTGGTCTCCACTGAGTTAAGGAACTGATCACGAGAGTACTCAGACGTAGGCGGCTTGATAGATAGAGAGATAGAAACGCTCAAAGTGCCTTGGGTTCGCTAAGAAATGCTTCGCATTTGATAAATAAATGAACTTTTTCAGTGCGACTTGAGGGGCGTTATATTCATTAGCCAACTCTCAAACTTCTACATCAAGGTTGCTCGCCCACAGGTGAAGAAAGTCGTGGCGGTGTTCATCGGTCAGTCGGGAAGGGAAGTTTGATCTCATGGACTTCGTTCTCGAGAAAGTCTGTTCGCAGACGTATGTAGTGCGGAACACTGTTTTAATGTCTGCTGCTAGTTTCTTCAAACTCGAAAACTTTAATTCTGTGAGGCCAGCGCAAAAATTCACGCTATCTTTCGCATCAAGTGCGTCTTTCAGATCACTGTCCGTCTGCAGATCGGCAGACAATGCCATCTCGAGGCGGTCTTTCTTTGTGTCTAACCCCATCTGAGGACAAAACTGCCATGTCGCCCTTCGAATAGGAAGTGACAAGGGGAGGGGGAGGTTCTGACGGCGTGCCGGGGACAGCATGGTGCTGCCCTGCGGGCCGCAGGCTGCTGACCCCTGGTCTACACCATATCGTACCGTGTCATTCTTTACTACACTATATTAGACTACACCGTGCCATATCATAGTAATACAAATACTATACTATACTATACTATACTATACTATACTATACTATACTATACTATACTATACTATACTATACTATACTATACTATACTATACTATACTATACTATACTATACTATACTATAAATTGCTATGCTTTAGGATACCTTCAGTTGTGCCCGGCCATTACTCCTGAATCGGCGCGAAGCCAGAACTTTTTTTTCGTATCGCATGCTCGAAATCATGTGCAATTTGTCGTTGCCTTTCGGAGCAAACAAAAACTGAAAACGGTATTCAACTGAGCCAGTTGGTTCCTAGCTAATACTGGTTCGAGCAGCGGAACTGAAAAAACCGAGGGCAGGTCTGTTGACCTTAACATATTTAACGATGCCTTCGTCGCCTTCATCTTTCTTTGGTCACTTTTCAGGATGACAATTCAGAATGAATTGCTACCGGTATCTGTATGTGGTCAAGGTGAGTTAGAGCGATTGCCAGTGATCGTGTCTGCACAGAGGAGCGAGGGCAGTCGCAAAATATGTGTTGTAAGGTCTCCTCGCTACCGCAGTCGCCACAAAGAGTGTTGTGGTGAAAGCCACTCCTAGCCATAAGCGGCAGAAAAGTTCAATGAAGACACGTTAAATATGCAGGAGGTTCAATTCAGTCAAAGCTCGCTGTATCTGGCTCTTTGTTGGCCAATAGTCGACAGGACTGGCGAAGACAAGCTTCGTCCGCACGTGGGAACTCGTCGTCTGAAGGGGTTTAGCGCAGAGCTATACTATCACTGATTCGGGAGTTAATACTCGCTCCGCCAATAAATATATGCAAGAAGCGCGATGTTAATATGCATACTGTCATCGGGCATTACATATGCGCCAACGAACGGCTCCGGCCAGCCTGCGTTAAGCCATTGGCGAGGCATTAAGTGCATAAGAACATGCTGGTCGCCTACATTAGACGCGTGAAAATAGCATTATAGCGTGTGCGCTGCTGGTCCGGGCTGTAGGCTTTTGCGAGGCAATTCACCCACTTTTGTTCACCCAATTTGCGTCCTTAGCGGGAAACTTTCTTTCCATAGAAACAAGCGCGAGCGTATAATTTCCACTGGTTAGTCGTTAAATGATAAGCAATTCTGCGCTAAATATACGCCACTTCCTCGTCGTAAAACGTTTAATTTGCATAGCACTTATGCTAATTTTGCCTTTGTGTTTCCTTATTTTTTTCTTTTCTTTCTTTGTTACAACAAGCTGTCTTCTTCTAGCGTTTATTGTTTTTTAAGGGAAAGCCTAACTTTCGAATAAACTGGTCGCGGGTATTTTTCTCCTACCTTCTTCTATTTTCTCGTCGTGATATTTGCCGCAAACGCTGGACACGTAAGTTGCGCATACGCAAATTACGTGAGCGCCATGACATAAATTGCGCATACGCAAATTATGTCATGGTGTTCACTGATTGCAGCGTGTTGCGAGGGCTACTGTGTACGACTGAGCGGAGTGTGCTTCCGCGAACACTGTTTCTTTATCATACTTGATGACAACGGGGATGAAGAAGAAGGGAATAAAAATTCCTTAACTTCATTAAATTGAATTTCAAGGAAGTCGGTTTTGGCGTTGCGACCATTAACAATGATTTAGCCATCCTTAAGCAGTGATAAGAATGCTGGATGCGTCCATGTAAAACGCGGAAATTGAAGTTACGCAGAGGTGTTCACTCTTATAAAAAATAATAATGAAAGAACACGCCAGGCCTGCGCGGTAAGCGCAGCACAGTCACAGCGAAAGCTGGAAGAGAGGCATTTCTAGAGCCCTCTCCTGGGGCAAGTACACTGGCAACGTACCCACTACGCCACAAATCATATTTTTTTTTAAGTTGGGAAGCACCCATTGCGCCATTATTCGTCATTCTGCGGAGAAGCGAGGTATACCATCTGTGAGGCATTATGTGCACTTTGTTGATACGACGGCTGATGACGATGGAGCATTATGGCTGAGGCCTTTGTAGTGGGTTGGAAGCTTTAGACGACCCACTAGTTACGTAATTCGCATTGTGTGACGCCCAGTCGTTATTTCACTCTCCCACCACGCTATATAATATACGTTAACGTGAGAAAGAGAGAGAGAGAGACAGGGAAATAACTTCATTGAGACCCTGAGGAAATAGATCATGGGGGCCTTATATAAGCCTCCTTGGCAACCAATCGAAGTTCACCTGCGAGGAACCCACTACGCTATAAATCATAATAATTTTTTGTGAAATAGGGAAGCAGCCACTATCCCTTTTTTTTTGTAATTCTGCGGAGAACCAGGCATTATGTGCACTTTGTTGATGCCGTGGCTGATGGCGATGAAGAATTATGGCAGAGCCCTTTTCAATGCGTTGGAAGCATTCAACAACCCACTCGTTGCGCGCTTCGCATTGTGCGACGCCTGGTTACAAAATTTGCGTTGTGTGATGCCTTGGCGTTTTTTTTTTTTTTTACTCTTCTATCACACTACATTACATATGTTAATGTGGTTCCTTCCTGACATGAAGCCTGCACAGGGTCTTCTTGCAAAGCAGTTTTAAGCATCGGCATGGCCCTGAGGTAGAATACTGGGCTCTAAAGCAGAGGGCCCAGGTTCAAACATCGTCCTACCCTTAAATTTTTTTCTTATTCTTTTTTTTTTCTTATTTCGTGCGATAGCGGAATTGGACGCCGGTGGTGGTGGCGGCAGCGGCAGCAACGGCAAACAACTACGGTGCCAAAAACGGTCCTTGATGTGTGATGTTATAACAGCTTTCGCTGTAAAAAGTAGTGGTTCCTAGTAACTTCGGGGTAGTAAGCGCTTGTCACAACATTTACTACCTACGTAGTAACTGAAAGTACTACGTACGTAGTAAATACAACAGATTTACTCTTAAAGTGGCTCCTTTATCGCGTAAGCTACTAACAGCGCGAGCCCTCCAAGCACAAAGAAAAAAAAAACGGCACAACGCGAGCACTGACTGACGACTGAATTGGTTTTTTTTTTTTAAACTAATATATCTATAGGGGACGAACAACCTTGCGCAAACCGACGTAATGGCGAGCGGGCTCCCTTAAAGCGTAAAGAAAGATGAAAACCAACAAGCACGGGGACTACAGCATAGTCAGAATACTTCTCCTGTAACAGTAAACCTTCAGTCGCGAGTGACTGCGCGCGTTGCGTCGTTCTCTATTTTTACTTTGTGATTTCGCGCTGTTAGTAAATGAAGCATATGTACCGACTCGCTACGGTTCCGCCGTTACGGTAACAGGGAAAGTCGCGAAGCGCCGAGTCGAAACGCTTTAGTGAAGTAAAATATTTCTTCGAAACGGCGCTGGAAGCTTAAGGAGCGCTAAATGAGGAAGGAGCAGAAGAAAGCAGAATTTGTCCAGCAACCTGGACTGGTCTTTCGTAATAGCTTTTGCATTCCCTGTTGGGGACATTTCTTTCGCGAAGGAAATGTTTTAATTTCCGAGAGCGGCGACCGTCTGTGTATAGAGAGCGAGAGACGCTGGGCCGACATTCGCCATTTCCATTCTTTTTTTTCCCCCTTCTCTCGTGAATATAAAGCGCTCGAGTGCGCGCGGAATCTTGAAGGAAACAAAGGCGGAAAGGATCGCGGGCAAAGAGAGAAAGAGTCAGTTTTGAGAGAACTGCGTCCTGTACAGCATGCATCGGAATTTCACTCGACCAGTGAGAGCTGAGGCGAGGCTGTCTTGAACTCCTTTGTTAGCCTGCTTTCGCTGCTTTCTTCCTATCAATAGCGCATTTCTGTATACGCCATTCTTTTTTTTTTTCCTTGTTCGCTAGCCAGTCTACAGCAGAGCTTGCTTAGTGGAGACGCTACTAAGCATGCGGGCGGAGAAGTGGGGTGAGGTGGTAGCGCTGAAAACGCGCGCACAATAGGAGGCACCACGCTCTTAGGGTGTTAGGGTATACTCTATAGCGGCGGTTTGCGACTCAATCTTCGCCTTTCAGGCGCACTAATAAGTCGGCCCTCCCAGCATTTTCGACGACACCGCGGCTGAGCGCTAGTTTTTTTAGGGGCGAAGCTCCTTATAGCATCACCTGGTCGGTCGTCGCTCCATGCGGCGTGTCCCCGCCGTCGCGTCTCCCGTATCATTCAATAGATGGCGCTGTCCCATAGAGATAAAAAATATAAAAATAAAAAAAAGAAATAAAAAGAAATAAAAAACGAAAAAAATAAAATAAGAAATAAAAAATAAAAATAAAGAACATAAAAAAATAAGAAAACAGAAAAATAAAAAAAAGCAAGAAAAGAATGAGAAATGAAAAATCATCAAAGCGGCGTATCGCTTTGATTACTGCTGGGCGAAACCACTGAACATTTCACGGTGTAACCATGATTGCTTCAGGAGCTTCGCCCAAGCTCTTCATCATTCACCCGTGGATATGCTGTAATTTTTTTTTCTTTGGCAGCTCTCTCTTGTCTCTCGTTAACTTCTCTTCGCTCGTTTGGGTTCTCTGCTCCGCTCCGCGCACTGTGCATTGCATCGCGTAGCGCTTAGATAATTTGCCGCAATGCTCATCTGCGTGGACTCTATATATCTATGTATGTATCTATGGAAAACGAGAGAGAGAGAGAGAGAGAGAGAGAGAGACAGTCGTGGTAGTTCTTGTTTTCCTTCACCTGTTCATCCTTTCTTGGACGTTGTGGACTATTGCCGCTACCAGAAGCGTTTTATTTGTCGTTTTGTTTTTGTTTGTTTTCGTGCACAAGAAAGTTTTGGTAATCTTACCGCTATACAGCGCTGTAGGGAGTACGCGGCATGTGTTGAACTTTGTGTGTTTCTGTTCTGGTGCTTAGGCCACCCTGGCGCTACAGTTCATCAATGCAGTATGTGCCTGTAATGTAATCAGTTAAGTTAATTAGTGGATCCTGGTTAAGCGACTTCTAATTCGCCTTATTTTAGCTTTTGTGCGCGTCCGCCGCACCTGACACTTTACCACTAAAGAAAATGGGCTCGTTAACCTTTTGTGCAACAGAGGGACACATACGTCCCACTTTTCTGTTTGCAGGAAAAATTTCCTCCCTCATTACCCGTTGCAATTAGCGCAACGGTAAGTCACTCATTTCTTACCTAAGTCTCCTTATTCTTGAGGAGAAATCTTCTACCACACTTTCGAAGGACGGAACTAATGTTACAGCGACGTTGAATTTCGATCAGTTTTTCATGATAGCTTCTGAATTTTCTTCTTCTTCAGATAGAAACAACCTACCAATCAAACTTGGATAATTCCCTCTTTTTCTGGTTTTCCAGAGAGGTGATTTTAGCTTCACGTGTTTTTCTAAATTTGCAGAATAACTTGACCGACAAATGCATCGAAACAATCCCCTGCGATATTGCCACGCTCATTCCTCAGCGTAATTGCGGATATTGTTGCGCGGAAATATTTTGCTTGATATCATATACCTCTTGAAAAGTATATAGCCGCATATTCAGGGACAACAGCTGTACTCGATAACTTCGACAGCCAAAGCAAGGACGTATAAATGGACAAAAAAGTGTGGTAAAGTAAGCTTTACAGGAACAGGCCACAGCGCTATGACGGCTCACAAGAGGCGCAGGTGCAGGGGGTGTTCTACTGCTGGAATGAGATCCCCGCAACTTTCCTCAGCACACCTTGAGAAGCGATAGCCACTTGCTTCAGCCGTTTCTTCCCAAATACCCGTTGATGCAGTCTCGAGGTGGTGCCTTCATGAGACAGTGGGACAGTGTTTTCCCACTTTTAGATGGGAAGCAGGTTCTGCTCGGGGCTGTGTCCGTCCTTCTCTCACGCGTCCGCTCCCCACTGCGCATGCGCCAACTGCGCCAACGAGGTGGCGTGGACGCTGCCTCCGCTTTGTTTCTCCTCTCCCGTATCTCTCTCTCCGCCACATCTGTGCGCTCGCTCCCGTTGCACTCTCCTTCGCAACGGCGCTACGGATGCTCGCGAAGCTGAACGTAAACGGCAACGCCGGCAAACGAATCTCGAAGCTGCGAGGCAACGCGAAGCCGAAGCGCAACGGAAACATCGAGATGGGGGGGGGGGGGGGTAACATAAGCGCTACACAACATGTAAAGTGAAACCGCGGTGATACGATCACAGCTCATACGGATTTCGGGGTGATACGAATTTTTCGTTTGTCCTGGCCAAAGCCCATTGGCCTGCATTGTAATGGAGTACGGTTGTTGCGAACAGATTTTCACCCAGTGACGTTTCATACGAACGTACGCTACCGCCCAGGTACGAAGAGGTGCTGCCCGCACTGTCGCGGAAGACGCGACAAGCACGTGCGAGCGCGGGAACGTAAGCGTGGGCATGTGCGCCGCACCGCCAAATCGTCAGAATCACGGTGTAAGAAAAAACACTTTTCTTACGGTCAGAAAATATACCTTCAGAGACGCGTCACGGCCTCCGAGATTGTGTGCGCGAATCTTTGAGGCTCTTATGTGCCTTCGCGTTTAGATTACAGATGACATTAACGCCATGCTTTTCTTTTTCTAACTCGTCGACGCGGGCTGCTGTCGTTGTACTGTGTTTACACGTGCCTGCCTCGTGCATCAGACATCGTATGAAAGGTGGACGAGGACCGAAAGAAGGCGAGGACGGTCTTGACGAAGGAGTCAGGCCTCACAACCTCAACATGCGCGACCGTGTAGGTCGCACTTGTGAGGGCACGGCCGTAAATCTCCCAAAAAACATCCCCAAAACCTCTGCGATAAGAAAATCACAATACAGGACCGTGGTTCATTTTGTGGCGTTGATCCATCGCGTCAAAGCGCTCCTTTTGTTACTTTCGCTGCAGTACTCTAGTCTCATGCAAAAAAGCATGCTAAAATTTGGAAGGGGCTACTGCTGTCGCGGGTCACAACGCACCTGGTTCATTAATTAAATACGCGCGTACGGGCCGTGTATTTACGAGTGCTGGTATGATTGCCGACATCTAAAAACTTGGCTGGCAATCATTCAGGGTTCTTCCTGACGCTGCTGCGGCCCTGAAAAACAGTAAATGAAAATGTACGCCAGCTTTCTTTTCTCGCATGCTAATTTTCCATGCTTTCTGGTCATACGAATTTCGCATGATACGAATATTTTTGGTGGTCCCGTGAGATTCGAATCACCGAGGTTTCACTGTACACAACTCCACACAGAAATTAAATATACACGGAAACATACAAATGGAACAACAATGGAAACGCAAGTGAACACCCCGTGCTGCTTCGCATCCCCACATGGTTCCCTTTAGTGGGAGATGGTGTAATTTTTTTAAACACTCTCATGAGTCAGTGGGACATGTATATCCCACTTTTTTTTTTTCAGTATAAACCACTGGCTTGATTTTGATGAAATTTGTTTTCTACTATTTCTTTGTAGCTTATATGAATATGCCACAGCCGGTTTTGATATGATCGTGTCAAAAATATAGGGAAACCCACAAATGGTTGGTAAAGGAAAGACAAAAATTAAGTTGAATTTTTAATTCTTTTGTAAAGCGCAAGCGCCCCTTTCTCAGTGTGACGTCACGTATTTCGGTATATCTTTTTGTTTTTTCAGGTTTTGTTCGCATTGGCTCAATAAGATTGCTTGAAACATTTACGAAGCCTGTGACTCCCTTATAATTCAACGTAAATCATTTGTATTCATAGTGAATTAGGCGTTCCCTAGCACGCGCCGTCAAAGTCTATGACGTCACTGCGAGTTTGTGCGGAAACTTGAAGTTGGTGTCGCTACCTGCATCATCATTCCGTTTGTTTCCTTGCTTACCAAGTGAATCCTGTCGCGGTAACAGTGGTGTTTTTCTGCTGTTGCGGAAGGGCACAATTTATTAATGCAAATGAGGTTGTCTTTCTGTTTATTGGTCGTTTAAGATTTACGACACGCACGTAGTCCGGCAAGAAGACATATAATAATAACTGGTGGAGTCTGACGTCCCAAAACCACGATATCATTGTGAGAGACGACGTAGTGGAGAACTCCGGAAATTTCGACCACCTGACGGGCACCTGAATCGAAGCACATGGACCTCTAGCATTTTGCCTCCATCGAAATGCGGTCTCCATGGCCGGGATTCGATCCCGCAGCCTTGGATCAAGAGTCAGGCCCCATAACCACTAGACCACCGCGGTGGTTCCGGTAATAGAAACAATGTTACTGTTGGTTCTAGTGTGATTACAAGCGGAATTTCGTTTTTTTGTACTAACACGAAAGCTTTCTACCTCTGTCCCAAGTTACGCGACAGCGCACCGGTGTTCATAATCGCGAACGCGCCGACGTGCGCGTGGAGATGACGTCCATAGCGGCGCTCATGCTTAGAGAGAGAAAGAGGGTGAAGTCCTGGTCGTGACGTGCCCGAGCATGGTGCACAACACGTTTCTCCCTGCAGCGCCGCACAGTCTCCCGCGGCGCCACCAATGAACGTCGCGAGCAGCCGCGTTGGTTCACAGGGGAAACCGCACAGCTTGCGAAAGGAACGACCCAATTAGACGCACGAGAAACTTTGTTTGGAAGATATGGCGTATGGCAGCGCACACCGGGTGAAAGGGCGAACACGAAACAAAAAGACATGCGCAAGCGCTCATTTCTGAGCGCTCGTGTATTTCGCGTTCGCCCTTTCACCCGGTATGCGCTGCCATACGTTATAATGATCAACCAACTAGCCCACCAGTACACTTTAAGGGAATACGTGATTGCAAACTGGTGTGGTGGAGTGCGGCCTTTCGTTCAGGAATACTACGCTGAAGTTGAGTCGCGCGTTATATCAAGGTACGGCCAGCCGCAAAAGTTTATCGGCTGTGTAAGTCGGGGAGAAGGTGGAATACGTATCTTATCGACGGCTCCATCTTTGCCAATAGGACTGATACGAGGAATGTGATGGCTGTGCAACAAGCAGCCGTTAGCCATTTCTATGCAGGGACTTGGATGCGAGGACTTGAAGGCGATGTTTGTATTCGATCTTTGGACTTGGATGCGATGTGCAGGAAGCAGCCGTTAGCCATTTCTATGCAGGGACTTGAATGCAATGTATTGAATTCATCATTTTTTATGTCGTTGAGTTTATTACGCTGGAAGCTATGACGGTTGCAAGCCACATATCAATCGTATATGAGCAGCGCACATAAGATTCGGGCTTTACTGCGGAACTGTTTAACCGTTCGTTATGCCGTGTGCCGACGCCAGAAAACTATCATCATCATGAACCGGGCGCTCTCTTCGTCCTCTTCTTCGTCTTGTGCTTCGCTCCCAGAAGACATGCGCCGATTTTTCCAGCATGGGATGCAATAGCTTTGGTGCGCGAGAGGACGTGTACAGAGAGAGAAAGGGAGCGAGCATAGTCTTGTATAGTATAGCAAGAGGTGGGAAAGGGAAGTGAGGATGAGGAGGAGGGCAACGCCACCAGCTCCGCTGCTTCCTCAGCGTTCGCACCACTTCTGCGTAGCTGCCGCAATATTTTTTTCTTTTTTCTTTTTGTTCTCTCGAACTTGATTGCACGCACATCTGCCCCTGTTTTTTCCCCGCCCCGAATTTTTACATTATAAGTAGTTCGACGAAACTACCTCTCGTCCTGTATGCGTTGATTAGTGAACCATAGTCACTGAATGTCTTGACATTTCGAAACCGCGTAAAGGTGTTCCTTTTTTTTCCTTTCTTTCTTTTTTTTTCGCTTGGGAGAAGAAGCTTTCGTCGTCATTCACGTGCGCAACGCGTGACTTAATGTGCGCGGAAAAGACTGGCATATTTCCGTCTTTTAAGCTCGTCGTAACCGACCCTCACCTAACAAAACAATAACCGATTCCTGCAGTCGTCTAGAGGGTAAATTGTTTTTCCGCCTTCTATCCATCACTTTTTCCACTATCGCGGCGCCGTGTCAGTCAATCGTATGTTTGTGTTTTTGGACACGCTTAAACGTAGAACTGATTCCATATTTAAAGGTTGTCGCCCTTGCCCATCCGTCAGCGTATACGTTCTTAAGACTTGCGGAAAGCCGCGGCACCACAATTCAACGCCGCCATCATCCCAACAAAGTGTATGTGCTTTCCTGCTCAAATACCGTGCCTTGTGGGGGGAAAAACACCGATCCCGAAACGGTGGTGTACCGCCCCCTGTCATCGGTGGTACAGTATAGTATAGCTCGTTCTCCTGTCCGCGCTGACCAGGCTTGACCAAGCGCGCTCACCCCACGTTATATGTGTGCGCGCAACCTCTGGCGTCATCGATTGAGGTCGGGAAACATTATGTCACAGCCGGAGCGATTTTGGCGTGTTCTCGGTGCTCGCGTCCCGCAGTGTTTGTGGTGGTGAGGCTATGTGGTCGCGGTGCGAGCGCTCTCTCTTAGAGCGTCTCACTTTCTCGTCGTCTTCCTCCTCTCTCTCTTTCCGTGGCCGAGACTGCCGCTTCCCGTGCGCGACGAGCTGATCAATGGGCGCATCCTCTTCGCTGTCGCTCCCAGCGGTCGCCGCCGTTGCCTCTGGGCCCGTTCCCGCCCCTTCCCTGCTTCGCTCGACTTCGAACCCTCTACCCCCTCCTCCTACCCCACCCCTTTCTTTCCGTTCCCCCCGGGCGTGCGTCGGTCCATGGACCTAAGCGCTGGCTGAAGCGAAGTGTCGAAATGATGCGAGCTTTCTTTGATATTGAGAAAGGGAGACTCGTCGTTCCATGGTTTCGTTCTTATTTCTGTCTGTGCGGTCTCGCTTTGCAGGACGAGTTTCTCTGACAAGCTTGTCGCTAGCACAGCGCTGTAGTTCACCGGGACTCTGTCCCTGTGGCATTGTGTGTTCAAATCAGCGTGAAGCGCCGGAGAGAGGGCCTCCCCCGAGTACATGGCCGGGATGCGGAGAGGACGAGACGGCGGAGATGAAAATATGGGCGAGCGTGCGGATGGCGTTTTCCTCTTGCAGCAACGTCTCTTGGTTGACATGGAAAAAAAACTGCTGTATGTGTTGCGCGCCTTCGTCGTGGTTTTCTTTCTTTCTTTCTTTCTTTCTTTCTTTCTTTCTTTCTTTCTTTCTTTCTTTCTTTCTTTCTTTCTTTCTTTCTTTCTTTCTTTCTTTCTTTCTTTCTTTCTTTCTTTCTCGACGTGTGCATAAAATTATGCTAATAGGTTAGAACGAAAGGAAGTACAGAGGCGGGCGCTGAAATGAGAGCATGAAAAAGTACAGTAGCTGGCGGAAGGGGAAATATGGGTAGCCTGCCTAGGACATCGCTGGTGGCCTTTGTTTTATGGAAAGAAATTTTTTCGCTGATGTATATGCTGCTGGGGTTGCTCTTCTTTGACTTTTCTATAAGCTAGTGATATGCCCTTCGTACAATCTCGGTGCTGAGAAAGATATCATTTACTATAGTGGTCACTCACTTTGTGAGTAGAGTGAGTAGAGTAGAGTAGAGTAGAGTGAGTGTGAGTAGAGTTTACTGACTCAGTTGTTCTTTTGTTTGTTTCTTTTCAAAAGGTTAGTTAACTAGTAAAGATATCAGTAAATTAAACTTCTACACAAGACTTAACGAGAACAGCTATAGTGTAAACGCTCGGCACGCCTCACGCAGCGCACACTTGTGTTTGCCGACCTGCTGCTTTTTCGCTACGTCTGCGTTCTTTATACGCTCTGGTATTATTTCACAGAAATTTAGGTGTCGGCGTCGTTGGGTGTCAGCGAAAAACTGACGGTGTTCGTGAGCGAGAAATCGCGATGGGTGCAAAAACAAAAATCATGGGTCCGAGCTGGAATGCAACCCAGGCGTTCTCCGTGGCAAGCAGGCGTTCTACCCCAGAGCCACGCCGATGCTTCAGGGTTTCCCGGAAAAAAAAAAAAAAAACCCTGTACGTGTGTCGCGCAGGGCGAGGAGTTGCGCTGACGCGTGTAATGTTGCGTAGCGAGAGCGTAGAATTGGACCACGCGTCACACCATGTGAAATGCGCAACTAGTAGGTGGTTTAAGGGCCTAACCATTACAAAGCGCTCGGGCATACATAATCATCAGCAGCAGCAAGAGCATCAACAATGTGAGCATCTGCGTAGGTGCGCCTATTGCCCACGGACGCGTAATGTGTACTTTGCTAATTCGCAAAAGGGTTAATTATGGCGTACTGGGCACTTCGAAACTCTACTTGCAGTAGGTGTTCTAGCACAGCTTAAAACGGCCAATGGTACGCGAACATACATTCCTTTATTTGCAGCATGGTTGAGGTGTTCACCGAGAAGCGAATCCTGGATTGCGAATGAGAAGGTGACGCGAACAGGACCCGATTAAGCTGTCACGTTCTGCTCTTAAATGCGAAGCTCAAGCTTCCTCCAAGTTTTTCTTCGTATCCCCACCTTTACACGAAGTGCATGTCATGCAGTGTTACGGTTTGCTTTTCCAGGAATCTTAATCCTTTCCGCTTTTTTGTGGGACAAAATGGGGGGGGGGGGGGGCGAATTCAGCAGGCGCCGCTCATTATCTGAACTTTTACAACCCGTGGAGCCATTAGAAGAAGCAGGTGTATTCAGGCAGACAGCGAGAATCAGCTGCTCTGCACCTTTATGGCTTCACACCTTTAAACCTCACATTTTCACTTTTCCCCGATAGCTTTGAAGTAATGGTGGTACCTCTGAGAAGGAGCACATTAGGTAGGCCGTCTCAGCGGTGCGCAGTCTAATTTCTTTTTTTTTTTTTTTCGATTTCCATTATGCAACAAGTCCCCGCTTTGAGCTTTCGACGAATTCGCCATTTTCCTTTCCATTTTGCCGCTGTAGCGGCTAGCCTGTTTCACATAGCTGACTCGTATTTGCGTTTGGATACCACGCGAAGCTTGGACCTTTATAGATATGTTATCGCCATTCACCTTGGTCGTTACCGGAACGGTTTTCTCGCAAATTGCGTGGCCCTTCAATGACAGCACTTTACGCGATGTTCAGTATGAAATTAAAGATATAAGTAGGGTGATTCCACGTAAGATCGAACAAACGATGGCTGGTCGACCTCTCAAATTTATTTCAAAATTTTATATATTATTGCCTGATGAGTGGAAAGAAGAGATCCGCAATTTGTTTTGCCGCCAAAAATTTTTTCGAACCACAGGAAATCAATAATGACGAAGAGGTGGAGTGGAGCGCTCATCCGCTCTGCTGTTTTGGCCAACTTTCGTTATGAATTGCACAAAATATATTAAAGTTAGGTAGCTGAAATTTATTTACCTAAATATATGCATGTTTTTGCTTCTGCTCAGGTATTTTTAGTTTTTATGTGTAGTGTAGATGTTTTTATAAAAAACCTCAAAAATGGCCCAATCGGCAAAATTTTCTTTACTTTGAAGGTCTTTATCTCAAAAAAGCCTTGTAGCAGAGGTACGAAAATTCCGCATTACGTTCTTCGCATGCGTATCTACCAAACTGCCAAATCTTGTATTTATATAACTTTTCAGTAAAGAGATATGATCGGGCTAAGTTCAAGAAAACACCGAACAATGAAGACTTCTGACGACAATTGAAAAAAAAAACCCATTTTTTAAATTTCTTAAACTTTGTCCACTTATTCTCCTCCACATCAGCTTTCACAATCATTAAAAACATGTTGCATAATGTCGTTGCACTAATAGTTACGGCCCCTCCAATGAGGCCCTTAGGCAAGGATGGGCAATTCCGACTTCTTGCCCAGCAAGTGTATAAAATGCAGGCAGGATTGAATTTCTTTTTATTAAAAGGTCAGCAGGTACCTAAAAAGGTGTCGCCGGCACTGAAGACGTTAATTTTGAAATTATTTGGTCACTGCAGCGGCCACGAGCGCGGAGCTACCGAGTAGGTGCGCGCGCACCCGAGGTGCTCGTTGTAAGAGACGGCGCAGTGAGAGCTCGTTCTCGCGTCCTCAGACCGATTGAGTTCGAAACAGCAACACCTCTCGGGTGACTTGAACGCACGTGCACCGGTAGTCGCAGTGATCTGGTTAATTGCGTCGATTTCTTTTTCAGGGGGCATAAGAATGTCATCGTTAAACTGTGCGTTCCGTGAAGATCTTTCATTGCAGTGGTAGCAAAAGCACGCGTAGCACAAGTAGTCCGTCTCACTGACAGTCACTGATCTTTCGGGCGTTAAACGTTCCTTCAAAGCATTTATGTCTAGGTCGGTAACTCTGCGAAATTTTGGCTTCTTTGCAATAACTAAAGGAGTACTGACACGATTTTGAGACATCGCAAAAGGGACATTTTTTGCTTCGTTGGTATGCAGTGTCCACGCTGTCCACACACTGGAGTCGGAGAACACGTATAAAATATTTTAATTTGACTTCGAAGTTTTCGTCGCTGAGCATTTGCAAGCCTGGCACACTGCAAGGACATTATCCCGACAAGTCAAGACAGTTCCTCCGAGTTCGCGAGTTCTGCGTCCTGCATGCAGCCTAAATCGTAGAAATCACTGTCAGGGTCACTGGACGACGATTCACTCATCGTTGTCTATTGCACCACGAGCAGATGACGGATTTCCCGCTAGTACGTCGCGAATTTCTGTATCTCCGTGACGTCACACTGCTATGAAACGACACTGAGAAGCCACCCCCTCGATATCGAAACCGAAAGTGTCTTTTTAAGGTGGCGCTAATTAAAATATATAGGATGCATTCCCAGGCACCACAGTAGTCGTTTTACGTTTCTGGACACCAGTATTTTTATTTAGAGCAACAATCCGAATTTTTTTAAAATTCGTGTCAGTACTCCTTTAAGCTTCTTGTGCTTCGAAAGGTAGTCTCCACAATAGACTCATTCAGAGCTATACTTTCTCGTCATGACACGCACAGGAGGAGTAGAGTAAGAGCAAAGCACAAGAACTATCCGCGCCGAATGAAGTGTGAACAGCGCACCGAACGCGCGGCCAGTTCACGCCATCTGCTGCCGACATCTAATATAGAGAAGCGCATCCGGTTACCGATAGTTTTGCTTTTCTTTCCTTTGACAATCCATATTTTGCTTTGCCACTGGAGCGCCACGTTCATGCTTTCCACTGATCGCAACTGGCGCAGTGCAGTTTCTGTGGCAGCAGCGTGCGTGAAGCGAGCGCTCATAGCTCCCTTATAGAGTTTTCATCTTGCTTCCATCTCCGCCGTGTTATCAGCGCCTAGCTGAGATGCGAACAGAGGGCGGATAGAATAGCGAAGCTCCAGTGCACGTGCGTTCAAGTCACCCGAGAGGTGTTGCTGTTTCGAACTCAATCGGTCTGAGGACGCGAGAACGAGCTCTCACTGCGCCGTCTCTTACAACGAGCATCTCGGGTGCGCGCGCGCCTGCTCGGTAGCCCCGCGCTCGTGGCCGCCGCAGCGACCAAATAATTTCAAAATTACCGTCTTCAGTGCCGGCGACACCTTTTTCGGTACCTGCTGACCTTTTAATAAAAAGAAATTCAATCCTGCCTGCATTTCCTACACTTGCTGGGCAAGAAGTCGGAATTGCCCATCCTTGCCTAAGGGTCTCATTGGAGGGGCTGTAACTATTAGTGCAACGACATTATGCAACATGTTTTTAATGATTGTGAAAGCTGATGTGGAGGAGAATAAGTGGACAAAGTTTAAGAAATTTAAAAAATGGGTTTTTTTTTTCAATTGTCGTCAGAAGTCTTCATTGTTTGGTGTTTTCTTGAACTTAGCCCGATCATATCTCTTTACTGAAAAGTTATATAAATACAAGATTTGGCAGTTTGGTAGATACGCATGCGAAGAACGTAATGCGGAATTTTCGTACCTCTGCTACAAGGCTTTTTTGAGATAAAGACCTTCAAAGTAAAGAAAATTTTGCCGATTGGGCCATTTTTGAGGTTTTTTATAAAAACATCTACACTACACATAAAAACTAAAAATACCTGAGCAGAAGCAAAAACATGCATATATTTAGGTAAATAAATTTCAGCTACCTAACTTTAATATATTTTGTGCAATTCATAACGAAAGTTGGCCAAAACAGCAGAGCGGATGAGCGCTCCACTCCACCTCTTCGTCATTATTGATTTCCTGTGGTTCGAAAAAATTTTTGGCGGCAAAACAAATTGCGGATCTCTTCTTTCCACTCATCAGGAAATAATATATAAAATTTTGAAATAAATTTGAGAGGTCGACCAGCCATCGTTTGTTCGATCTTGCGTGGAATCACCCAGTAAGTAATAGTGAAGCCTTAGTACCGGATCCATCGCTCTTCTCATTTTGGCCAGACCTCCGAGTGTTAAATCTTCCCGTATTGGGCGCGCAAGGCGATAACGAGCGATCGTATTTCTGTCGGGTTGTAAGGCCTCGAGCTAGCATATACACGTCGGGGCAATTCGGCACGACAGCGTTTCGTAGGGGAGCGAGTCGCGAATGACCGACCCCGCGGCGTTAATGGGAGCGTGCTCCTCGTCGCGGGTCGGGAGGTGAGACTGTGTAATCGTTAATCAATGGCCGTTCGTCGGCTGTCTGCCCCATTATAGCGGATGCTGCCTTCTTGGCGCCGAATGGCGTCGTTGTCGTCTGCGCGAACAGACCGCGGCGTATCGTCGTCGCACTTCTGCCCGGTTGAAGTCTGCTGCTCGTCTGTGTGTGTGCAGGTTGATGAGTTGAGCTCGTAGATTTGCAAGTGTGTGCGTGAGCAGACGACGAGCAGTGCTCATCTGCTCACGTCGTCTGCTTATCTGGAGGCGAGATTTACAATAAGCGCGCGCGCTTATTGTAAATGTGTGTGTGTGTGTGTGTGTGTGTGTGTGTGTGTGTGTGTGTGTGTGTGTGTGTGTGTGTGTGTGTGTGTGTGTGTGTGTGTGTGTGTGTGTGTGTGTGTGTGTGTGTGTGTGTGTGTGCGCGCGCGCGTGCGTGCGTGCGTGCGTGCGTGCGTGCGTGCGCCCACTACCGATAAAATCAAGTTTTATTGTGCTCTAAGAGGTGGAGGAAGGAAAAACGTTTATTGAGGAAAACATAACAGCACTAACTGGCGTATGCGGAGCATGTAATAGGGGAGCGCAGATGCGTATTAGTACAATGTATCATTTTATTGCGCTTTTATAACAGCGCAGGCAGCATTAGCCAAACACTAGCCGACATAAGCCTGCAGTTAGCCATCATTACTTAATGCTTGTGTTCTAAGTGTAAACATGATGTAAAGGCTTCACACAAGCTATGTGTCTTTTCTTTTTAACCATTGACGTTCTAACGTAGATTTGGTCTTGGCTACATAATTTTATGATAGTTTACATCACCTGTTAGGGTGTGCACTTGGGTGTGTTGGTTCAGATCCATAATGAATACTTCAGCGCATGGAAAGGGACAGGGATAAAGAGGAGACAGGACGAAGTGCTGTCAGATGAGACAGCACTTCGTCCTGTCTCGTCTTCTTTCCTGTCCCTTTCCGTGTGCTGAAGTATTCATTACGTGACCTACGTTGCGTCACTGTTTTTTATCGAAGAATGTGTTTTTTTTTTTCGCGTCTGCTGACCCAGAAACGGCTTTTTAAACTCCTGTTCACTACCCATAGAACGTTCCGCGTTGAAAAAGAAGGTCACTCAAATCTAAATAAATAACCAATCAAGTGAAGTGTGTCAACACGTTCATGAACCTAATTTCAATATGCGCGTTGAAGCAGGTAAATGTCGAAAGAGAATGACTAGGGGTAATGGCGAGTAATCAGATGGAGTCGCTGAAAGGCACCAGGGGAAGCATGAATTATGCACGAAGAACAGAGTATTAGTGAAGTGGCCGTTTGAAGTAACGAAGAAACATTTAGATGACTCGTAGATAATCATTTAGATGACTCGTAGACTGCGCCAAGGAGTCTACGCACCTAGATAGAAGGCGCACTGTAAAAATAGAAAACCTTCGTTCGCAGGGTACTTTTCATAATTTTGCTTTGTGTGTCAGTTGTTGCATTTACGCGCGCATAACGCCAATTCCTACAACATCGATACAGGCACGTCATCGCTAAACACGCTAGTCAGTGGTTGTGTTTTGTCTATTATCATTATTATTTTTTTTTAATTTACACATTTAAGAGGAGATTGGTACTCGTGTGGTATCGGCTACTCATCTTTCGCGACTTATCCCACTTTTCCTTGTCAGGCTCTTTTTAACATAACGCAGCGGTTCATAAAATAACACACGCACGCACGTTCACGTATACGAGAAGTTTTGGGTACTATGTACATTACGAATGTTCACCGAACGTAAATGTTCGTTAATGTTACTAGAGCTACGAGGTTCCATATCCAGCAGCTCCGCCCCCTTTTTCGAAACCGCTTTATTCCAGCCGAGTCCGATTTGCCTCCACGATGATGACGGCGTGTAGCCGGTGATGATGTACGTATTCTCTCGCGTATAAGCCGCACCCTTAACAACGATTTGCGGAAAATATTCTGAAATGACCTCCGCGTATTGCTGAGAGGATAGCTTCCTTGCATAGCTGCGAAGCACTGCCGTGAGGCCACTTTTGCACACCAGTTCTTTTTTTTTTTTTGTCTTGACTTTAGCTTCAAATTTTTGAAGTGTCTTGTGCGGGTTCTACGCGAGAAACTGCGGTATATAGGGATGAAGAAGATGTATAAGGGTAACTGATGTGCTTAGATGATGAATATTGTCGTCAACTGAGAATCGAAGATCAGTGTGTCGCGCTCACAGTGATATTATTATCAGTCGTCAGTTGTTCGTTTTGTCTCTGTCTGTCCGTTGAGAATCGAAAGTGCGCATGTGTGACGACCGAAGTACCCAAAGCTTTTGTATCGTCACGAAGTTTCCATTGTCACGGAGAGTGCTAAGATATATCGTACTGGCTTCCCAATGAACGTTAGCATAACTCTAAGCTCGAAAGAAAAAAAAAAGAAATACGATTCTATGTCCCTTTTGTGTGCTTTGTAGATTTACGCGGTGCATTGCGTATATTGCCTCGGTCCACCTCTTACTTGATCCCCGTCCGGTCTGTTTAGCCCCGTCTCCTTTTGTGTTTCTGCGCAGAGCCGTGAGCGTCACATGTCCGTATTCGGGCACTATTCGCTCGACCGATGTTAAGGATGGAATTCATTTGGAGAAAAAAAAATAAAAGAAAGGAAAGAAAAGAAAAACGGAGCGCAGGATTCGTTTTGCGCTCCGTCTGTTTCGAGGGATGTTTTCACCCGGCAGTCCGCTCGATAACCAAGGCCCCAGCTATCTCCGTCCGAAGGCTATCGACTTAAATCTCAACCCTTTTCATTCTAAATACAGTGCGCTCGCGTTACAGTTACATTTCTCGTGCTTTTCTCTTAAAGTCCGAATGTCGACACATCGATCAGATCAGAACATCTTCTCTCGCATGGCACGAAGAGCGCGACGATCTGTTCTGTTCTTTCTTTCCTTCTTTCTTTCTTGCTTTCTTTCTTTGGCTACTTGTTTTCTCTTCCATCTCCAGGAGAAGAGCTGTCCGGCTGCTCTTCGTGGCTGAAGTCGCTCGCATTCATACACTCTTAATCAGGTCCCGGATTAAGTGCCCGCTGTAGCCAGGAAACTAGACGAAAAAGATCTAGTGTCCTAGCACTTTACGCAGGACATGATAAAGAGTGTACATTTATTTTTACTTACTCTTTTTCTGCTGTCGGTGGCACGGGAATGACGCGGGAGCAGCGTTTCCTTTATTGGTTCACTGCTGGGGCATTACGTTCTCCACCAATGAGATCCCGAAACGCAACGAACTACTGCCGCGCGAATATCTTACCCGTGAACCCCCGGAATGCCCCGATTCCTTCTATATCACTACGGACACATCTCGGTTAAGAGCGTGACAGCTGCGCCGCTTCGTCGCGAAAACACCCCCTCCCCCTTCCCCCACACCAAATAATTACAGAAAAAAAGAAATGCTCGACGACATTTTCCGATAATTTTGAGAAGTTTCCGCATTCGAGAAGGGACAGATCAGCTGGATCTGTGCAGATTAAATTTTTTGTCGAGGCGCTTGACGGGGTGACGCTGCAAGAATCGCTAGGAGTGGGCGTACCGAAACGCAAACCTGGGAAGGGAGGCATAAAGAACTCTGCTTTATTGAGAGGAATTGGGCTTTTTAACCACATGCATCTATGACGCAGTACATTCAGGTATCATTTATTGTTGTTCTGTGTAATTTTGTGGATCACTATTTGGTCGACCAGCACAACTGTTGCGGTTGCTGATATATGAGGATATACACATTGTGCGTGTCAAATATAGTATACAGAGGGACCTCGTGTCGTCCCCTACCCACAGTCACGTCCATGTGTTCAAGCCACTCCTTCACTACCCTGGAGACACTGGACTGCGGTGCCATTCTGGACACTGCCGAATTCCGCCATTTTGTCAGACTTCGTGATGGCGGTATCTTAAGCCAATCGCGGAGGCCGTAGTAGCCCTCAAGGCCAGTAAGCGTTGAGCAATGGCGTAATTTGGCGGTGTCTATAGAGTAGCAGCCCTAGACAACCGGCTCTCGAGGCCGCCCGTTACGTCCTGGGCTGCGTACGCCACTCTCCTCTCCTCTTCTCCACTCTCTAATAATTTCTGCCCCTTTTCCATCTCTGTAGACATGTTTATCCGTGCTCCCAACTAGGGCTGCAGAAATATCTCCTTTTTCTCACTTGGACCTCTCCTCCTCCTCTGAATGGTATAAACGGTTGCGCCAGTTTTTCATTCTGTGATACACGCCAATTTCGCTGGTGCCAAGTTCACAGATGCTCGGGGTACTATATCATGGGAGAGAGAGAAAACAGAAAGCAAAGGCAGGGAGGTTAAGCAGTCACACGTCCGGTTTTCTGCCCTGCACTGGGGGAGAGGGATAAAGGGGCGAAAAGAGAGACAGAAGAAAAGAGCAAAAAATGGACAGCATCACGAGCACACATTGGGGAGCACACCAAGTCTGCAGGCGGCCGCACAGATCTGTCGGCTTTTGGCCGGTATATCATGTCAAGCTGGGCAAAGGATTATACGCGCTACAACCGGTCAACGCGCAAACACCAGACACAGCTGACGTTTCGGGCGTCCTTTCGGCCCGTTAATATGGCGTAGCGTTTCGGAACGCCGTCAGAGTGCCTAAATGCGCGTGACGCTGACGCCGCGCTATTCTCTTTCTTTCTTTTCTCTCCCTTTCTTTGTAAGCTCCGTCCGCCCCACGAGCGCCTTTTCCTCTCCTCCTCGTCGTCTTCCCTCTCCGCCTTCGTGTTTGATCGCAGAGGCAGTGTCGAGAAACTTGGAGCAAGAGCGTCCTCCTTTTCTTCTATCCTTCTACGCTACCTCGCAATCTCAGTCGAGCGACGGCTGTCTTCACACGTCTTGAACCTTTCTTATTCCCCTTCGCTTGATGAAGATAAAGTGTATTCCACTAGAAAGAGATATGCGTGAGGAAAACCTTGCCGTGCTCTGTCTTTGTTTCGAGCTTTTCCCCAAAATTGACGTGGCTTCGAGTCTTTCTTTCTTATTTTTTCATAAACTTTTTTTTTTTCTCGCGCGTGTTTCACCGTGCCCGCTGCTTTGAATACGGCGGCCAAAACGTATTTCACGTTCGTCCGCATGCCGACTATTTTGTATGTATTTTCGTTCTTTCGGTGTCTCTCCTTGTTCGAAGCGCTTAACGTCGCCCCGCGCCTGAAGCTTTGCGCGCGCAGAAATTGCGCCCGCACGCGGCGAAACCAGAAAGCAAAGCAAATTTCGCGATGCGCCCGGGCGCACTCATATTCAAAATGCACGCCGACAGTTCCATCAGAAGAAAGCGAGCTATCGATTGAAAACAGCGCGATGATATATATATATATATAATAGAGAGAGAGAGAGAGAGAGAGAGAGAGAGAGAGAGAGAGAGAGAGAGAGAGAGACGGGGGAGGGACAGAATGTGTATTGTGCTCTTAGAGAGAATGGGAGCGAGCCGGAGGATGCCTGGGGCATACATAAAGCTTCTAATTGTGTTCTTATTGTGTGTGTGTGTGTGTGTGTGTGTGTGTGTGTGTGTGTGTGTGTGTGTGTGTGTGTGTGTGTGTGTGTGTGTGTGTGTGTGTGTGTGTGTGTGTGTGTGTGTGTGTGTGTGTGTGTGTGTGTGTGTGTGTGTGTGTGTGTGTGTGTGTGTGTGTGTGTGTGTGTGTGTGTGTGTGTGTGTGTGTGTGTGTGTGTGTGTGTGTGTGTGTGTGTGTGTGTGTGTGTGTGTGTGTGTGTGTGTGTGTGTGTGTGTGTGTGTGTGTGTGTGTGTGTGTGTGTGTGTGTGTGTGTGTGTGTGTGTGTGTGTGTGTGTGTGTGTTGATCGCCACGATTCCTCCGCGCATAAGCGACACCGCTCTATCGCTCTTCACTCGGAAGTTTCGTCGTAACGCGAATCGAGCAGCGCGGTGGCGTCGGCTTCCTATCGCGGGAACCATCGCTTTTGTTCGGAAATCATCGCTGGTCTGCTTCCGTCAGGATCGCGTGCAGCTGTCGGCTACTCTGGAGATGCAAAGCGTTGTCGGTATCTCTGCCGCTTTCGTGTCACCGAAGGGTGTGTCACCGGCAGTCCCGAACTCTGACACCGGTATACAGCGCGCGCGTTTTGTGTGTGTGTGTTTGTGTGTGTGTGTTTGTGTGTGTGTGTGTGTGTTTGTGTGCGTGCGTGCGTGCGTGCGTGATAATGCATCTGTTGTAATTGATTTGCGGCCGCTTTTCAGGAAGTGGTGTGCACAGTACCCATCATGTGGCTAGATTTTTCGCTACTGTTGTCACATAAGGTTCGCAAGATCGCATTCTATGGTGTTTGTTTAAGCATACTTACTCTGGTAGACAGACAGACAGACAGACAGACAGACAGACAGACAGACAGACAGACAGACAGACAGACAGACAGACAGACAGACAGACAGACAGACAGACAGACAGACGTATATAATTGTGTCTGACGCTCGTCGTGTTATGCGGAAAAGGAAAAAGGAAAGGGTGAAAACATTGGACAGTTGCAGGTCTACTGCGCCTGCGTAGACAATTTCTGACGCCACGCGCCGTGCTTTTGCGCAATATCTCGCGCGAAAATGTGTCTGGGTGTTCGCGGACAAGTATGGTCGCAACAGTCACGTGATGTCGGCCTCTTTCGGTTTGACGTCGTTCGGCGTACGAGCCGTGTGGGCGCTTTTCCGCAATGCACTCGCCCGCGCTGCGCGCGGCTCACACAGCTGTAAAGCTGGCTTTTCTGTGCGCACGGATAAGTGACGGCGAAGCCGAAGCTATCTACCCCGGGAGTACGCGCGTTTCTTCTGACCTACGACTAGAGGGGGAATTCGTGGGCTCCGGTCACAACATTGTTGTGTTCTTCGTCGCATCCTTCTGTGCACTTTCATGGTGTTGCGTGCTAGGATTATTTATTTATTTATTAAATGCGAAGCATTTCTTAGCGAACTTCTGCGACTTTGAGCGTATCTATCTATCTATCTATCTATCTATCTATCTATCTATCTATCTATCTATCTATCTATCTATCTATCTATCTATCTATCTATCTATCTATCTATCTATCTATCTATCTATCTATCTATCTATCTATCTATCTGTCTAGTCTGTCTATCTAGTCTATCTATCTATCTATCTATCTATCTGTCTTGTCTGTCTGTCTGTCTGTCTGTCTGTCTAGTCTAGTCTATCTGTCTGTCTGTCTATCTAGCTATCTATCTATCTATCTATCTATCTATCTATCTATCTATCTATCTATCTATCTATCTATCTATCTATCTATCTATCTATCTATCTATCTATCTATCTATCTATCTATCTAATCTAATCTAGCCGCCTACGACTTTGTGCTCTCCTGGTCGCTTGGTTCATCGAATGTGCACCAAAATTGGTATGGCGTAACATGACTGTATGACAAACATAAATGATAAGTCATAACATGAAAATCATGACACGCATGTCATGTACAGCATGATTTACATGCTACGCTCATGGTGCGCTGGCGGCCGTTTCGCTAGTTTGATATACACCAAAATTGGTATCATGCGACGTGACTGTCTGACGAACATAAATAACACGAGTTAACATGAAAATCATGACACGCATGTCATGCACAGCATGACTTACGTGCCACGCTCATGGTGCGCTGGCGGCCGTTTCGCTAGCTTTATATACACCAAAATTGGTATCTTGCGACGTGACCGTGTAACGAACATAAATAACACGAGGTAACATGAAAATCGTGACACGCATGTCATGTACAGCATGACTTACGTGGCACGCTCATGGGGCGCTGGCGGCAGTTTCGCTAGCTTGATCTACCCCGAAATTGATATTGCGCGACGTGACTGTGTGACGAACATAAATAGCACGAGTTAACATGAAAATCATGACACGCATGTCATGTACAGCATGACTTACGTGCCACGCTCATGGAGCGCTGGCGGCAGTTTCGCTAGCTTGATCTACCCCGAAATTGGTATTGCGCGACGTGACTGTGTGACGAACATAAAAACTCGAGTTAACATGAAAATCATGACGCGCATGTCATGTACAGCATGACTTACGTGCCACGCTCATGGGGCGCTGGCGGCGGTTTCGCTAGATTTATATACACCAAAATTGGTATCTTGTGACGTGACTGTGTGACGAACATAAAAACACGAGTTAACATGAAAATCCTGACACGCATGTCATGTACAGCATGACTTCCGTGCCACGCTCATGGTGCGCTGGCGGCGGCTTCGCTAGCTTGATCTACCCCGAAATTGGTTTTGCGCGACGTGACTGTGTGACGAACATAAAAACACGAGTTAACATGAAAATCATGACACGCATGTCATGTACAGCATGACTTATGTGCCACGCTCATGGGGTGCTGGCGGCCGTTTCGCTAGCTTGATATACACCAAAATTGGTATTTTGCGACGTGACCGTGTGAGGAACATAAATAACACGAGTTAACATGAAAGTCATGAAACGTATGTCATGTACAGCATGACTTGCGTGCCACGCTCATGGGGCGCTGGCGGCCGTTTCTCTAGCTCGATCGACCCCGAAGTTCGTATTGCGCGACGTTACTGTGTGACGAACATAAATAATAGGAGTTAACATGAAAACCATGACACGCATTTTCCTCAGTGACATACAAGACGATGTATGCAGCTCTTTGCTGGCTGCTTCGCATTACATCGATTCTCACAATGCGTGGGATCTGCCGGCTTATTTATTTATTTATTTATTTATTTATTTATTTATTTATTTATTTATTTATTTATTTAAAAAGGCCTTACATGAGTCGTATGAACAACTGGTTAAGGGGGGCGTCACAGTAATAAGTGATCATGCATAACGTAACGTTATACAGGTTTAAATGGCATAATGCACGCACATATATCTTTTTATTTATTAAATGAGTTAAACAAAGATTCATGCTTAGGTATGGCTCCGGCTACTCTCTACTCTATTACATAATCATTTGCAGCATGAAGTTGTCAATAAGCATGAAAATTTCCATTGGTAGAACACACAATTTCGGAACACATCAGTTTACATAACAATAATTTTATAGGTAATGTGATTATTAGAGTAAGAACAAGAGAGGTATTTCAGTGTCACGTCCATAAAAATACGAGAATAAAAATATTAATGAACCCATAAACGAGAAGATTATGTCAGGATGGCGTCCTGGTCTAACTACACGTCATTTTCGACCTTTCATTTCTTCCAGTAAATTGAAGGTTCGGATACTCTTTAAACCTCGACTAACATACCGGCAAGAGCTGACGTCCTGAACCGGTTTAGCAGCCGGAAAAACAAAGCCTATGACCGGAATGCTTTCATGTGTGTGAATTTACTATAAACAACTCGTTGGCTGTCGGCTCTGGAAGTAACTTTTGACATTTTGTTTTCAGTTTATCGCTTTATCAATATACAGTTCATGGGACGCTCTTGAAAGCCGGAACAAACGTTGGCAAGTGGTGGGCATAGTGCAGAGTGGAATTCGAACGTACTTGATTGCCGCCTTTCCCTGTGTCTGTTTTTTTTTTTTTTTTTTTTTTACTGCTATTCCATCGAGTGCTCTTCGTCAACGCTTGCCTCTTCTTCTACAGAGAAAAGTAAAAATGGTAGGGAACGCCAGAGACAAAGAAGACTTGTCTAGTGCGCATGCGTTATCTCACATAGCACTTTAACAACTGGCTCAGTTCGCCGCAGCCGCTGTTTTTTTTTTTTTTTTTTTTTTTTTTTTTTTTTTTTTTTTTTTGCTGTAGCGGCGAGCATCGTTTGCGCCCGAGATTCTGCCTCCATGCAGCTGCGCATGCTTTCCGCAGCGCCAGAATCCATTTGGCAAACTGCGGCAAAGAAGTCGCGGAAGGAGCGTATATACATCATATATACATAGCTGACGCGTTGCAACCACATGCGTTTGTGCGCATTTTATTTTCTTCTAGGAGAACTCTTGCTGCAGAGTGGCATATTCGCGCGGCGCAGATGGATGGCGCGCTACATGTTTAGCCCGGCATCGCATAGCTTCTGTACTACCTCCGTGTGCGCGGCTTGCGCTCCTCGCATGAAGAGAAGTAAGGACAGCGCAGTCGTACACATATAAACCGTCCATAATGTATGGTCGAGTACACGGCGGCGGCGGAGGCGGTGTTGTGTCTGGCGGAGCGCGTCGACGCGGAAGCGTGGTGGTGAACAATTCACCGTGTTTGCGGCCGTGTCGGTGGTACGTCCTTTGATTTCGGCCGCTGCGGAAGGCCGCGTGGTGGTTCAACGGATGTTTGCGCGAGCGCATACCAGGGGCAGCGCGACGTGTTCAGGTGGGACGTTATGATTGCGCGTTCTTTTGCAGCGGAGCTCCGTATGCTACACCTCCTTGATTTCTTCGTGTCGCTTTCCGTATGCAAAAACTCCTAGTGCCATCTAGGGAGCAATAGAAGAACTAACTTTAATTCACTAGTTCTTCCACCGCTCCCTAGAAGGAATCTGGTTTTTTTTTTTTTACTTTAAAGGGGTACGGACACCTTTTTTCGATGGCGAGATTACTCTACCATACAGATCTCCTGTATGCAGAGACGGCTCTGAGCAAGTGTGAAGCTCAGCAAATGCTGATAAGATATTTTATTTTCATATTAAAGTCAATTTTCCCATGGCGCACCTACCGAGATCGACACTAGCTTGACGTCAGGCTGCAGTACTAATTCTGGTGACTTCACGCAGCAGTCTGGATAGTTGTGATGACGTCAGGTACGAAAACTTCTAAGATGGCCGCTTTTGCATTCCAAAACAATAAAAACGGCCGCTTGTGCGCCACCAACAGAGCCGTGGTGCGGAGCGGCCATGGAAACGTCATTATATATTGTGCGAGCACGTGACGACAAGCTCATGCCGTGTTGTGACGTCAGGGTACAGTAAGAAGCGAAACTAGCTTTTAAGAACATACTGGAATTACTTTTTCAGGGCGCACTCGCGCTTAGCACTACCTTTTCTATAGGCTCTTGAGGGCTTGACCTTTCGTTTGACGCGAAATACCGACAACTGAAAATGTTCGTGTCAGTACCCCTTTAATGCTTGAAATGTGTATTTGAAGCATTAAACTGATAAAACGCCTGGCGCTCTCTAGGGAGCGGTGGAAGAATTTCAGTGCATTAAAGTTATAAAAACCAGTCAGTACGTGTTTCGCCACGTCAGTCGTGTCTAGGCGCTGCGGCTGGTACGGTCGTCCGTACCAAGTATGGTGCGGCCGCACATTTTGGGAAGGCCCAAAGAGTAGCGTGCTTATGAAGAACAGCGACGAGGGCAGAGATGGGAGTTCGGTCGTCAGCTCCGTCGATCACTCGCCTTCACAAAGTCGAATGGTGTCGAGTCTTTCGGATGACTGAAGAAATGAAAAAAAAAAAAAAGAAATAACAAGAAAACGATAGTATAGGGTTGAGGGGGTCTACCATTTATGTTGAAAAAGAACACTTTAGGCCGGATCTATCCGTCTTCACTAAGACTTTGTCTGATAACAGCGGATAAGCGCGGGGCGAGCCTAAGAAGTGCCGTTATGTTCCCTGTTCGTGCCTTCACGCACAGTTACTCGACCAATCGCGAACGGCCAATTGGCCCGATGTTAAGGATCGTGTCAGAAAACACCTGCCACGGCACAGAGCATTGCTAGTGGCGTGATGACAGTAACGACATGTTTTAACTTTCTATAGCGTTCTTACGTCTACACGGTAAGAGCGAATTGTTTTCTATACCGCACCCGCTAAATGTACGTGCAACTATAACTTCCACGTAACCACTGCGTCTTTGCGTGATGGGTTATACATTTGTGGACGAGATTGACAATGTCTAATGATCTTTGTTTCAAGTAACGCGCACCGTTTATTCGTATATTCTAGTGTACACGGATATTGTAGCAGAACAGAGAGGTATATACGTTCTGCTGTCGGAAATTTCTTGCACGAAATTCTCGACTGTGTACCGATCGGTCGGTCTTCTCTTTACGTAGTCTGCCCGACTTCGCAGGCGCGTCACGTGAACGTCTCGTAAATACAGTCGCTGAAGTTCGGCCTCTTGTTCGTTTGTTTCTTTGTTTTTGTTGTTGTTATTTTACTTTCGCGTGGCACTTTGTGACGGGCATCGCTTGACGCAAACAACGATACAGTTGTCTTGCGATGAAGCAGCCCAAAAACGTGTCACGACCGCTGCGCGCCCTGCAGGAAAGCGGCCGAAATAAACACGCACACGACAGCGAGAGAGAGAGATCGACGCACTGCGGCGCATTGCCCTGTCAGGCTCGCCGAGACGTGAGCGCGCATCTTAGTGACGTCTAAGTGACGGCGAGGCGGTTGCGTATACCTGGAGGAAATTGCGCAACGTGAGTGGCGTCGCTGAAGTCGCCGGTGTTGCTACTGGGTTTCTGATATTTTTTTTTGCTTTTTTTTTTATTGTGCCACTATACGCTTTACTTTTCCTTTCGTTCAAGTCCCACAAGCGGTTGTCGGACGTCACTGCATTCCGTATATCGCGTGACGGGGAAAATACCGAAGCGAAATGAGATTTATGGACAACCTAGCTCCCTTGCATTACGTGTGGTGCTGAATCGCAAGGACCGCGCCGACTGTTACTTGTCTCGTGGATTGAGGTTGCGCTGCGTTCTAGCTAAGCGTATAGAAACAGTGAAATAGATTTTCGTGCGCGCTCGTTACGCCGCATCGCGCCTGTTGATACAGTTATCCAAACATATGCCGGTTTACGTGAACTATAAGCGAACGTGTACAATAACTTAACTTTGTGGGATTTTACGTCCCAAACCCCCGATGTGATTATGAGGCACGTACGCCGTAGTTCAAGGTTTCTTCTTTATGTCAGGATCGAGGAAGTTTCACTTTTTTTTTAATGACGTGTAATTTATTGAGGTTTTATTTGAAAGTGTTCGATATTTGGCCGACGACGCTACCACGCACCACATAAAACGATTTCCCATTGGTACAACTAGCCCCTTGGCTGAAGGAGTTGAACGCGATAGCGATATTATGCCCCTAGTGCGCACTTTGAACACTACGAGTGTTTAACAGAATGCGCGCACTAAGGTGTATGCCTTAGGCAATGGGTAGCATACTTTAAACCAGAAACTTTTCCGAAGTTGCGATGCACCCACTACGTGTTCTTAAGGGAATACGCGCAGTAATGTGTGTGTCTTTTGTAATGGGTGGCTGTCTTTAAACCACCAAGTCGTTATGATATTGACATGGTGTGACGCCCGATGGCAATGTACGCTTGTACCACGCAATATTACTGCGATATTACATCTCGTACTGTGACACCCGTATACAGGACGCGCATTTTTGGGAAGCATGAAAGTTACTTTCAGTGCAGCTCCAAGCATAGGCGAGGCTGTGTGGTAGAACACCTGCTTGCTACGCAGACGGCCTGGGTTCGATTCTCACTCGGACCCAACATTTTTATTATTTATTTTATTTGAAGCTTTTTTCGATTTTTCGGTCACGGACAAGATGATGATGATTTTTCGCTCACAACCAACGACGCCGACGGCGGAATTTCTGCGATACGAGCTCTTTAACGCTATCGCGTGAAAATGCCGCCTCTATATGTCACTACCAGCGCTACTGTTTAAATCATTTATACTGGTGTTCCGTCAGACGTGCAAATGCACAAGCACGGGCTAAAATGTTTGAATGGATCGACTACGTTGCAGCGTGCTGCGCAAATGTTGCTGCGTGTCCACGGATGTAATTTAATGTAAGTCAGTCCCGCTTTCTTCCCTTCTGTTCTCCCACGAATCTTCTCTTACGAGATATATTCCAAAATCCCGTATTTCATTTATTGTACGGAGCTGCCATCCCACGCTCGGTTTTAACAACGTCGGCGCGAAATGTGATCCCTCATCGTTCCGCGTGCAGGGGCTTGCGTAACTTTAATTACATTTCCACTGAAGCAACGCGGTCGCCCTATACGCGCTCGGAAACATATCGCAGTGTGACACCGGCCATTCTGCAGTGTTGTTTTTGCTGCCTATAGGATCCTCTCATAGTTGTTTATGTAAAGGCTTTGTTATTACGCCACATGGAATCGGCCGCCTATTCTGCGAGCCGTCTATACCTGTCTCATCTAGGCCGTGCCTCAGGTTAGGGTGTGTACAGCGACGTCATTAAACCGGGTTGGCGAATCTTCTGAATTTTCTTTTTTGCAAATTCTAATTTCACCACCCTCCCGTTTTCTGCAAGAGAGAATTAAGCTTGATTGTATGACCAGGCGCTAAAGTTTAATTCTCTCTTGCAGAAAACTTATTAGACCTAAAATGTTTCGGAGCCGAATAGTACTGGGTAAAGCGTTATCCTTGTACATCTATCTATCTATCTATCTATCTATCTATCTATCTATCTATCTATCTATCTATCTATCTATCTATCTATCTATCTATCTATCTATCTATCTATCTATCTATCTATCTATCTATCTATCTATCTATCTATCTATCTATCTATCTATCTATCTATCTATCTATCTATCTATCTATCTATCTATCTATCTATCTATCTATCTATCTATCTATCTACTATCTATCTATCTATCTATCTATCTATCTATCTATCTATCTATCTATCTTCTATCTATCTATCTTTATCTATCTATCTATATCTATCTATCTATCTGCTGTCTGTCTGTCTGTCTGTCTGTCTGTCTGTCTGTCGTCTGTCTGTTCTGTCTGTCTGTCTGTCTGTCTGTCTGTCTGTCTGTCTGTCTGTCTGTCTGTCTGTCTGTCTGTCTGTCTGTCTGTCTGTCTGTCTGTCTGTCTGTCTGTCCTGCTTTCTTATCTTATCTTATAAACACTCGGAGGGAAAGTTGTATGTATGTATGTATGTATGTATGAACGAACGAACGAACGAACGAACGAACGAACGAACGAACGAACGAACGAATGAATGAGTGAATGAATGAATGATTGAATTATCTTTATGCGCGCGCACGACGCCCGTGCGCCTTAGCGCGGTGATTAAGTCATTGTTGCAGCGCCGGGGCAACCGCTCGCCTCTCCTGGAGTCCTCATCACGATATACCTCCGTGCAGCATAGCAGTCTCTGCAGGGGCCACGAGTACGGAGACCGCAGGAATGAAACGGTTGTCGCGGGCGGCAGGTAATTAGATGGAGCCTCGAGGCATAGGTGAACGCCGCAGGCGCATAAGGTGTGCGGCTTCGGTTGCGCCGCATTAGAGAGGTAATTACAAATCTCTGCGAGTGAGGCACCTTTTTCCGGCGGTGGACCTAATTAGGCTGGCGATGACGACTGCGTGAGACTCTCGGGAGAATGACTGGGTGCATGAGTAGGACATCCTTGATGCGATGCTCACTTGGTGTCTGTGATCTTACCGACCTGCACTCCTCAAAGTAACGCAGTGCTGGTATTGTCTTCGTTTGCGGGAATGGGGACATAGGTTTAATACTGCATATCCAGGCCGCATATGCTTGTTGGCGTATGCGAATGGGCGTGTTTGTACGGATACTTAATTAGACTTAAGCACACGGATATGATAGTGACGATACAGGACGAAGTACTCCACATTCGTACTGTCTCGTCTATTTCCCTGGGTCGTTTCCGTGCGCTGAAGTTTCATTATGAACCCTCGTGTGTTGTTGAGTACGACTAGTTGCTGGGTGAGTTGGTTGACTTCGAAGGTATGGAGAAAGGAAGGCTATCTCTTTCGCTTCCCGTATTCTTTCAAGGCTTAGTTTCTTGAGTGCGTTAACACACATTACCGCACATGCGGTATTGCTCCGACGTGACAGTAATGTAGAGCAAAATGGACTAGTACGTATATTGAACCGCTTGGCAACAGGGACACCTTGTGTTGGACCCCAGAAACAACTTTCTGTAATTAGGCATAGAATGATTTCACTTTTTCTCTATAGATAGATCTCCGCTCAGGTATGCTGCTGCATATGTCTTTTCTTTTTTTTTCGTTGCTTCAGGTACAAGCGCAGATCATTGTAAAAATCCTATACTATAATGCACAGGTATAGGAGTTTGCAGTGGATTTCAATGCAAGCTACGTCCAGCTTGTATGGATATCAGCCAGCAGTTAAATTTAGCCGCCTGAGTCGTGCGTCGAAAATTTCGTGATCATGTTTATGCAAAACTTGAACGACTGGAACGTCGAACTACGTGTTTGTTTTGTTCTTTCTGACACTTGAAGAGCGCTTGCAGCCCACGAGCGCGACAGCGAGACTTCGTTCGAAGGACGTGAAAGGGTGTCATAAGTTGCAATATATATTGTGCGGCTGCGTGTGAGAGACGTATGTCGCGCATTGGTGTCGGCTCTGTGCGTACGCCTTTAATTGAGCGTAGATTTTGTCCGAAACTCATTCGGATACGCAGTCTGGCACAGCATGTAGCATAAGACGATGCCAATATCCGCTGGGTTTCGACGCTACCTTTCCGTGTGTATTTTTCAATACTCCGTAGGCGTGCCCGTGGCTTAGATTGTACCGCTGCGCCAGTGTGGGTGAGCGCGTGCATTGTTCAGCCTTCGAATATACAGTCCCGTCTGCGTGCACTTTTGTAATTCACTGCGCCCATGCAGCTGTCGTGGAAAAAGGACCGGGAAAATAAATCGAAAATGGCGGGATTGAGCGAAACTTTTTCTCGCGCAGTTTCGAGTTTAGATTTGCATGTCTTTGCCCACTATATGCTGCTTCCTTTTATTGTGACATCGCCCTTCCCTCGCTTCTTCTTTTTTTTTTTCTTAAATTTAATGCGAAGCAATCCGTGCGAGGTAAAGTGGGATTTCACAACACATTTTTGTGCGTTCAGCTGTAGAGAAAACACCATCGTTTGGCAGTGCTGAAATTGGGTGGCAGAAACAGTAGCAACGCAATGTAAGACGTAAAAACTATCGCATGCAACTATAACCAAGATGTTATAGGAAGTAAAAGACGCAGTCATTTTGAATTAGGTCTCCATTAAGAAGGCTTTACGAAGGTTAAGTGCGGAAAGAGTGAACGGCCCCTGAAGGCATAATGCACGCAGTTTCTGCTGCTGTTGGCTTATATTCGTATTTGTTAACTAGCGTTCGCTACTGCAGGTTAGTGTTGCAGGTGAAATTGCATGCAGTTTGTCCATTCATCAGGGGACAGATAACCGCAGGAAAATTCTCCGCTATTTCTTGTCTTATTTTCGTTTAATGCCTCGCTACGCGTTCTGTAAACTTCTCCTCGCGCTCTCCCTGCACTGCGGGGAAAGCTGTCGGTCGCGTCGACTAACCGGGCAGCAAGTGTGGGAGTTTTGGGTGAGGGCGTCTTTAACCATTTGGAAACGACAACCGGCTGCGTCGACTCCTGGAAAAAGGGGGCCTCGCATTGTACGCGTAAGCGCCGCTAGTTCTTCCGCGGCCTTTTCTCTTCCAGAGAGTGCCGCCTTAGTAGTCCTTTTATGATGTTATAATAAAGGAAACCGCCTTTTCGAATTCTCTCTCTCTTCTGTGCATGCAGGTCTACCAAGCCCCTATGTGGCTTCGCCGCACTACGCCTACGAAGTTCGTGGGACAGTTTATACCCGTGTCACGCGGGCGTTTCGAAGGCCTTCCAACCGATAGTCTATTGACTCAGTGGTCAGGCACGAGCTGCCACACGGGCGGTTTCGATGGCCACCGAGTCAACGGAGCATTCCACAACTCCATTGAAACTTCGATGGCCATTGAGCGACGGAAGCGGAAACAGCGCGAACGTGCTCTCTCGTTCACAGTGTGCTCGTACTCACGATTACAAAAGGAAAACGTTAACCAGTTTGCTTTAAAGGGGTATATGTGAGCGCTGTCGATTATTTATTATAGAGTATTCGTGCCACTTGAAATGTGCGAACTGCGCATACTCTCGACATAAGCAACGTGCTTGTCTTTATCGGGCCTCTTGCCGCGTATCACTCGCCACAGTTTCGCTGCTGAACAACCTAAAAATTAAATATGTATTGCTAACTACAAATAAACACTTTATTAAAACGTTTAAACAAAAACAACAGGCATAATTCTGATTTTAAGCGGATTTGTATTATTTAACTTTCGGTGACATGACTACCAAAATAAAGATCCGCAGCGCCACGCAGCTTTTGCGAGAGACTCCTGAACCACTCAGCGGCCGTTCAGAACTGCCGTGTAGCAGCGCGAAAACTCCATCGAGTCGATAGAGTTGTGGCGTTTCAGTGGCCTTCGACCGTTCAAAAGTGCCCGCGTGACACAGGATATTAAACGGGCAACCGCTGGCGGAGAATGGTTTTGAAAGGGCGTGATACCTGAGCGTCATGTTGTGTGCGTCTATCCTTTCCCTAGCTCACCCTTTTCCCTCCCCCATACAGGCGCTGGTCTATGCTCACTGCAGGGAAGGAATAACGCCCTTACTATGCTGTCTACTTCTCTCTATATATCTTGCGTGCATGCGTGTGAACTCTTCTAAGTGCAAGAACGTGGGCGGGGAGTGGGCGTGTTAGAAGTTATCCAGGCTTCTAAGCCCTTATTTTCCCGGCGCTTGTGCGCTCACGTTTCGTGGCACTGTAGGCCGATGGTCTGGATTTGCATAGCGACTCTCTCCGCGCACGCAAAAAGCGACGCGTAGGAGAACAGGCGCCGTCGAACTTTTATCGAAAAAACTGGGCGAGATTATATTACCTGGGCGCTAGTAGAGGAAAAAAAAATACAAGTTTTGCGAAGGAGTGGCTTTGGAAATCGGACTCTCTTGCAGCGGCGCCGCTTTCTTTAAAAAATAAATCTGCGTAGCCTCTTCTTAGATTGAACTTGACGTTCGGATTTTATCTCTCGAAAGGTGCTTGGAGTGTTGGGAGGGATTTTGCCACCTCACTATTACCTTTGATACAGAGCGCTATACATTACATGGGTAGAGCGCTGCTTGAGTGGTGTTGGTCGTGAGTTTCTGAGCAAAAAAATCGCGGGTTCGTTTCGCTGTCGTAGTAGTGTAATTTCGCTGTTTGGAGACGGAAAAAAAAAATAATGATGAAGATTCCTATGTAGTGGTTCCCCCTACATAGGAACTTCG
This sequence comes from Rhipicephalus sanguineus, assembly GCF_013339695.2. Classification (NCBI taxonomy): domain Eukaryota; kingdom Metazoa; phylum Arthropoda; class Arachnida; order Ixodida; family Ixodidae; genus Rhipicephalus; species Rhipicephalus sanguineus. The sequence goes on from NC_051177.1 coordinate 47,023,156, forward strand.
GCGGATGCTAAAGGAACACGAAAGAGAAAATACAGAAAATACGATTTTTCTCATAATAGTGCATTACCCTTTCACAATAACAAAAGCACAATTCTTGCTGCACGAAGAGGCTGTATACTTTACCAAGTAAAACCTCGGTGATACGATCACGGCTCGTGCGAATTTCGGGGTGATACGAATTTTTCTGTGGTCCCGGCCAAGGCCCATTAGCCTACAATGTATTGGAGTACGGTTGTTGCGAACCGATTTGCACCCCGCGACGTTTGATACGAACGTACGCTAGTACACAAGTGCGAATAGGTGCTGCCCGCGCGGGCGCGGGCATGCGCGCTGCGCGACCATCAACGGTGCGTCGTTGCCTACGAATCTTGGAGGCCTTTAGGCGCCTTCGCGTTTAGATTACAGATGACGTTGACACAGCTCTTTTTTTTTTTTTCGACGCGTTGACGCGTGCTTCTGTGCTCGAGGCAGCGCAGCGTCTTTGTACTGTGTTAACACGTGCCTGCCACGTCGATGCAAGCCATGTCCCCGCAATCAGACGTTCTGTGAAACAAGACTGAAACTTGGGCTGCGGGTCCGTCATGAAGTCCCACTAAAGGTGGACGAAGACCCCGAGAGACGAAGCGGACGGTCTTGGCGAAGGAGCTTGGCCTCCAGCTATCGTGTGCAAAGTGCTTCTTAAGTCACTTTCGCCGCAATACTCTGTGTCACGCAGAAAAGCGTAATATTAATCGGAACTAACAGACAATAACGCCAAGGAAAGTATAGGGGGTGTTATCTGTAGTATTTAGAATATAAATGTGAAGAAAGTAAAGTGGACGAAAAGATAACCTGCCGCCGAACGCGTCCGATGCTCTACCACTGAGCTACGGCGGCGGTCATCCTCCCGTCCACTTTATGGGGTATATATGTGCATTTAACCTTGGAGTGTTAGTCAGCGCCAGTCGCAGCCATGGCGGTGAGTGTGGAACACTCTTTTTCTGCCTTTCTGGCGTCACGTAGCACGTGATCTTTTTACGAGCTGGCAGCTGACCAATAATCCCTCGCATACTACCTGAAGGCATGAAGTCTGCCAGAGCGAGACCTGCCAGAGCGAGACCGCCATGGCTGCGACTGGCGCTGACTAACACTCCAAGGTTAAATGCACATATATACCCCATAAAGTGGACGGGAGGATGACCGCCGCCGTAGCTCAGTGGTAGAGCATCGGACGCGTTCGGCGGCAGGTTATCTTTTCGTCCACTTTACTTTCTTCACATTTATATTCTAAATACTACAGATAACACCCCCTATACTTTCCTTGGCGTTATTGTCTGTTAGTTCCGATTAATATTGTGTCTAACAAATAAAACGAGCAGAAAAGCGTAGTAAGATCAGGAAGGGGCTACTGGCGGTCACGGGGCACTACACATCTGGTTAATTAATTACACACGCGCGCATGCACCGCATATTTACGAGTACAAGTATGATCGTTGACGTCTAAAAACTTTACTGGCAATCATTCAGAGCTGTTCATGACGTCGCTGCGGCCCTGAGAAGCACTAAATCAAAACGTATGCCAACTTTCTTTTGTCGCATACTAATTTTCCATGTTTTCTGGTGATACGAATTTTGGATGATACGAATATTTTTGGTAACCCCGCGAGATTCGTATCACCGGGGTTTTACTGTATTTAGTTCATGATGGGCAAAAATGAAGTGCATCGTTTTCTCAGGGAGCCAGATACTTACCGTACCAAGTTTCACGAAATTTCGTTGACCCAATATGGCCGAAAAAAAAAAAAAAACTGGAATCTCTGACGTCCCGGTGACGTTCATGTTCAGAAATTTCGGCGCGAAATTTCAGAAATGAAGCTTCGACCTTCGTTTCCTTTTTGTTCATAAACATGTGGTGTTGAAATTAACGACAGTAGAGTTTCCGAAGAATAATTTATCCGCTTAAATTAATTCATCGCCTCGTCACGGTGGTTATGGCGCTCGACTGCTGACCCGAAGGTTGCGGGATCGAATCCCGGCCGTGGCGGCTGCATTTTCGATGGAGGCAAAAATGTTTGAGGCCCGTGTGCTCAGATTTGGGCTCATGTTAAAGAACCCCAGGTGGTCGAAATTTCCGGAGCCCTCTGCTAGTGTCGCTCTCTCTAAAGTTTGTCGAGTGAAGCTGAAATCAGTTCATAGAGCAGCTCTGCTGTTGAGTTTTGACGTAAGTCATCCGTTTATGGGTCACTTACGTTACGGCACAACGTTGCCGTGCCGGTAGCCTTTCCTTCCTCTAGCGGGATCAATTCGAAACACGTTTGCCGCGATCACCATTACAGAGAGACGGCCTTCGTGACTGGCGCGCGAATCTCGAGTACCATGCTATAGCACGGCTGTATCTCACTGCACCGTCACAGAGAGAATATTAAGGTTGACGTGAGATGGTATTCGTACCACCGTTTCTCTGTTCTCTGACGTGCGGGTTGAAGCGAAAATAGGAAGAATTCGAATGTTGAGGAGATCCGCGGAATATTAAAAAAATCACAGCATATCCACGGGGTGAATGATGATGAGTGGGGCGAAGCGAACTCGCGCTGCAACACGGCGATGGCATTGGCGCAAGCGTGGTCCTTCTTGATGGAAGATATTGTGACTAGATTGTTTGAGAACCACAATCTGTCGCACACACCGCAACTATGGCCGAAACTATTATCAAGGAAGTCCTGCTGGAAGCGCGCGTCGGCGCCTTCGGGCAGAGCCTGCCTGATGCGTTTTGCAGCCACTTCACGTGCTCGCACAGCCTCGGGCTCTGCCTGCCGGTACGCGCGCTTTCTCGCCGCTTCACAGTCCTTCACATTTTGAAGATCCGATTCGCGCCGCAGCCGTGCAGCTTCGGCCTCGCGGGCTCGAACGGCGGCGTCTTCGCGCCGCAGCCGTGCAGCTTGTCGAGCAGCTTCGGCCTCGCGGGCTCGAACGGCGGGGTCTTCGCGCCGCAGCCGTGCAGCTTGTCGAGCAGCTTCGGCCTCGCGGGCTCGAACGGCGGGGTCTTCTCGCCGCAGCCGTGCAGCTTGTCGAGCAGCTTCGGCCTCGCGGGCTCGAACGGCGGGGTCTTCTCGCCGAAGCCGTGCAGCTTGTCGAGCTTGTCGAGCAGTTCCGGCTTCGTGGGCTCGAACGGCGAAATCTGCTTCGCGGCGTCGACGTGCAGCTTCGGCCTCGCGGGCTCTCACCTCACGATTCTGTCTGCGAGCGCGCGCTGCCGCCGCCTTCCGTGCCCTCCGTTCCGCAGCCTTGTCTTCCATCTGGCGACTCCAAGCTAAAGAGAAAGCGTGCCAAGAGGGAGCCTCATGGCGCGTTACTTCTGAAATGTTATCTTCGGGTGTCGGGGTTGAAAACACGAGACGTAGTAAAGAAAGAACGCCACACAGGCGAACACGCAAAAAAACGAGAGTCTCACTCGCCAACGTCGTCTTCTTTTCTACTGCATACCAGAACGCGCGCTTCTCACGAACTAGAGGTGGCTACTACAACGCTACAAACAAACGGAGGATGGACAGACCCACGGCATAAGGAGCTTCGCCCCTAAAACTTAATGAAAAGCTTCAGTGAGATGATGCCATAGAAGTAAGGGAAAATTGCATCGGAGACGAAAAAGTATGGAATGCTCAGCACAGCTAAGGCACAGAAGGGTTGAAAGAAAAGGAGACATGGCGAGCCACTGTTTTGTTCACTTGACTTCGTTGGTCTCGAACAAACTTGAAACGTGGATTTGGAGCATTGGTTTCTCCGACCTCCTCTAGATGTACGGTATACACTCGTGCCTTTCCATTGAATGTGACGTCTGATTCTTTTAGTTTCTTTTCTCGAATGAGGATCCGTGCAAATTAAAATTCAAGTTCTTACGCTGAGTGCACTCCTGTAACGAATCAGGCATCTCCCCGACCCGACCTCTGACGGACTGACGCTTCAAGTTCAGTAAGTGCGCCTTGTGGGTGTCTCTCGTTCCATATATTTTGTCTACTGTGTCGCGCTTTTTGGCAGAAGGTCCACGAAGAACCGAACTAAAAGTAGGTGTCGGTGGAGGCCTCGCACTCAGAGTGCAGCACATATCTTGACGCGGAAAATAAAATTCTCCCGTCGCTTCTCGTAAACCATGTTATTTCTTTCCTGTTCTTTCACATATACGTTATTTTCCTTTTGTTTTCAAAATTACGGTAAGGTAAGCACTATAGACGATGAATACGCAACGAACGAGAAGGCTGTCTTCTTCTCGTTCTTGTCTTGTATTCTTCTCGTTCCTTTTGTATTCGTTGTCTAGCGCTGCCTTACCATAGTAATGAACCAAAACCAGCTTGCCCACCGACCAGTCATCCTGCAATGCATTTGTATTATACCTCCCGTGAGTTTCTGAACTTACCCAGATGCTGATCAACGTTCATCTCCCACTTTGTAGGTGAGTAAATACAATGGACATACAGTCAGGGTCTTTGTTATTAAAATTTTGTTATGGCTATCGCTGTCTGTCTTCAGCGAATTACGAAGATATAATCCAGTTTTTCTTTCTGCCTAAATTCGCTTAAGGCAGTCAATTTAGGTTTCAGTGCATCGTTGAAAGCAAATGACAGGTAGGATTCCGGTTTAAAACTATTTTCGTTTTTCGAGGTAAAGTGCAAAAGGAACGGCAAGTGAGAATTCTAGAGCCACAGCACTCAAGTGAACTATAGGGAAGGAGCGGTTAGCGTATAGCATGTCATTACGGTGCACGCAATGTCGCGTATATAGCTCCACCGCTGAACGGAATGCTGATCTGGTGAGAGTGTCCAGTGAATGCGAATGCGGAAAGATGGACCTACGGATGTCAAGATCTATGGCGCGCGTTTACTTTGTTGGGTCGTGATACAACGCGGGCATCCTTAGCTGCAGCCCGTCAAATAATAAAATGCCACGAAACAAGAACCGTGTGTGCGCATGCGTATCATGAATTACCGAGGCGTTCCGGCGGTGATTATCTGCCCCGCGTCTTTTCCTCGTGTTTCCTGTCGGTTATGCAAATCGGCAGTGGAGGGCGCGGGTCACCGGTAATGGAGGGCGCGCATCTCGGATTCGGAGTGCCAGCAATTTGGAATGCGCTCCTAGCGTCGCGCGCGCGTACTACCGCAATTACTTTTCCGGAGTTTTGTGCTATGGCGACTAATTTCGCCCTGGTAATTAATGAAAAATTGCCCGTTGCGTTTTCTATATATATATATATATATATATATATATATATATTATATATATTATATATATATATATATATATATATATATATATATATATATATATATGTGTGTGTGTGTGTGGTGTGTGAGTGCGTGTGTCGCACGCACGCACTCACACACGCACACACCAATATGCAAATTAGCAACAGTTTCGCAACCGTTCAATAACTGAGCGTCGCAACACTCCTTTGCTCTATCACCGTATTTCCGAGTTCCTGTCGTACCGCGTTGCTGCTAGCAATTTTCCGACAGAACTTATGAATTACTCATAAAGGAGATTAAACCCGCATGTTCTTTTAAGTCCAGAAAATAACGTTTTTTTTTTTTTTACGCAAGTCGTATCATGCGGGTCACCGGTTCGAACGAATGGAATGTATACATTAATGCTTGCCGAAGTGAACAGTAATGGGGGGGGGGGGTAACGAAGTTTCCCGGGCTCCAGGTAATTATACGGCATTCTTTAGGGCACGATGTTATGCCCCAGCGAGCTTAGGTTCATATGCTCTTGGTAGCGATCGAAAGAAACACGATATCACTTAAAGGGACACTAAAGGCAAACAACAATTTATGTCGGAGTGAAAGCTCAACGTATGACAACTTCTAAAACGGCAATATTATCAACAGCAGTGCCCTACTTACCGAGAAATTAAGCTAGATGTGTCACATGATGAGCCCCACGAGTGGGACAATGTCGAAGTGATCCCGATGACGTGTGAGAGTCTGCCTACAATGAATCACTAGTAATCAAACTAACAGCAATAAAAGAAGAACCTTCCGTGCATCAACAGACGTAATAAAATGCTGTTTGTTCGTTTCCGTTTGATTCATGGAAAAAAGAACCTCTGCGGCGTTGCCATGGGGAACGGCGCGCGTGGTTCAAAGGTTCCGTTTTCGCCGAACTGCGCTTCGCCCGGCGCCCTGCTTCGCTCACGCGGTCGCGTCTCAAATGGTAGTTGCGGGATCGCGTACTGCCGCGTGTGTTTTGCGCGCTCGTGAAAGTCGCTCTGACAGAAAGTTCGACAAAATACCGCATGCAACGACGCCGGCACTACGAGCCCTCAGCAGCATACCGCGTTCGTCGGGGCTCAAGTCGCTGAATTGGAGCCCAGCGTCGCGAGCCAAATGTCTCGTTGTCAAGTTCTCCGTCCACATCCATTGCGACGATTGCGGCAAGCTTCCATGACTTCGATGGCCGTTGTTGCTGCTGTGGGTCCCGCTACTTTCGCTCTGCTGCTACTAGTGTCGGCGGCCGCGCAGTAAAGGCGGGCAACGTTGGGCACGGCAGCAGTGACGTATGAAAGTCTGATTTCAGGCGGGTGATTTGACGTGCGTTAACGCGATGCGGACCACTAAAACGTGATTTTATTTCAAAATAAGCACTTCCTTGGCATAAAAGTAGCACTACGAGGTTTCTGGACCGCTATTTCAACAATCAACGTCGACTTAATACTTGACTTTAGTGTCCCTTTAACATCGACGATGTACGACAGAGGGGCGATTGATGGAGGGCTCGTTTCTTTTGTTAGACAGAACCTTATGAAACCAACAGACAAAGCTAAGGAAGGTACACTTCTAATTAGGTCCCGCTTAAAGCGCTACATATAGCCAGGAAACCGGATATTTTTCGTCTGGTTTCCTGGGTATTGGCCGCGAGATCGAGCGGAGTCGCCGCCTGGCGGCTTCTGGCTGAACCGCGCCTAGTGTGGATTGATCCATGCGTCGTCTGCTAGCAATTTGCATGTGCGCGTACGTCATGCAGGTCCTCAAGAGGCGGTTTGTTTCGTTGCGTTAGTGCAACTTTAACCGCTCGTAGGTATACCCAACATGATGTAAAGAAGCATTTGGCCTTCATCGGCTGTATATGTACTGTAATAAGATCGGTTAATGCACTTGTCGAGAGTGCTGTGTGTTCGTCGTACCGTCCGTTCACGAGAGTCATATCAGTCTAGGTGCCGATCTGTGGTCCAAGCGCGTTGCAAACTGCACTTGGCGTTTTCCTAAAGCTGGGAAGTATTAAATCTCATGTGAATGTAGCCTTTTAGCGGCTCGGTGGTAAAAAAAAAGGCTCTCATGCATTGTGGTTAGGTGTAAACTTCAGGACTGTCGTTCATAGGTTACGCGACGAGTTTTGGTTGTGTACGGTCCTGGTCCCACAGCAGAGAAATATTTCTGTCAAGTCGCGTCCAACACTTCGGTACTTAAAGTGTCCCCTAAACAGAACAGAAAGTGGAATGACACGGAAATCGCGAAAATGAGTTGCCTAGCGCAAATATAACTTGTGGCGAAATGTATACAAACGCACCCGTTTACTTAGATTAAGGTATACGCGTTAAAGAGCCCTGATGGTCAAAATTATTTCAAACGGCGTACTATACGTTTATGTCGTAGTAATTTCATGCGAAGCCACGTCTTTTTTTCTTTGCATTATCTTGAGCGCTTGTGTTGCGCTGTTATAGTAGATTACCGGAAGGGAGCGGACATTATTCGCATGAAAAAGCGCACTTTGTTCCCGTGAAATAACCGGGCCAAAGTTCCATTACTGTCGTGCAAGTAATCAATCGGAGAAAGTTCCGTGCAGTTACCTTTGTGTACTGTTACTGGAATAAAAACAAGCGTGTGAGTGTTAAACGTCTCCGTAGCGTTAAAGCGCTGTCAGGCTTTCCTCAGTAAACCTATCAACTGTCCTTCATTCCATGGAGAACCGAATAAGAAATTCTGATGAATATTTCAGCACGCAGTGCACATAGTGCTATTTGAACTCATGGTGCAGGAATACGGGGTTACTTTTTGTTGCGGCTATCCAGATGAACACGAAGTAAATACTTAATTCAGTCGCACTACAGCAGTGCGTAGTAGGTGGAACCCAAGCTAAACATGTACAAATAAAACAAGAAAACGTCATCCATTGCGAAAATGCCGACTGTTGCCGAAGGCGAGCAACCCGTTCGTTGGCAGAATGCGCTTCTCTCAAAAGTAATAGTAACGTTCGGCGCGCTTCGTGCATTAATTCGGGAATGAAGAGCGCACACATTACCAGAAAGCTGCAGTCAACGCATTTTGTTTGCCGCAAATCCGGTCAAATCGTTCACAACGAAGCGCTGTTGTGCGCGTTTGTATACGCGCCGACAACCGCCTATCCACACTAGCGTGGCGACGGTGCTGCCACCTGTAGCCCGATCTCGCGGCGAATAGCCAGCATTTAGCCAGGGCCTGATTAAGAGTGTATAGGGGACATGACATGTATGTTTTAACTGTAGTGTAGTAATTATGACGCAAAATGGAAATGAATCAAAGTGGATAGAAAATCAGCTTTCCGCAGGTAGTTACCGAACCCAAAACTTTTCGGGTTACGCGTCCTATGCTCTACCCATTGAGCTGCAACGGCGGTCTCTTCCCCACCCACTTTATTGGGTATTTTTGTTCTTGTGTAATTCTGGGAGTGTTCGGCCTCAGCGGCCGCATTTCTGTGTCGGCACAATGCTGGAGACCCGTGTGCTTTCATTTATATGCAGATTAAAAAATCCCAGATGGTCAAAATTTCCGGAGCCCACCTCTACACTACGGCGTCTCTCATAATCATATTGTGGCGTTGGAGCGTGCATGAAACCCCGACGCTTATCATTATTATTAATCATGGTAGTGCTAGCCAGCGCCGCTCTCGGCGAGTGTTGACAATGCGTGTTGACGTTCGTATCGTAGTTGGATTTTCAGGCCGTAGCTGTATGCGAAAAATTAATTATAATAATTGTAGGGGTTGAACGTCTCAAAACCACGATATGATTATGAGGGACGCCGTAGTGGAGGGCTTCGGAAATTTCCACCACCTCGAATTCTATAACGTTCACCTAAATCTAAGCACACGGGCCTCGAGCATTTTCGCCTCCATCGAAAATGCGGCCGCCGCGACCGGGATTCGATCCCGCTACCTTCGGGTCAGCAGTCGAGCACCATCACCACTAGACCACAGTGGCGGGTTTGTATGCGGAAAAATTCAGTCTGCACACACTTGAACACGCTATAAGAGTCACCTAGCAACACTCCCTGAAAAAAAAAAAAAAAAAAGGAAGCGCAGGAAAAGACTCAACATAGTAAGTCAGAGACGCAGCTGGGAAGTGCCGCAGTACGAACACACGATCGAGTCACCACTTTACGACGAGCGCTTGCACCGGTTTTATGACGTTATATTTTTTCCTTCTTTTTTTTCTTTTTCGAAAATCATAACCGAAGCTCCCCGGAATACGAATGCAGGGCGCCAGCATGTGTGCCATAAGGCAACGTACCTGCTGTAAAGGTCGTCGGTCGTTGCGACATAGGGAAACGTAAGAACTGCTTCGAGAACTTGCCCGTAAAATGGCTACGGGTCCCAAATTTCGATAGCGCATGAAACGCAGGGTTCTTTTACTTTGTTTCTTTCCGCTCTTCGTTATTTAATACTTCGTCGCGTATACCGTTTGTTTTTATTCCTCCTCTGATTCTTTTCTTGCTCCTCTTCTTTCATTTTTTCCTTTTCTTTCCTTTTCGTTCTTTCACTTCATTGAGTCTGTTCTTCTTATTTCTTGCCTCTCCTTATTCGTTTTTTTTTCTTTCTTTTTTTTAGTTCGTTCATTCCTCCTTCGATTCTCTTCTTACTGCTTGTTTCATTCATTCATTCATTCATTCATTCATTCATTCATTCATTCATTCATTCATTCATTCATTCATTCATTCATTTACGATTTCTTAAAGGCCCCATACTGGTGTATTACATAAAGGGTGGGATTACAGTAGGTAAAACATCGTTAAGGGGAATAAAAAGCAATCCTGTTTCTTGTCCTTTAATTTTTTTTCTACTTTTTCCCTCTGCTTTTCCTTCCCTGTGTCCCATAACTTTCTTTCTTTCTTTCTTTCTTTCTTTCTTTCTTTCTTTCTTTCTTTCTTTCTTTCTTTCTTTCTTTCTTTCTTTCTTTCTTTCTTTCTTTCTTTCTTTCGTTTTCAGTTATGTGACTGTTTTCTGTCGGCAATCGCATCTCCTCGCGTTTTGTTGACAGCGGATTCATATTCGTGTACAGGTGTTCGCAATGTCGCTGACGGTTCGCTGTCCCTCGACAGTAATGTCGTACGGCACGATCTCTACTTGTGCATTCATTTTTCACGATGCTTCCGGGGTCTGCCGGAGTGGTTTCCCCAGAAATCCGATCGCCTTTCGGCAGGATCGGGCTGCGCGCGCCATCATTATTATTCGTATAAAGCTGAACTCGAGACGCGAAGAGGCTCGGCGATTGTTGATCCCCGAATTCGGTGCTTCGCGCGCGCACGCGTGGGTGGATTTGCGATTCGCTATGTCTTCTTTCCGGGAGTGAAAAAAAGAAAAAAAGAAAAACGGGATCTCTCTGTCTCTCTCTCTCTCTTTTTTTTGCGAGTCTTTCGTTTATCTTTCGGCATGTATGTTCTATCGATGCAGTACCCGCCGCGTTGGTGTAGTGGTTGCGGTGCTCAACTGCTGACCGCGAAGGTCGCGGGGTCTAATTCCGGCCGTGGCGGCTGCATTTCGATGGAGGTAAAGTGCTAGAGGCCCGTGTGCTTAGATTTAGGTGAACGTTAAACAACCCCAGGTGGTCGAAATTTCCGAAGCCCTCCACTACGGCGGCCCTCGTAATCATATCGTGGTTTTGGGAAGTTAACCCTTTGAGACGCTATGTACACAATTGTGTACACCACTTGTATTTGCTCTTTGTATCGACTATAGGGGCTACGGAACAACCATATACATTGAGGTTTGGATGAATTGAACCTCCTGCATAATAAATTTGTCCTCACTTAACTTCATTTTGCAGTGTGCTGTTCCATACGATTACTTTTCTGAAGGTACTACCACGGTCGACGAGTCGTTCGACGTGCCGCTTCCCGCGATCCACGTATACAGTATAATTTTTCTTTGCACAAAATTGACATAACCGAGAACGAAGTCGCACTATATTTCTAGCCTGAGATTTGATTCTGTTCATGCAAAAACAAGGCATGAATAACTTCAGAATAAATAGATATTTCATTACCAACCAATTAGTAATGATTACTACAGCACGCATAAATTAACGTGTTACGACATTACTTTTGTTGCAATAGAACATCGAGTCCCTTGATACAACGTCGCATAGATTTGGCGCATTTACAGACAGTTCTTCATAGGCGGCGTCTGAAAGGGTTAAACACCAACACTTATTATTATTGTACGCGTACACTGGCACAGCTAGGGTACACACTTTACACTCTAAAGAATAAAGGCTTCTTTAGGGCGTCTTTTTAGTATGTCTTTAGTATTTAGTATGTTTTGGTTGATCGAATTCCGCGCCGCCCGTTAGGAACCTGGGTTTCCGCGATGCGGCTCCGCTTCCAACGGAGTAAAGCGGCAGCCACGTGGCGGGAGCGCATCGAGGCATCCTCGAGCTCCCTGCGTTGCTGGCGCCACCTGTGATCAGCGGACGCCACTAACCTACCTCCTGTTTATCCTTCTTTTTTTCCCCGCTTCCCTATTGCCCACTTTTGCCGAGCGATGGCGCCCCATACCCAGCGTGCGACGACACCAGTAATAGGCGTGCATCCTCGGATGCTCCGGGTTTCACGCTGGATGGTTGTAATATATCTGGTCAGCGATTGAGATATGGAAGAGACGTTTACAATATTGGTAAAAAAAAAAAAAAGAGGGCCCAGACTGATACAGCAGGAGCTTTACAGGCTCAGATAACAATTTATTGCACAAACAGAAGCTCGTGGGACGAAGAAAAATACAAAACAGATAGCCTGGATACTTGAGCGTAATAAATGATCGAAAGAAGGGGAGTTTTCGTCCGCGGGGCTCGTTCCTTTGTTAGACACAACAATGAATCCAATATGCAATTAGGTCAAGGAAAGTATGGGGGGGGGAGGGGGGGGCATTGATTGTTGTCTTATAACGTTGCAATTTTGATGAAACCTTGAACTAGCTCCTGCAGCATTGTTATATATCCACTTCATTATAGCTGTCGTTGTTACTATTCCATGTCTCGTGTCACCGTAAAATAGAAGAAATTGATAAGTAAATGAGGCATGTGTCTCAGGGCCTCCGTCCTATTGTGTACAGAAATTGCACACGAAAAGCTTCTTCAGATCTCAGTGAGTTCTTGCTAGGGCTAGTTAGTGTTACTCCAAAAACAACAAGAAATGAGGGTAGGACCTCGTTAGGTACTTTCATTGTCAGGCAGTCTTAGAGTGCCGACCGAAACAGTCGTAGCAGTGGATGTAGGTCAACGCTAATCGATTATTTTACGTGGAAAGGGATTTTAGAGAGTCTATAATCCTCACGTTCGTCACTTTTTTCGGTCGCGTGCCTGGTGTTTTTTTTTTTTTTTTGTCTTCGCTCTTCTTTTTTGTGATTGTTGTTGCCTGTAAAAACTGACTTATACCTACGAAGGGGACTGTCCACAATGTAGTTTATGAAGAAAACGCATGAAAAGGAATTAACGAAACAATACTAAACATCAAAAAGAAAAAGAAAGTATCTTTCTTTTTCCCCTCTTCCTTTTTTATATGTAGCTTACTATACCAGAAGTTTATATTCTGGTCAACCTAACTGCATTGCCTTCATTTGCATCTCGTGTTAGTTGTATATTTTTCTTTGTTTATTTCTTTCATAACTGCTTCGTTGGTGACCTGCGCAAACCAGTACAAGGAAATAAACCATGAAATAAGGCAGGTATACTCGCGGACAACTTTTCTTGGCAATGAAGGAAAGGCTACGGGGGCGGAGCCACTGCACATGTACTGCTCCGCGAAGTAGTCCGGTTCAGCGCGCGTTTCGAATCTAATTTGGTTTGTGAACCTTCCGTATCTCCTGTGACGGCCATTTGATTATTCGAGCGGCTGTCACAGGCTTACACAGCCATTTGTTAGTGAAATTCGTCACAAGCTCCCTCAGCGAGTCGTCGGAAAAGATGGGGGGTGACGAGTGCTCACCTGAAAACGCAGACGCCATTTTGAATGTGAGGTGCACGTAAAAGGTGCGCCGTTTTCACAGGTGCAAAAACGCGAAATGACACTGCATAAAACAAAAAAATATAAATATCTCCTTGGTGCGCGCTGACCCTCTTTTCAAACAGCGCCCCGTAGAAAATAATGTTTTTTTTTTTTTATTGTCACGTAGAAAGCACGGACGCAATTGTGGGACTATCATCTTCAGCGGTAGCACACGCGTAGTTCGGCTCTCTAGCCTTCCCTTCATTGCCAAGAAAAGTTGTCCGCGAGTATAGTAGGAAGGACTCACTCGCCAACGGTTGGATTTTTTTTCCTTCCTTATTTATTTTTATTATTATTATTATTATTATTATTATTATTATTATTATTATTATTATTATTATTATTATTATTATTATTATTATTATTATTATTATTATTATTATTATTATTCATTCCCTTAGCGACATCTTGCGGTGAAAAGTTTAATCAGCTAGTGCAGACCCGATGTTTCAATGGCAGCACACCCACACACAGAATAAGAAGAGAAGCACCACGAATACACAGCACTGTGTATTTCTGCTTCTTTTCATCTGTGTCTATGTGTGGGTGCGCTGCCGTTGAGATATGAAGTACATACAACCATCTACACCAAGTTTCAGTCTTATTCGGTAGAGACACGTTCCGGTCGTGGTGTGACTGGAATGTTTCACGTAGCCGATGATTTCATGCGTGTCCATCGCGTCATAATCGATAACCTGCGGATACTTTTTTCTGGTTTTTCCTTCGTCTAAAACGCTCGTTCAACACAAAAGGAGCGTTTGAAGAGAGAGAGAGTGTGTGTGTGTGAACGGGTTGTAGTTGGACGAAGCTTCGAAAGATGTCGCTAGCAGCCTGTAGCTCTAGTAGCTGCTAGGGACCTTAGTAGCTGCGGCCGGAGCAAACACTTGGCAACAGGATGAGGCATGCGTCTGCGGCAACTAAAGTTCGGAAAAAACTCTTCACACTATATAATGGAATGCCATAATATTCATCCAGCAGCACCCGCGCAAGGCGTCAGTCTTTTAGATGCACTGGGTTTCAATCCGGAAACAATTTTTCTAAGCGGTTGAGGTTAGCAAAACATGTTAAACGCACTGATGAAAAAAAAATGAAAAAAAAAACACTGAAGCGATTGATGGAATCTGAGTGGTTGCATGCGTAGATCACAATACGTCCTATAGATAGGGCATTGTATCAAGAAAAGATCAAATGAACCAAGAGGTAGCTAGGATGGAGGTCCGCTTTAGATGAAATGACACCATGTTTTTATATAAAGAAACAAACAAAAAGCAGGCTATGTTACTAGTTGATTCCCCGTTACAAAAAGATAGCAGTAACGATAGTTATCATCACCTTGTTCATCATCATCTGCCGTGCACGGCTCCGCTAACTTAATGGTCGATTAGAAGGAAGGAAGGAAAGAAAAAAGGAGAAAAAAAACTTCCGGTTGGCTACCCTACAATGGGGCATTAGGGAAAGGGGAATAGAAAGGTGAGAAAGAGAGAGTAGGGAAGTGGCTCCTTAAGGAGCCACTGCTCTCGTACTTTCCAACGCACTGCGGCGACTGGATGATCGGCCACTTTCCGTGCATGTGCTACTGCAGTACCGTCCACATCTCTCGACGGCCCACTAGGCAGTAAAAGCACTCTTGTGCTTTTTAAGGACGACGGGCTTGTGCGAACGCCTCTGACTTGTGGTGCAATTCCGCACGCTGCAGTGAACGGTCTATTAGAGGTCGTAAGTTTGCTGACAGGCTAAGAGAAGCTTTCTGACGTCGGTGTAGATATATATTCCGGTGCCTAAATCTCTCGACTTATCAAAATGAAACGGGTGTGCGTATCTGACGCGCTGTCGCATAGCTTCTCTCACGCTGCATGCTTTTCGTGAGACGGGGCTGCGTTGTATGCGATGTCGGTCTACCGTTTCTTGCGCTTTGGAGCCATGCATACAAGGCTCCCGCGCGTGCGTTGTATGTATATGCAAATAAGGTCCGGCTGTCTCCTATCGCGTCTTGCTTCTCACACACAATTCTGCCTTGCGTCCCTGCAGTCTCATCATCTCTGGTGGCCTGCGTGGAAACTTTGCAAATTAGCGGTGTGCCGCAGGCCTATCGCGGCCTTCGTTTCTTTTCAGGTTTTCGTTTTTACTTCTTGCTTTTTTTTTTCGAGCGAGAAAAAAAAATGTTTCGGCTGTAGTCTTTCTAACGAGGTGTCAGAATTGCGAGTGACGTGCACGATTGTGCGTGAGCGGCGATTTAATTAGGTTAAGGCACCGCGCATTTAATGAAAGCGAGTGTCTCTGTTGCACGCATGTAGTTGACACGGATAGCGAAAGTAAAGTTTGCAGCGGTGTTTATCCAGCGACTGATCAATGCCGAGAGAAAAAGAAACGACGAACGGGACATTCTGTTCCGCCGGGAAACTTTCTTTATGAAACAGAGCGGTGAAGTGTTCGCATAAACTATGCGACCGTTTGTCGTTTGCTTTTTCGCTTATGCTGGGTTCAAATCGTGGTTTTTCTGTACGTTAGATTGTGAAGATTGAACGTTTGCTTTTTTTTTTCTCGCGCCCCGTGTTTTCCGTGGCTCGTCACTCGCATATGCGTGATATGTTTACTCGCTTGAGAACTGTATCCGAACTCGGCGCAAACGAATCGTTGAGGCATCGCGTGTTTTTCTTTCAGCACCGTAATTATTGGTTTTCTTTTAATGTTTTTCTTTTCAGAGAACGAAATCGTATACATTACTGTGAATTTGTGTAGATTTCACTGTTTGTGTGGCAGCATTTTAAGAAGCACCTCAAAAGGAGTAAAATAAAATACAGGAACGTAAATCTACAAGGCCGGTGAATACGTATACTTATAACGCGTTTTGTAGATTCCGCGCTGTTTTAGGCATATGTCGTCAGAGTGAGATTTTCGTTTACTTAAAGTTTCCGTTACCTTGTTGATGCCTTCTACGTATTCGTGAATGTTGTCTGCTTAAGGGGCTCACCGGAAATGTCGTCACAGTCCTTCAATATTAGGTGTCGTGTTAGATGCGCTGCGCTTCGGAAAAGATTTAATTCGTAAGCATTGTTTGACTGTAGGTCTCCAGCTAAGCCTGACGACGCAGCGAAAAAAGAGTGGACGCAGAACGAAAGTAGATCACTATCTGCCGCACGAGCGGCGTCCGGGCCTACCGTGTTCTGTCACATACTATCACCAACTGGGCAGGCACATTCACTTGCGTACTGGTTACAGTGGTTAGCGCTGTTTAGCGTTGGTTAGCACTGATTAATGCTCGCCAGTGTGGGATAGATGATGGCTATACTGTTGACTAATGGTTGGCAATGCCAGCTAGAATTTGCTAAAAGATGTCTTATCTCGGATAATGTTTGCTAACGATGGATGACGTCGGTTCGGGTTGACGCATGTTGGATAACTGATGTCGTTACAAGTACCAATACTTACGCACAATCCGACTATTCTCTACTAGGGACTTCTTATTCATTTTTTTAAACCCTCTTCGGCTCCGTTACGTCGCTCTATAAAATGAAGGGCTAGAATGAGGGCTTGGGGGGTTTGGGTTATATAACGGCGTTCAGTGAGTGTCACAAATCCCGCTAATGGGGACGGCAATCGCCGGGCGGATTCTAAGGGCTGGCGTCACGGCCCTCCGAAAACGCACCACGAAAGCGCGGACAATTTAGAGTTGGTCCTTTGGTGCGCCAGCGAACGCCGGTTGTGGTCCAAAGACCGAGTCAGAGCCGAGAGTCGCACAGTAAACCATTTTACACCCTTAAGGGGGTTTTGCCGTGTCTATAACTAACACCCTTACACCCTAGGAAAAGGGTGTTTTGACGTATCAAAACACCCATACCATAGGGTGTTTCCAATGGCCTAAACACCCTTATCACTGAAAAATTTGAAAAAAAGAAATCTACCAGTCCGGTAACATGCAATTATAGATGACATCAGCATAGAAGGTGTGCGCACGCGCCACACCGCGGCACACACCACAAAGCGTATTGTAAAATACCACATGGACGGAGCGCTCGTGCTACACAGCCTTACACTGACCATCTGGTATATATAGCCATAGTATCTTAAGCCGCCGTTCAGTGCCGGTAGAGATATTTCTGTTCCGTATAAATGAACATGAAACATTAGGAGATTAGGCGTAAATTTATGGTGCGCTTGTAGATAGCCCTAAAAGAGACATATCTTTTAATTTAAACTCGCCGAAGATCCAACGACATTTTAATCAGCGAGTCCCAGTTATCATCTGGCACGCTGTGGTATGGGCCATGGGTGTTTCGATAACACATAACACCCTTAACTCCTAAAGGGTGTTTAGCTAGAGCATTACCCCCTAAAGGCTGTTTTGGGGAAGGAAAGCACCCTCACACCCTAATTTTTGCAAATTTGGTTAGGAAAAAGGGTGTTTTGTTTGCTTGAAACCCCCTTAAGGGTGCAAAGTGGTTTACAGTGCGATAACACAAACGAAAACGAAATATATTCTCGGTTAAGGCAATACAAATAACACAAACACATGCACACTCGGCTGGTACCAGTTACAACTTCACAATACAATTCAGATGGTGTTTACACAACGAGAGCTAAACAAACAGATCACACGCTACAAATGCAATCGCATGCATTAAAACTATTCAATGACCGTTAAAGTCCTGAATAAACAATGGCGTATCCAGTCCACAATACTTGGACGGTAATCGAATGCTTCTCTTCAAGGAAACACTCACGCCAGCTCCAGCGTTGATCGTCGTAGCTCAACCGTCGTAGTGACTTGTCACGGCTCACACGGTGTCGTCATCGGATTCTTCCAGATCGACGAGCGACTGACCGCACACCATCATAAACACGTCTTCTTTGGCTAACGAAGCCACACTTAGCGTAACTTCACCATCACCGGGCCGACTGACTCACTCCTGTCTCGACTGTCGACTTCTTCACTCCTGTCCGCACTGCCTGACCGACCCTCGTCGTTTGCACGCTTTTATCCCTTCTTCCCCGGTTTCTAGAAGCGTCGGGAGAGTACTTCCGCGTGCAGTACAGCTGAGGCCGGAGAAAGGGCGAGAGCTTTCTCGTAGGTTCGAATCGCGGCGGCATCGCTCGCGGATGCGTCACCCTTTCCTTCTAGAAAGATCCAGGCTTTGCCGGGCGTTCGATCGTGTTGACTGCGTCTGGCTCGGGTGGGTGAGGAGGATGCGGCCGCCGGCATCTTTTGATGCTTGTTTTTTCGTTGTTCGCGCTTCTTGGTCGCGCAGCTCGCGCTGTTCTGTCTCGCAGCTGCTTGAAAGCGGCCTCGCGCGTGCTTTATTACGCTAATTTGTGACAGTGAGAGACGATGTCCGGTACGAAAAAAAAAATATCCGGTATTGATTAAGGCATAGGGATATCGTTTCATATCGCATGGGACTTTTACTGAAGCCTTCATTCTGACGTCAGTTCTCTTAGCTGTCTTTCGACAAACTGGTATTTGTGTCTACCGGTGAGTAATACATACAAAACCTTTTGTCTTGTAGTGCAAAGCAGCACGCTTAAAGGGGCCCTGCAACACCTTTCTTAGTTATATTGGAATAGTCTCATTATTGACGTATGACTCTTCACGAGTCATATGCCGCAAAAATTTTTCGAATCCGTCAAGTCTAAGTGGTGTTACCAAATTATAGAGATCACGTTCCGCAGCTTTCTCCCTCAACTCAACGCCGCGAGCGCGCGGAAAGCTAGGCAGCGAGTCGAGGGAGGGAGCGCAGAGGAGCGAGGCTCCGCCCAAGAGCGCCCGCGGAATTTTTTTCTTCATTTTTTTTCTCTCTGACGTCTGGGCGCAACCCACGTGGTCTGTGCCGCCACTTCCGGTCGGCTTGCGTCGTTCTCGTCGAGCGGAGCCGATCGCATTGTGTATCGCGCGTGCTTGAAAACTGCGCGTCGGTTTGGTAATGTTGGGTGTGCACCTCGAAGGCCGTAGGGTTTTCATCGCTCTGCCAACCATGGAAGCAAACCTGCGCGCTCGTTTGGAACGAATGACAGCTGAGATCGGTTTCGGCCCATACTCCGATACACCGCCTCGTAAGACGGCACTGGCAGACGACCCCGAAGCGCCGCCATTACCGGACGCCAGCATTGTTATCGGAGACATGCTGCGCCCCTGCCTCGGTCGGTCGTGAGAACGTGCCGACGATGCAGTTCCCAGCTGACGAGGCAACACTCGAACGGCTGCAACTCTCAACGGCAACCAGCGATGGTCAAAAGCACAGAAATATTCACGTTTTCGGCACTGCGCATGGCGAAGAAAACGGAACCACGCAACTACGAGCAGACGAGCTGTCGGTGAGACCGGAAGTGCTAATATTAATGTTTGTTCGGTGTTTTTAACGCGATAACAGAATATAAACATACATATTATATACTTATTGAACTCAAAATTAACAACGAAAGTAATAATGAGGGTGTTATCGTTATTATAACATCAGCCAATGGTGGAACTGCCGACAATCGCGTCATATTTTGCGGACTAATACATCATTTGTCGAGAGAAGAGGGAGCGATTCTCAGCTGGCTTTGAGAATTTATTGTAAATTCCAGGCCGTGCGCATCGCTATAATATTTGGCTCGCGTGTTCGCGGGAGCCTCGACTACCGATCGGCAGCGCTTTTTGAGCATGCTCGAAAAGTGTTACAGGGCCCCTTTAAAGGACCCCTGACAGCAAAATTTTTGTTGACTTTTTTACTGTAATTTGTAGCTTTGTGTCTGGCAATCCCTAAGTTAAATCGTAAATGCTCTAGCGTATCGCATAACTCATTCTAGCGTAGTTAATTGCGACCATTTTAGCGTCACTTCAAAACGCCCGCCTAAAAACCACAAGAAACAGGCGCCCCATGCGGGGGAGCGTCAAAAACCACGTGCACACAAACTGTGGTGACGTTGAAAGCGCGGTTTTCAAATCGGGGCCCCGCGCGCGGTAGAGATTGAAAGTATGTGATGTGGGTGCCTCGGTATGGGTTAAACCTGTTAAGCGCGTGTCCCCTCACGAAAACTACCTCGAGAGCAGGCCGACAACAAAAGCAAGAGGGGTGCGGAACAATAGGCCTCGCCGGGTGCCCGTCGTCGTATTGGGAACGTGCGCCCCGCAAACCTTCTGTGACGTCCACAATACTTGCTTTACTCGTGGAACGTCACGCGGGGCCTCTATCTACGTCGTACCAGGATGTCGCGAGGTGCAGCCAACTCAAGTGAGCACTCCACGCTTACTTTAAAACCAAATTAAGATATCTTAAAGGCAACGTTCGTCACTAATAATCGGTCAGATGTGCCCCCGTATACAGGAAAGTCAAACAACACAAACATCTCGAGGTTTCAATTTTGGTGTCAGGGGTCCTTTAAGCATCATCGCGCGACGTCACAGTATGTCGTCATCATTCTTGCGGCATAACTGTTAAAGGGGTGCTGGCACAAAATTTTTAATTTCTGGGATTTGTGTGGACACGCATACATCACCTACAAAGTATCATCGACAAATGTAGCTTTGGTCATATTAAAGATCAATTTTAAAGTATATGCCTTGCAACTGAGCGGAAGACGTACCTGATGACATCTACATAAACTTGATTTGAATGTAAATAACCAACAACCACCTACGTCACGAGTTTGTGTTGGCTTCCATGCTCCTTGCGTGTGTTCTCTGCCGCAGTTGTCAACTAGGCGCTCACATGCGCGCGTCACTTTTTGGGTCGCGAAAGCAGTTGTGTTTACGAAAAAAAAAAAAAAGAAAACAAGCTGGTCCCGCCAACCAAAACTGCGACCGGGCGATATAAAATCGTCTCGATATAATTAACCGTCGCGCGCTCGAGCAAACAAGGTTTCCAGCTGCGATAAGAGGATCATTATCTACTTAATGCAACAAGATGCAAACTTTTTGTGTCAGTGTTCCTATAAGAAAAAAGAGGGGGGGGGGGGGTCCGGAGAGAATAAGAAGAATAAACAATGTGGTTGGCTAATAAGATGACTTTATTTCTTTCTTTTTTCTTTCTTGCTTGCTTTCTCTAGCGACTATCACTTTCACTTGCAGCTCTAACATGTGTCTTTTTCCGTTGTTTACTCTTGTTGACCGTTCTCGACGTCTCTTTTTACGCGTGCTTGCTCGCGATTCATCTGCTCACCTTAAGGCCCGAACACAGGTACGCGTTGCCGCGCGTCAACGCGTGACTTTTTGACGCGGCGTCGCGCCCTCTCCCTATGGAGAGGAAGGGCGCGCAGCTTCGCGTAGCCGCGCGCCCTCTCTCCCCATAGGGAAAGGGCGCGACGCCGCGTCAAATGTCACGCGTTGACGCGCTGCAACGCGTACGTGTGTTCGGGCCTTTATTCTCCTGCGTGTCGTTCAAGTTATAAGAGCACGCCGCGTATGACGTACCGCCTGCCAGAACAGCACGCCAACTTTCCGTCTCTTTAACCTTTAGTTTCTCTGCAGACGTGCACACAATGTGGGTATACATTTGTGCCGGCTGCGCATTATTTTAAATGCGAAGCATTTCTGAGCGAACTTCTGCGACTTTGAGCGTATCTATCTATCTATCTATCTATCTATCTATCTATCTATCTATCTATCTATCTATCTATCTATCTATCTATCTATCTATCTATCTATCTATCTATCTATCTATCTATCTATCTATCTATCTATCTATCTATCTATCTATTATCTATCTATCTATCTATCTATCTATCTATCTATCTATCTATCTATCTATCTATCTATCTATCTATCTATCTATCTATCTATCTATCTATCTATCTATCTATCTATCTATCTATCTATCCTATCTATCTATCTATCTATCTATCTATCTATCTATCTATCTATCTATCTATCTATCTATCTATCTATCTATCTATCTATCTATCTATCTATCTATCTATCTATCTATCTATCTATCTATCTATCTATCTATCTATCTATCTATCTATCTATCTATCTATCTATCTATCTATCTATCTATCTATCATTCCACGCCAAACGTCCCAGACATTGCGCTCGACCCTCTCCAATTGTATTGTAAAAAATTGTGGACGTTCATATCAGTGCACTAATTGCCCTCGGAAAGTATTTTTTGGGAAAAAATTTTTTCTTGTCTGTTACAGTGATTTGAATTTTGCTGTAGTGGGTGAAACATAGGTTGCGAAAAAATACTCTAAAAAATACAATACTCTACGGAACGCTTTAACTGTCTGCTGTTTACTTGAAAAGGAATGGCACTATCTTATTATCGCCCATTGACGACCGCTACTTTGTCTCACGATGTGCTTTGTGGTGAAGCAATGCTGCAATTCTGTGCCCATTTTGATTATTTTTTAAAAATTCTACGAATATTACAGGCAAAATGGGACTACATCACATGACTGGATAGTTGGCAGTAAGCGTGTCAAAAAAGTATTGAAGTCGATGACCGAGTAGTTTCGAAGTGGAAGGGGCGCAAACATTGAAAAATCTGTGAAATGCTCCACGTTCAGGCACATGTAGATTGGTGATGCAGTCCAAGTAAAAATGCACGCTTGGTCTCCTTGGGAAGAGTAAACAAAGGAGAATTATTTGTGAAAGTTTCATCGGAGTGTTTTTTTGTTTTTGGCGAGAAACAAAATTTTATGTTGAGCATTCGCGGCGTGCCTGGGCGCGGGCCCGTAAGTCCGCTTCACTGCGCCGTCACTGTTCCTTGGGGCAACGGAAGTATGCAGCACCTACGCGGGTGGCACGATCGTGTGCTGCTGTGAGTTTTCACGTTTCGACACGGATTCTTCGGCTTTCCGCAGTGCCGCCGGCGAAGTGTCAGTGAAAACGAGTGATGGTTCGTTTAAAATATATTATTATATAATAAAAGTGGCTAACAGGCACCGGGAATACACTTATAATTCTTTTTTATGGGCAGCTCGCTTGAACGTGACTCGCGCAATTCGTGCTTCGGAGCCGAATGGTGATACGTATTCTTACGCTCGGATCTTCGGCAGAGGTGAACTTTGCTCCGGTGATCGCGTCGCCGAGCGAGCACGCGGCACTCGAAGGTTCGTCTTTCGGCCGCATCCCTTGGCAGCGCGTAAGATAAACATTGCGAAAGGTGAGTATACTGCTATTGTGTCATATTTTAGACGGAGAGCCTGTACAGTGGAAACCGAAAGCGATAAATATACAAAAGGACGAAGCCGCCTTAAAGGCGGCTGCGTCCTTTTAATTGTCTATCACCTCCGCTTAGTAATCGCAAGGCGATTACTAAGATGAAAGCATCGCATGCAGCGGGGCAGAAAGTTGAGCTCTCAGCAAGGATTGAGTCTACAATCTCCCTCAAAGGTACGCGCACGTCTCACCTTTTCGTGCCGTCATCACTGACCACTCTTAATGCCGGGCTCACCACCTACCCAGCAACACAGGCATTTCAAGTGGCGAAGACCATACGTCGGCAACGGCAGTAAGAACTGCAACCTCCGCGGAGATCGAAAACACAACCCAAGCTCTGCGCCTGTCGTACGTGTGCATGCAGTGACGTGGCAATGAAATCGTGCTCTGCTCCGACTACTAACCGGCAGCCTTTAGTGCCCTTCCGAAACATTCTGCCAGTCATATACACTGTTTGCAAGTTTTTAGCAACGTGAAAACTCACAGCAGCACACGATCGTGCCACCCGCGTGGGCGCTGCATACTTCCGTTGCCCCAAGGAACAGTGGCGACGCAGTGAAGCGGACTTACGGGCCCGCGCCCAGGCACGCCGCGAATGCTCAACATAAAATTTTGTTTCTCGCCAAAAACAAAAAACACTCCGATGAAACTTCCACAAATAAATCTCCTTTGTTTACTCTTCCCAACGAGACCAAGCGTGCATTTTTACTTGGACTGCATCACCACTCTACATGTGCCTGAACGTGGAGCATTTCACACATTTTTCAATGTTTGCGCCCTTTCCACTTCGAAACTACTCGGTCATCGACTTCAATACTTTTTTTACACGCTTACTGCCAACTATCCAGCCATGTGATATAGTCCTATTTTGTCTGTAATATTCGTAGAATTTTTAAAAAATAATCAAAATGGGCGCAGAATTGCAGCATTGCTTCACCACAAAGCACATCGTGAGACAAAGTAGTGGTCGTCAATGGGCGATAAT
Source organism: Rhipicephalus sanguineus (assembly GCF_013339695.2). Classification (NCBI taxonomy): domain Eukaryota; kingdom Metazoa; phylum Arthropoda; class Arachnida; order Ixodida; family Ixodidae; genus Rhipicephalus; species Rhipicephalus sanguineus. Next base: position 47,047,544 of record NC_051177.1, read on the forward strand.
AAGATAGTGTCATTCCTTTTCAAGTAAACAGCAGATAGTTAAAGCGTTCCGTAAAGTATTGTATTTTTTAGAGTATTTTTTCGCAACCTATGTTTCACCCACTACGGCAAAATTCAAATCACTGTGACAGACAAGAAAAATTTTTTTTCCAAAAAATACTTTCCGAGGGCAATTAGTGCACTGATATGAACGTCCACAATTTTTTACAATACAATTGGAGAGGGTCGAGCGCAATGTCTGGGACGTTTGGCGTGGAATGACCCCTATCTATCTATCTATCTATCCGTCCGTCCGTCCGTCCGTCCGTCCGTCCGTCCGTCCGTCCATCCATCCATCCATCCCCGCCACGGTGGTCTAGTGGTTATGGCGCTCGGCTGCTGACCCGAAGGTCGCGGGATCGAATCCCGGCCGCGGCGGCTGCATTTTCGGTGGAGGCGAAAATGTCTGAGGCCCGTGTACTTAGATTTAGGTGCACGTTAAAGAACCCCAGGTGGTCGAAATTTCCGGAGTCCTCCACTACGGCGTCTCTCATAATCATATCTTGGTTTTGGGACGTTAAACCCCACATATTATTATTATTATTATCTATCTATCTATATAGCCGCCTACGACTTTGTGCTCTCCTGGTCGCTTGGTTCATCGAATGTGCACCAAAATTGGTATGGCGTAACATGAATGTATGACGAACATAAATGACAAGTCATAACATGAAAATCATGACACGCATGTCATGTACAGCATGATTTACATGCTACGCTCATGGTGCGCTGGCGGCCGTTTCGCTAGTTTGATATACACCAAAATTGGTACCTTGCGACGTGACTGTGTGACGAACATAAATAACACGAGTTAACATGAAAATCATGACACGCATGTCATGCACAGCATGACTTACGTGCCACGCTCGTGGTGCGCTGGCGGCCGTTTCGCTAGCTTTATATACACCAAAATTGGTATCTTCCGACGTGAACGTGTAGCGAACATAAATAAAACGAGATAACATGAAAATCATGACACGCATGTCATGTACAGCATGACTTACGTGGCACGCTCATGGGGTGCTGGCGGCAGTTTCGCTAGCTTCATCTACCCCGAAATTGGTATTGCGCGACGTGACTGTATGACGAACATAAAAACTCGAGTTAACATGAAAATCATGACACGCATGTCATGTACAGCATGACTTACGTGCCACGCTCATGGAGCGCTGGCGGCAGTTTCGCTTGCTTGATATACACCAAAATTGGTATCTTGTGACGTGACTGTGTAATGAACATAAATAACACGAGATAACATGAAAATCATGACACGCATGTCATGTACAGCATGAATTACGTGCCACGCTCATGGGGTGCTGGCGGCGGTTTCGCTAGATTTATATACACCAAAATAGGTATCTTGTGACGTGACTGTGTAACGAACATAAATAACACGAGTTAACATGAAAATCATGACACGCATGTCATGTACAGCATGACTTACGTGCCACGCTCATGGGGCGCTGGCGGCGGTTTCGCTACCTTTACCTACCCCGAAATTGGTATTGCGTGACGTGACTGTGTAACGAACACAAATAACACGAGTTAACATGAAAATCATGACACGCATGTCATGTACAGCATGACTTACGTGCCACGCTCATGGGGCGCTGGCGGCGGTTTCGCTAGATTTATATACACCAAAATTGGTATCTTGTGACGTGACTGTGTAACGAACATAAATAACACGAGTTAACATGAAAATCATGACACGCATGTTATGTACAGCATGACTTACGTGCCACGCTCATGGGGTGCTGGCGGCCGTTTCGCTAGCTTGATATACACAAAAATTGGTATCTTGCGGCGTGACCGTGTGAGGAACATAAATAACACGAGTTAACATGAAAGTCATGACACGTATGTCATGTACAGCATGACTTGCGTGCCACGCTCATGGGGTGCTGGCGGCCGTTTCTCTAGCTTGATCGACCCCGAAGTTGGTATTGCGCGACGTTACTGTGTGACGAACATAAATAATAGGAGTTAACATGAAAACCATGACACGCATTTTTCTCAATGACATACAAGACGATGTATGCAGCTCTTTGCTGGCTGCTTCGCACTACATCGATTCCCACATTGCGTGGGATCTGCCGGCTTTTTTTTTCTTAGAGTATATATATATATATATATATATGTATATATATATATATATATATATATATATATATATAGAGAGAGAGAGAGAGAGAGAGAGAGAGAGAGAGAGAGAGAGAGAATGACTGAAGTGCTAACACAGGACCCAGCAGTAAAACTTACAAAAAATCAAGCACGAAGGAAAAATTGCACAGAAAGGACTAATGTTGCGGCCGCGGGACCGTCGACATGACTCTGACGAAGGCCGGTCCCGTGGCCGAAACGTCAGTCTTACTTAATTAGGTGAAAAGGACCAGTTGAGCCATCGGATTTACATGCCATGAATAACTACGTGAACGAGTAACTTCTAGTTTTCCTCTGGGCTTGCGTGCGTGCGTGTGTGTGTTCGCGATACTCCGACATGGAAATTCGGCTACGTTATTGATATGAAAAGTAAAGCGTTGCTTGTTCGAAACGGCTTTCTCCATGCTTTACCAGGCGATCGAAGCCACATCACCATTTTCTTCCCGTTCTTTTCAAAGGCGTCCTACGGAACAACTCTTGACGCAGCTGTGATTGAGTACGCTTTTCGCTGCGTTTTACCTGCGTGCTCCCTCAACTTTTCTCTTCCCCGTTCTTGCGTAGTCAACGACGCCCAGCGTGGTCAACATCCCTGCCTTTCTGTAGGGTATCTATCTATCTATCTATCTATCTATCTATCTATCTATCTATCTATCTATCTATCTATCTATCTATCTATCTATCTATCTATCTATCTATCTATCTATCTATCTATCTATCTATCTATCTATCTATCTATCTATCTATCTATCTATCTATCTATCTATCTATCTATCTATCTATCTATCTATCTATCTATCTATCTATCTATCTATCTATCTATCTATCTATCTATCTATCTATCTATCTTTATTTTCTGCTTTCTTATCTTATCTTAATCTTATCTTATAAACACTCGGAGGGAAAGTTGCAGCGCTGGACGACATCCGTCTACGAATTTCGCAAGCGTTTTAGCACGTCCGTAATACTGTTCTCGCTTGACTGCACGAACTCGTCGAGACGGAATGTCGAGTAGACGTGCATATTTTCCGTTTCACTCGCACTTGGACGTGCCAGGAATACTGTAGCGCTACTGGGCGCTCGCCCCCTCCCTCCTCCGCCTCCTCCTCTTCTCTGAAGACGTGAAGATTAAGATGCGAGTGTGTTCTTCTGCCGAATGGCGCTCTTTGATACCTTTAACGGAAGCTTCCTTCCGGTCCGGTTTCCTATAGGCGGCCCGACTTCTCATTTCACATGAGCCGGCGTTTTAATATGTACGCACGATTGAATTCCCGTACCTTCTGGGTGCGCCCCCCCCCCCCTCTCTCTCTCTCTCTTTCTGTCTCGTTCTTCGACCCCTTGAAGTCTTTTTTTCACTAATAATGCCTCTTCAGGGCGATCCCGGTTCTCACCAAAGACCCCCCCCCCCCCCCATCTCTCTCTTTCTCACACAGACACACCATAGGCACTCCATTTCTATTATTGCTAATCAGCTTTCTTATTCATTAGGAGTGGAGCCTTTCGCCTAGCGGACAAAGAGGGAAATTCAATTTATTATATCATTACCTTCGTATATGAAGCCCTCCTTTTCGAAGCGGGCCCCCTGGCTGTCTTTGAGCCGCGAACGAAGCGCTGAGCTTCTGTGAGAGGTTGAAAAATAAATAAATAAACAAAGGGAAGACCCAGAACCCGTCTTCTAACACCATCGGCTTTCTTTCTCTTGCGGAGAAATGGACAATGTTTAGTTTCATTTCGCATTTCGCACCATGTTCTGATGCTTTCCTCTTTCTTCCCTTCTTAATTTCTTTCTTTCTTCGGTTCACACACGCAAGCAGATGTCGAGCGAAGTCTTTTTTTCGTGCCGTTATGTGACACTGTCTGACAAACAAGCGTGCATTAAGAAATATTAACGACTGAGGATCTTTTCAATGGCGATACGAGAGTGATTCTCCTCCCTCTTGTCCTCAATACAAAGACCGCTAAGGCTCTTAATCTATATCTCTCTTTAGAACGTCCGGTTTTTGCTCCTATCTCCCGAAATTCCAAGACGGACCCTGCGTTTTTATTGAGTCGCGATGCGTTTTCGTCCCTCGCTTGTTTCTCGTGTCGAAATTTTTCGTTCTGAGAGCTCATGTCCGTCTGTTGTTTCTCGCGGGAGGTTTTTTTTTTTTTTTTGGGGGGGGGGGGGGTCGGTTAAGTAGCACTTACGGGGGAGCTTTGCTGCGAGGATCTTACGTGCGCTATCTCTTGGCCCTTCGTGGTTGTCCGAGCCCTTTGTTCTTTGTTGTCTCTAGTTGAAACGAGAAACGGTAAAGGGAATAATTCAGAGAGAAGCCCGCCGCGGCCGCTTTCAAAGCGAAATCTTAATGAACGTTCTCCTGCGAAGCGGTGGAATCGTGGACTTTGTCTTAAGACCTCCTGGGAACGGCAGATGATGGTTTAGGTCAGCCATATACGGCTCGCTGTTTGTACGCGATGGTGGTAACGGTTTGGGACCCTGTGGTTTGCTCGGACGACGTCGTGGCGTTTGTTCAAGCGGGGATGAAATATATCAGCCGACGTCATTACGGTTCGTTCGTTCGTTCGTTCGTTCGTTCGTTCGTTCGTTCGTTTGTTTGTTTGTTTGTTTGTTTGTTTGTTTGTTTGTTTGTTTGTTTGTTTGTTTGTTTGTTTGTTTGTTTGTTTGATGGCGCGCTCTTGTGTGTTCTCGTACGTGCAGCGCAGAAACTGTGGGCGAAATTGAAAGCCCCGCGCGATTGACAGAGTTTGAAGACAGCGTTTTGGGCCTCTTCACGCGGCCGCATTCTCCGACGGGTGATGCGATGAACATGTCTGACCGAATTCGACTGCCGTATTTACTTACCTAAAACCGGCGTTGTCTGACGGGCCATATTTGTGGGTGCGTAGAACAGTGTGAACCTATCCCAGAGAAATAAGGGGCGTAGGCAGAAATTTTTTTCGGGGTGGACACCTCCTTGATCTGAAGTGGGGCCCGCGCAGGGAAGTGTGGTCTAGTGCCATCTTGTGCAGTGTATCACCTGGGAGAAAAATTTCTGGCCGGGGGGGGGGGGGGGGGAGGCACCCCCCCCCCCCGGCTACGCCACTGAGAGAAATGTACTATTCAGTACTGACTAATGTTGGCGTGTACTGGCTAGGTAAATGAGCATATAATATATATATATATATATATATATATATATATATATCTCAAAACAACAAGGGGTTTCTAGGTCCGGTGAAGTATTCACAGAAACAGCAAACAGACGCGCGTGCGAAGCAATTTTTTATTTACGTTTCGCTCGGGGTGGGTGTGGTATGCCGAGTTTACATTGCTTGACGTGGTTGCTGCTAAAGTTGAGGTATTGGTGTCGGTCCGTTGGTTTTCTGTACACTGTGGTCGCGAGCTTATTGTCCGATATTTTCACTGAAACGTCAAGGAAGTTAATGGTAGATGCTGAATATTCATGAGAGAATGAAAATCATTCATTAGATTCTCTCGTGAATATTCGGCATCTACCATTAACTTTCTTGGTGTTTCAGTGACAATATCGGACAATAAGCTCGTGACCACAGCGTATAGAAAACCAACAGACCGACGGACAACGGACCACGCGATATCTGGCAATTTGGCGATTGCCTATTCGCCGATCTCATCTGCTCCGGTCCTCCTTCTTCGGAATCCCGTTGGCATTGGATCGCATTGGCGACGTTTGTCGCGTAGACTCGCTCAACGGCCGCATTGCGTGGCTTGATGACGATCGGAGCGCCGTCAGTCGCCCAAGAAAAATAATTCTGAATAAGCGCTTATTTCAGATGTACGGGAGTGCTATTTCTTTCCGATGTCACGCATTCAATACGCTTCCTGAAAACGCCTACACTCTAAGAAAAGAAATAGTCCCTTGAGTTTTTTTTTTTTTTGTGTGAGTCCTGACTTGTCACGTAAATGCAGGGCTGGGCAAAGATACTTTGAAATTGTATCGCGATACGATACAAGATACTCGGGCAAGAAGTATTGGAGATACAGATACAAGATACTTCCGGAATAGTTGTATCCGATACGATACTTCCCAATTGTATCTTAAGATACTTCTATACATTTGCAAATTTGCTATTATAGATCTATATAATGAAGTAGGAAAGGCCTATGTAGAAATGTGTTTACTTGAAAATTTCTTAACTGCGACCAACTTTGCCTAATTTTAATAAAATACCTGTTTATATCACAAAATACTAACTTTCCTGCTTAAGGTATATTAGTTTCATTCTTAAACAACTTCTTGGGATTTGTTTGGCTTCTTAACATGACAGCTTTTTAACCGCTGCGCTATTAGTGGTTTTTGCTTCACACTTCTGTAACTTATGGTTGTCGCTGCTCTACCTGTCGACCAGCTAGCAGGTTGCCATCTACTTGCAAGAACCTTATTAAGATGCCTCCGCACGATGGCGCAAGTACAGCTGTGCAGTCTTACCTTGTCCGCGAGCGCATTTTTGCTTTTGTAATACCGCATCCACCGACAGGTGTAGAGCAGCAACAACGTCTGGTAGCGATATTGTTTGTGACGCATCGTGTGAAGACGATGAGCTATATAATCGCACAGTTGATTGAGGACATAAAACTGCAGTGATTTTTCATATGTTACTTATATTCTGGCGTAAAGCGTTCGCTGGGAACATATTCACTAACGTGCAATATTTTACCATTTCTTCGAGAGAGACCCTGAGCCGCCAGAAAACGCCTCAGACGTGTTCTAGAGGCACAAAGCGCCGCAGGTTGTCAGTGCTATTCACACTATTGCTACTTCTCGCTCTGCTTACCAGCAGATCTGTAGCGATAACAATACTTTAAGGTGACCTAAACAAAGGAAAATCAATGTATTTAAGTCAAATGGCAAGGTGGTTCCATACTAAACAATCCAAGTGAATAAGTATATGCAGAGGGTGTTTCACGTAAGTTGAACCAAAGTGTGAAAAAAAAAAAAACACAAGCGGTTAACTGCCGCTGAATGAAACCAAAGGTATTTGGTGTACCGGCATGTGGTGCTCGTTATGGCATGTTTTGTCATAAGCTTAACTGGTTAATTAAATAAGGTCAATTATGCGACATTTTTAATATCCACTTAGGGCCAACTGCGCTTCGACACATCGTAGAGCGCATTTAAAAACGACCGATCAATTTTTTTTTTTTTTTGACAGCACACATGCTGCGCGGTGAATATTTTCGGGCTTTTAAAGAAAGCCCGCGAAATATGTGATAAAACTACGTTCGCAGACAGTTAAAAAAGAAGTATAAAGCAGAGATTTTTTACAAAATACATATAACAATAAACAGACGGGAGAAAAAGATGGCTCAAAGCTTGCACTAAGCGGCGCAAAGCTCGGTACGCAGCGAAGCTCATCGGTCGCATGCATATTTATTCTGTATCTATAGGCAGAACTTGGCAGTAGCGAGGTTGAACTTATTGGCTGTAGCGAGGCTTGAAATTGAACTTGGCTTTAGCGAGGTTCAACTTGTCTTGAACTTGGCTGTAACGTTGCTGAAGTTTTGCTTTAACTTGGCTTGAACTGTTGCTTGAGCTTCGCTGTAGCGGGGATGAACTTTGCTGTTACGGCGCATGAGACCGGTCAGCTTATGGCTAGGACCAGTCTTCGTCTTTCGTGTAGACTAGTAGACAGCATCGGGCGCAAGCTTCCATCGTCGTTGGCGTAGGCCTTCCATAGCTTCAGGGTCTTCTCGAACCCGCCGTTGCCTTTGCTGTTACCTAGCACTCTCGTTGTACGTACTCGGGCTTCGGCTCACCGCCCTCGCTTCGCAGCCATTTGTTGGGCTAACTGTTGCCTTCTTCATTTTTAGGGGACCAGTGGAGAGTAGTGGGAATTTGCCCAATTTCTGTGGCACATACCTGTTTATGATGATGATAGTATTTTGCCGACAAAAAGTACTTAGCGCAATACAAAAACCTTGTGTCGTGTTTGTATTGCGATAAGTAATTTTTGTCAGTACTATGCACCAACTAGGCCCCCAAAAGGTCCTATTAAGATAGTCTTTTGGTTCGTCGGAGCAGGAACGATTTGCTAAAGAGCTTCGCTGTTAAAACTATGCAAAGGACTAGGTAATGTACGGGATGCAAAACGGAGGACAGCAAAGAAAGCACCTGTGATAACAATGAAATTATCATTAAAACAACTTTAACATTACCATTAAAAGAAATTTTCATTAAAAGAAATTTAACAGGAAGAACAAAGACACAGTACGTCAAAATATTTCCTGTTACGTAAATGCTCGTTCTATTGCATCTAACGTCGGCACCGATAGAGGGATGGTTGTTAGAATATCCTTTGCATGTAAGTCAAATCTCACTGTATTTACGCAAGTCAAGCTTACATCCACGATATCTTTCAAATCGCTGATGTGTGAAAGCCGCGAGACGCCAAACAGCCCGCTCATGCATTCTTGAGACTTTGCAACGAAACACCAAGCAAGACAAACTTCGATAGCGACAGTATAGCGGCATCAGAATTTGTGCGAAAGACGCCGCACGCATTGGAGTACGCAGCAGAGGGCACTGATTATGAACAAGTGTCATGACATCAACACAACTAAAAAGAAAGAAAATATCCAGGAAAAAAAAGGTAGGCTGCGCGTAGAAGTTCGCACGCTTGTTTTTGTCGAGGTGGTTCGAGCGCCATCGCGTGACACTGCTCCACCAATAGGGACGCCTAAACCTCATCACCTGTGCTCGCTGGAGCGCTCTGGCGGAAATATACAAGAATGTCACTGTCGTTAGTTTTATTCAGATGGCTTAGTGGCAGCAATATCAGCTTGAGAACCGGAATTCCGGTCGACGTTTATTCTTTCGCACGGTGTTGCTTTTATAGCAGTATCTTGTATCTGAAGATACACTATACATTGCTGAATGTATCGGAAATACAGATACAGATACTCGTATTGCGGGACGTATCGCGATACAGATACAAGATACCCAAAGAGTATATAAGATAGTATCTAAGATACATGTATCTTCGATACTGCCCAGCACTGCGTACATGACTCTCTTTAAAGAGACACGTGAACTCTCTTTGGAGATCATTATGCTCTGGTTGGAGAGTCGTGGGACCCTAGAGGGAGTTAGCGTGCCTCCTTAAAAAGAGTAATATACGAGGCAAATCAGGACTGACCGGAAATAGTGACACGTACTGTTTTTTTTTTTTTAGGGCGGCTTTCTTTCCCTGAAATCGTATCTGCCGTACGCTTCTTGCTTGCTTTTGTCATTTCGGTAAATCACTGTAGCTGACGAGGAGTATTACCACAAATAGGTAGAGTTATTAAGTAGGGAGGTGCGCAGTATGCTTCGGAATTATGCGTCGCATCTTACCTGCCCCAATGAGTAGGCGGTGAGTGGTGCCTTTTAATTTATTTATTTCGGTGTTTTGAGATGACGCTTGCCCTTAATAATAATATCTGGGGTTTAACGTCCCAAAACCACGATTTGATTATGAGAGACGCCGTAGTGGAGGGCTCCGGAAATTTCGACCACCTGGGGTTCTTTAGCGTGCACCTAAATCTAGGTACACGGGCCTCAAACATTTTCGCCTCCATCGAAAATGCAGCCGCCGCGGCCGGGATTCGATCCCGCGACCTTCGGGTCAGCAGTCGAGCGCCATAACCACTAGACCACCATGGCGGGGCATGACGCTTGCCCTTAAGGCGTAATAACTTGTGTGTCTTTTGTATCTTATGTAGGCTGTATCAGATAAATGCTTTGTTTGCTTATGATAACACTCAGGAAGGAAACAAAGACGTACGATAGCCTTAATGGGAACATATATATATATATATATATATATAATTGACTGTGAAAAGGACATGCGCTTGTATACATTCGCGAGCTGTGTCGAGTCACGTGTTTCTGTAAGAACACGAAAAACACTCCACGCACGCAGCGCATTGGCCGTAATCGATCTTGTGCGTGGTAATGGTTACATAGGGTCCAAATATGGTAATGCGAGAATATCTGCATGAGAAACAGTGACGCCAGCAGGCTCTCATCTGACCGCGGCTGTCCAGTGTTAGTCGTCCAGACATATACACAATGAAGTCAGCCAGCCATACTCGACGTTGATGGTCTGGCTTTCCATGATTCTCATCTGCACTGCCCGCCTTCCTGAATAAGAAGAGAAGCACACGCACGTACGCGCGAAAAAAGATAACAGGCCATCGGAATCATACCCGAAATGTAGGCGACATCTGGCATTGGAGACGAAAACTCATGCCGCTAAATAATAATAATAATAATAATAATAATAATAATAATAATAATAATAATAATAATAATAATAATAATAATAATAATAATAATAATAATAATAATAATTGTTGGGCTCTTTCGTCCCAAAACCACGATGTGATTATGAGAGACGCCGTAGTGAAAGGCTCCGGGGTGTGTCCAGATAAGATCGAACACGAGGTCCCGGTCACCATTCCCGATTGTGATGAAATTTACTGCAGGTCTAGGCATTGCACCCAGAACAATGGTTTCGCAGTTAGTTTTGCGAAAAAAAAATTTGTTCGCCTGAAAAAAAATATACAAATTTTGGCCGCAAAAAACGCTTTTCCGCCAATTTCGCGATTTCTGAATTTTGAGCGCACCTAGGGAAAAAACGGTGCACTTCTTCGTCACAATATTTATTCCTCTTAAAGAACAAGTGAAACACAATCTTATGAGGCTATTATTTTCCTTGCTTGTCGAAGCACTTTTGAAGAAAAAAATCACAAACTTGGCAAATCGCACAAAATACCTCTATTTCAGGAATTTATTGCTGCAAGCACGTTGAAGTGAGGATAATAAAAATTGGTACATATTAACTTTGATACTTTCGCTCTCTTTTAAAATAATTTGCGTGGTTTTACCGCGCTCCGTTTTACTCGATAGTTGGGCTGAAACGTAAGTGATTTACCAAAAACGCCGAACTTTGAAAATGATTTTCTCAAAAAGGCCATTTTTAATTTTTTTTTAAATCTCTCTGATTGAAGTCAAGGGCGTCATCTACCATTGTGCAGAAAAAAACGTTGCATTATTTTGGTTGCTAACAAGTTATAGTGCGTCACATGTGACCATGCCAGCCTAGCGGCCGCGTCGTTCGTTATGTGCTGAAACTCGGATATAAGTTGCTCAAAATACTTGTACGTGACATAATCACAAATCAGCAGCTCCACACCAACAAATGCGCAGTCCGGTGTCATGGTTCAGCAAGCTTTGTCTTGCGATCAGCCGCTTGACAAACCCGCAGCAGCGGCCGCTCGATACTGCGGGCACTCACGTTACATGAGTGCCGCTTCGACGGCGGATGAGCTCCGCCTGCGCGCGAAAACTACGCTAAGAGGACGAATGAGATAAGTAATGCATCACTGTGAAAGTTAAAGGCCGTTAAGTGCCAACAAATGTCATAGTATGCAACGAAAACACTGCTGGCGATTTCCCAGTGAGCGCCTTCAATACAGCACGGATGTATTTTTTTCCCCTGCTGTTATGCCCGAAGCCGCATAATATCGTGATAAGCGCTCGACTTGCGTTAAATATTCTATCTGCGGACGCACAACAATACAGTATTGTAAAAACGGTTCTTTAATGAAGCAAAGGACTTGGACACACTTCTTTTCACAGCCGGCTGACACAAGTGTTCTGGCACGAGATGAACAACTGCAGTTTGAGTTGCTCGACCATCGGAAGCACGTATGACAGCTTTCTTTAGATGTCAATGGCTTTATTTTGTGTCATATGTTGCTCATAGAATGAACCTAATTATCTTTAGCCCATCAGAAGAGAGAAAGCAACACATGAGCGCACTACTGGAGGCGCTCACTGGGAAATCGCCGGCAGTGTTTTCGTTGCATACTATGACATTGTTGGCACTTAACGGCCTTTATCTTTCACAGTGATGCATTCCTTCTCTCATTCGTCCTCTTAGCGTAGTTTTCGCGCGCAGGCGGAGCTCATCCGCCGTCGAAGCGGCACTCATGTAACGTGAGTGCCCGCAGTATCGAGCGGCCGCTGCTGCGGGTTTGTCAAGCGGCTGATCGCAAGACAAAGCTTGCTGAACCATGACACCGGACTGCGCATTTGTTGGTGTGGAGCTGCTAATTTGTGATTATATCACGCACAAGTATTTTGAGCAACTTGTATCCGAGTTTCAGCGCATAACGAACGACGCGGCCGCTAGGCTGGCAAGGTCACATGTGACGCACTATAACTTGTTAGCAACCAAAATAATGCAACGTTTTTTTCTGCACAATGGTAGATGACGCCCTTGACTTCAATCAGAGAGAGTTAAAAAAAATTAAAAATGGCCTTTTTGAGAAAATCATTTTCAAATTTCGGCGTTTTTGATAAATCACTTACGTTTCAGCCCAATTATCGAGTAAAACGGAGCGCGGTAAAACCACGCAAATTATTTTAAAAGAGAGCGAGAGTATCAAAGTTAATATGTACCAATTTTTATTATCCTCACTTTAACGTGCTTGCAGCAATAAATTCCTGAAATACAGGTATTTTGTTCGATTTGCCAAGTTTGTGATTTTTTTCTTCAAAAGTGCTTCGACAAGCAAGGAAAATAATAGCCTCATAAGATTGTGTTTCACTTGTTCTTTAAGGGGAATAAATATTGTGACGAAGAAGTGCACCGTTTTTTCCCTAGGTGCGCTCAAAATTCAGAAATCACGAAATTGGCGGAAAAGCGTTTTTTGCGGCCAAAATTTGTATATTTTTTTTCAGGCGAACAAAATTTTTTTTCGCAAAACTAACTGCGAAACCATTGTTCTGGGTGTAATGCCTAGACCTGCAGTTAATTTCATCACAATCGGGAATGGTGACCGGGACCTCGTGTTCGATCTTATCTGGACACACCCTCCGGAAATTTCTACCTCCCGAGGTTCTTGAACGTGCACCTAAATCTAAGCACTTGGGCCTCTAGCACATCGCCTTCATCGAGATGCGGCCGCCGCTGCCTGGATTTCATCCCGCGAACTAGGGTAAGCAATCAAGTACCGTAACCACTAGCGCACCGGAGCGGGTTGACTTGAGAACTGGTATACTAGCTGTTCCCTTGATTACCGATCAGACATCGCCGGGCTCGGTATTACGCGCTCGGAAGGCGGCGGCGCGAATGGTTCCCGTCGTGTCGTACAACCACGCTCGCGTCTCTCCCGTTCATTTTTACGTCATCGCGCAGATATCAAGTTTCTCCGGCGATTCAGTACATGGGTACACGGTGCGCCAACGACGCGACGTTTTTAGGGTTGTTCTGGTTCCCCGCGGATCGGACGCCAATAAAGGCGCCGCGCTTTCTTCACTTCCCAGTTTCGCGCGCTTTCTGGCGCGGGTCCGCGTTTACGACGCGCGCGTGGTCGACCACTCGCCTATATATACCACCTTGTGTTGGCGCGGTGTTCTTCGTGGCTCTTCGGTGTGATCCACATTCTTGTTTTTCACCCGCCTAAGCATTTTACACCGCCGATCTCCGGTGTCGTGCGGGGAAGCGAACGATTTTCCCAAGGGGTAAGTACGGCTCGTCACGTCCGTTGGGAAATTTCGCCTTCCAGGTGTCCGTCAGGATGCGGGCGAGCGCGCTATAGGGTAAAATAATCGTGCTTTCACGCCCAGGACGCCTTGTTTGCTCTATTGCTGTCTCGTATACGCGACAGCAGCGTTGTGCTTCCTTGTCCATGCATCGTTACCGTATTCATTCACACCTCTTGCCTTTTACACTCCCCCAATGTCTCAGCTTGTTTGCGCTCTTCCGGTTTCGTAAATCACTTGCGCCGTGCTTTTTTTTTTCCTTTTCGTACGCCATCATCAATAGTCTATTCGTTCACACTTTTCGCTTATATTCTCGCAGTGTATGAGACTTTCTGTCCTCCTGCTTCGTGCGATAATTCCGTTGGGCTTCTTTCTCCGTTACTTGATCACTCTTTTCATTCGCACTGTTTACTCCCGTTCGTCTACCATCTCGCTCAGGTGTCCACTCAGTTTTCGCCGCATTGAAGAATAAAGGGTAATGAATGAATGAGGCATTCGCTGCGAATTTTTATAAAGGGAATCGTCGTACAGGTGTCCGAAGTGTGCGAAGTACTTAATTGAGTGAGGCACGAGGCTTGGCGTTATTATATCGTTATCAAGCGAGAGCTAATATTCAGCCATCATTGGCAAGCTTCACACCAACTAAGCACTTTTTTTCGAAGCTAAATAATACTGCTGTATATATTTCGATATGATTACAAGAGGTTTATACAACCTTAGCATGACCGAATTTACGTTCCTAGGTCTGTATTTCCAAAATTCGGGCCGAAAAAAAAAATTACGTTCACCCTCAAGCTGACCGAATAACTGGGACTGAAACCCTTGCGTACGAAACAGAATGCTTCACGTCCCGCGATGAGGTGCTGCTTCAGACATTCCTGGAAATTTACAAGAGGAAAGAACACGGCGCACGAACACGCACCGTGTTCTGTTCCTTCCTCTTGTGTCATCCTTCTTTTGTGAACAACGTTTTAAAACAAACTTCGTTTTGATCGCCTGGAAGATCACAGTATGTGCGGCGGCTCCTTCTTTATGCAGTGACCGTTCGCTAAGGAGGCATCGATAAAACTATGTTAACCTTTCATCTTCTGCTCTCTCTCTCTCTCTCCCGCTCCTTCTCTCCTGGGTCTCCCTTCTTGTTCCCACTTCACTGGCATGCATGGGTGTCGGCAAAACTTTGTCGTGGTGGCTGCGAAGCCGTGTCGCATCGCGTCGGGCGAGAAAAAAAAAGGGGGGGGGGATGCACCTTTAGTGCCCCCCCCCCCCTGCCGACGCCCGGGCTGGCATACACGCTACTGGGATATGTTAAAGGAACGTGCAAATCTTTCCTTCTTTCTTTCTTTCTCTTTCTTATTTCTTTCTTACTCTCTTATTTTTTTCTCTCTTGTTTATTTATTTATTTATTTATTTATTTATTTTCCTTTGCTGCCTTCCTTCCTTTCTTGTTTACCTTTGTGACGTAAGAGTCTAGCTCCAGTGGTGCACCGCCATCGCAGCGATAATTCCGTTATCTCACCGATCGTGGTCGTGTGCACTGTGTGCCTAAACGCCGACTAGAACGCTTATTAGTGTGTGAAAAATAAGAGACACTAAGGAAAACTTTATTAAAGTAACAATTTTATAAATGCGGGCGCTCCACCGGACCTAGTAGCTTGCTCTTCGGAAGCATAACTATTGCCACTCCGTTATCAAGATACATGCGAAGGGAGAAATTGTTTTCTCTTTTCGACAACCATTGACCCGGTCCTTATAAATATTGCGGCATTTACAAGAAAAAAAGTTTAAATATACTAAATAACGCCAGCAGAAATTTTCATTTTAACCTTTGCACAAATCAATTTTTCAAAAAGAATTCTGGATTTAAGAATGTCCCGCTAGTTATAGGTCTCTTAATTTCAACAATAAAAAAAGGGAAATCGCAATGCTGTAAAGCGAACCCAATAATACTTCTTAAGTCGTCAAAATCTATCCGTTAGACCTCGCTCTCAAGTTTACCAGCAATTTGCTAGTACGATTTGCGTCATCGTAAAC
This sequence comes from Rhipicephalus sanguineus, assembly GCF_013339695.2. NCBI lineage: Eukaryota > Metazoa > Arthropoda > Arachnida > Ixodida > Ixodidae > Rhipicephalus > Rhipicephalus sanguineus. Next base: position 47,063,325 of record NC_051177.1, read on the forward strand.
AGCGCGGTAATTTCGCGTAAGTTGCAGATAAGAATATCTTATTGATTCACTCAGAACGCTCTGTAGCTTTAAATAGTTTGTAAAACTACGATATTTGATTTTGGTGCAGTTTGAGTTACACGTTTGCAAACATCGAGCTTCCCTTTTTTTACTTATTGGTATAGCGTAACATTTACAAACATATAAGTATGCGACATGTTATTCTTGAGATAATTTGTAGAATTTGTTCTTTTTTTTTTTCGTGAAACGCAATACACTTATTTCACGTTGGTGCATCGATAGTGCCGTAGAAAACATTTCTGTTTGTTACTTCGTGCATTCGAAAATTTCGGAGCTGAGCGCTCTTCCTCCTTACGGCTGGCGTCCATGGTGGGCATGCGGGCGGTTACGTAGTTACAACTGATCCGTCGTGCGATTGGTGCTGACGGCGATTGGCCATCGTCCTGGCGATCGATCACCTCGTCTGCCCAATCGCGCCAACCTCCGCCGAATGGCGCCGGGGCGTCGGCCAGTGAGAAGACGCGCTCTTACGTAATAGAATTTCAACGAGCACGCTTCGTGGTTCCTTGCGAATTGGCATAAAAGTAAATATGATTTTAAACACACACGCGAAAAGCTTTTGCAATGGGAGACATACGAGGGAAAAAGATAGGCAAGCGATGCGGGCGCCGTTCGTATATGCACATTTCGTTGAAACAGCGCGTTACTTGAGGAGGGACAAGATATGAGGGGTGCATGCGCTGACGGGCCAACTCGCCCATCTTAGAATCTTGATTCGTATGCCAGTGCGCAACACTTCTTTCCTAAGAATAGTGCGAGCGTACCCGCCTCTCTTCTGTTATATTTTTTATCGCCCGTGGAGAAAATTACGAGAACTCGATTTAGCATATTTTTTTTTTTCTAATTGAGTGTGAGAATGTGTAAGGAGCAAGCTTGCACAAGTTCGCGCATTCGCGTGAATAGTTGCTTAAGGAGCTTTTTACGATACTCTTTTGCGGTGTCAGTCAGCATATAGAACATAACGCCATTACGAAATACGGACCGAGACAGGGCTCTTTCTTAATGATAGTTTTATTTACTTTTTTTTTATAATTCATGTTTCTGCAACATGCCGCGTGGAACCAAGCTAGCAAGCCCGCACAGACACACGCACATGTCCACGCACGCGCGCGCGCACTAATCCACCCACTTACCAGCCCACCAGAGCGATAGCGTTACTTTTATCAAAAAGCTTTGTACGGCGACATGGCTTGAGTTGTCGGAAGATGCCTGTGCTGGATCCTGGAAAGTTATCAGCTACCGATGTCAGACGCCGAGTGATGGGAAATGCGCCGTTGGATAGTTGACTCAGGGCTGGATTTAGATCGCTTGAGGTTCTTACCTCGTCTGCTAAAAGTACGGCGAATTGACAGTAATCGTTATGTATAATCAATAGATATAGGTAGTTATCAATAGCTATCAATATAATCGTTATATATATTCAGTAGAATAAGCCAATTATCAATAATAGTAGGACGTTACCTGGTTAAGTGTGAAGACCAGGTACAATGCCAGCTGGAAGCGGTTCTTCTTTGTTCCTATGTTACTCCATTTGACGTCAAAACTGCCATGTCGGTCTTCAGATAGGAAGTGACAAAGAAAGGGGTGTGGTTCTGACGTCGTGCTTGGGGCCGCAGGTGTCCGATCCCTGGGTTAGAGCAACAAAATGAATACCAAGAGATGAGGAACGTAGCCGAGGACGGCAAAAGGTTAGATATAGGGACAAGATTAAGTTCGCAGGCATAAAATGGAAACATCTCACGCGAGATAGGGAGACCATTGGGTGAGGCACTTGTCCGGCAGTGTACATAAAATAGTCTGAACATAATAATAATGATGATGACGACGACGACCGTTTTGCCAGTTGCCGCTTCTGACTCCCTTAAATGACTTTTTCTTTTCTCCGTCTTATTTCTGCCCCCAGCTTCCCTAGCTTCGCCGAACCGCCCAACTCTCTGTCGAAGTTCAGTTTTTCACTATTGGTCTCGAATATAAGACCTGTATTGACGTCGTTGTCGTGGCGGAAACGTACGGTCCAGCGGCACCAAAACTGCAGAGCCGGCGTATTCGCAGAGCTAGAATTGAAACGTCTTCCACTTGAAAGCTCTTCGCACTACCAATCTCCTTGCTGGTCGCAGATGACGTGTTCTCTGCAGTTCGCTCCTCATTAGGCAACTCCAGTAGCTAATTAAGAAAGCCCACGCGTCGGGCGCTCGATGACGCCGTCTGTTCACGTAGGAAAAGAAAAAAACGTTCGTCTCGAACGCCCTTTTTTATTCTCCGTTGGGACATGCTTTTGCATTCGCGTGTTCGCGATATCGAAACCGAGAAGTGGCAGAAGTTTCGAGCCCACTCAAAGATCCCGCGGGAAACGTGTCGGCACGTACAGCCTCTGCCGCCGACGTGTCGCAGTCTCGAGTGGAAAAACGAAAGAGGAGCGACAGGCTAGTTTTTTTCCTGTCGCCTTTTTTGTTCTCGCAAGTGTTCATTCAAAGTGGCATTTTCAATTACGGAATACTGCCGCGTACGAAACAAAAAGGACAAGGACGAGCGCTGATTGGTTGAGAGCGACGAGGCACTTAAGGCGAAAGCGCCAAGTCTCTCCATGGTTGCGCTGCCCCTTGAGCTAAACATGGCTGGCGAATGAAGTGCTACGAGAGCCCACGTCACGAGCTTCACCAGTGATGTCAGGCTGTGACGTCACAGATCTCCGAGTACCGTGACTTAATCACGGCCTTATACAGTGACATTACGCGACGTGGTTGATTGGCATCATCGCTTGGTCAAAGGTGGCCGTTTCCGGCCGTAGGGCAATGTCACGTGAGATGCAGAAAACTTCGGGGGGGGGGGGGGGGGGGGACAGTGCAATTGTTTAAGAACGGAAAGGCAATTTATTTTGTGCGTCTTACTTTCTAACTTTCTTGCAAGAAGCCTGGTCCCCGATTGTGTAACTTAATGCATCACCAAGTATGCAGCAGGCCTTCGCCTTTGAGCGTCACAGAGAGCTGCCGAACATATTTTTTTAACAAAACCAACGGTTTCGCATTGCCGGTTGTATTCTCAAATTTCACGCTTGTGTTAGATTCTAACGTTCAGCTCAGGAGCAGCCCCATAAAATATCGACGTTTCGATAGCACTGACAAAATGAGCACACCGACAAGGTCTTCTGAAGTTAGAAAGAGATTTATGTCCCCATTCTTTGCGTTGAGCTTGTGTTGGGGGCTAGTTGCATTGATTGTCAAAGCACAGCGTGCCTTGGGTCTGACATATCGACATCCATATCACGTGACATTATGCCTTGGCGTCAGCACATGACGGCATCAGTCGCTCACGTGAATTTTCTTTCCATCGGGGGCAAACACCGCACACCGTACGGACGCCAAATTTTTCGCTTCATAGGGCATACAATGTTTTCGCATTAATGTGCGAAACGTTATAAGTTTTGTGTACTTTGACAATCGTTTTAGATTATTTCAGTCAACACGAAGTCTTCTTGTCGGAAGTTTAATATCGAATTATACGATATATCGGAACTAATTTCCTTTCTTTAGGGAGTTCGATATATGCGAGTTCGACTTGGTATAATTCCCGTTTTTGAATGATTGCGATATGTGTGAGTTCGACTGTACATGCGGTCACACACACACACACACACACACACACACACACACACACACACACACACACACACACGCACGCACGCACACACGCACACACTCACACACATCCCTTTCAAGACCACGTGATGCACCGCGGGCGGCCTACTTCCAAAGGTCAAGTTTGTTCCCGCGGTTCGGATCTCACAGTGGTAACCCCCGCAACGTCCTTGTCCCTAGACCCTGATATTTTATTCCATCTAGATGCTAACACAGCACCGCATGCCTTTGCACACCCGCGGCGCCTCCCTCGTCGCTGTCGCCTTTCTGGCTCCCTCTGCCGGGTGAGCTTGTAAAAGAGCGCGGAGCTTATACGGCGTTGGCCGAGGACGACGAGGCTCCCAGCGTGTCGGCTCTGATTACCTCGAGGCGGCGTCCACGCGACGTCGTCGGGCCATTGTGCGCCGCGCTGTCCTCTGTGTACATGCCGAAGAGTGAGAGTGAGTGACTGTGTAGAGGAAGAGATGGAAGAACGTTCTCCCACTTGGGCCCTTCTCTCCCTCCGCGCCTCTCCCTGGCCTCCCGGGAGCCCATCTACACCAACTTTAAGAGCCAGCTGCGCCGCGCTTTTCCTGTTCGTTTATTCTTGGGGAAACGCACTTTTCTAGACGCGTCTATGGAAGTGGCCTAGATTGGGGAGAGATAAAAAATATACCCGTGACAAAATTATCGGTACATAATTTATCTTGACGCCCGACATCCCTATCGCTTGCCTTTGATCGGCGGCGCTAAATCAGCAGATAAAGAAAAACAGGGCTACGTTACCGAGTTTGACGTTTATTATCTGTATTGCCTTGGCGTCAATGTTACGGTTTTTTTTTTTTTGCTCTTTCTTATGCCGCAACCACGGAGCTAGGAATTAGGCTTTTGGCGCCGTACCTCTTGCTGTCCGATGTTTGTTTTTTTTTTTTCTGTTTGATCCTCCAGAAATAATTAATGATCTCCGGGTCGCTTCATTTCGGCTTTCGAAGCTGTATAACGTTGAGTGTGCAGCGTGAAGCCGTATATCCTCGATCCCCCTGAAAAATGCAGTCGTATTAGGTGGTGTTGCCGCCGATGTGTTGCAGGGATTACGGTACTCGGCTGCTGACACGAAAGTTTGGAGTTCGATCCCAAACGCGGCGGTGGCATTTCGATGAAGGCCAAAATGCTGAGCCCCGTGTGCTTAGATTTAAGTCCACGTTGCAGAAATACCTGGGTGGTCGAAATTTCCCGAGCCTTCCAGTACGATGTGCGTCATAATCATATCACGGTTTTGGCCTGTATAAAGCCACGTGACCTGTTCCCACCAAAACCCACGTAACAGCTAGTCACGTGACTAAAATCACAATACCACGTAACATGTAGTCACGTGACATGTCTAGCCAAGTCTAGGCATACTTAGTACTACTAGCAGAAACTTAGCCTCTCAGCAAGAGCTTGGCAATACTAGCAAAACTTATCTATGTCGAACAGCCTTGCGCTACTAGTGCAAGCTACACATTTTAGATGCGAAAGCATCTTATGCTCGGGGCAGTATCCGTTCTGCGGAGTCCGCACCCATACTGCGCATGCGCCAACTCTCCCCCTCTCCTCGCGTGAGCGCGAGGAGGTGGCGTGAGCGCTGCCTCCGCTTCTGTTTTCATCTCCCGTTACTCTCTCTCCTCCACAGCTGTGCGCTCTTATATAATGCGGCGCACGCTCGCTCCCGTTGTACTCTCCTTCGCAACGGCGCTGTGGACGCTCGCGAAGCAGAACGTAAACGGCAACGCCGGCAAGCGAATCTCGAAGCTGCGAAAGCGCGCGTTCGCTGTGCTTCCGTCATTCTCTCTCTGTGCAACGGTGTGCGAAACGCCACGAACAACGTCAACGTCGGCGCTAGTTGCAGCGGCTGCGCCACCTCCGCGGAGCAGAGGAAGGCTCGGGAAGCCGAACGTAAACGTCAGCGTCGGCAAGCGGTAATTCAAACGCCTCGACAACCACCGCCTCATAAGTCACATAAGAGAAACGGAAATTCGATGCGCACTCCCCGCGATGCTTTCGCATCTCACCATGGTTACCCGTGTAGGGGGAGGTGATGTGTATTTTTTTTATTAGTAGTATTAGGTAGTGTTGTGGTTGTACAAGTTCCTTTCATAAGCAACATAGCTTGATTGCCACTTGAGCCGCTTCTGGTTGTGTTTGGTTCAGAATGCCGTTTCTGACGTAAAACCATTTAGTTGACTGCACTAGCCGTGCCAGATACGTTGTTTGATAAAAAGAAGTCTTGGAGAATTATTCTGTTCTAACGGTTTACTACGTTACGTTGGGGGAGGGACAAGGTAGGCCGGTGAAGGGCTTCGTTTTCTTCGGAATAACATAAAGAACCAACAAACAGAACCGAAACATCCTCATTGTAGCGACATATCCTGGTCCAAGCGCATATTTCTGTTTTTTTTTTTTTGTCGTTTATTAACAGCTGCATGCACACTTATGGGAACTTAGGCTATTAGCCATTTATAGGAAACACATATGTACGTTGCTGGGAATAACAACGCACGTAAGTCTACAAAAACATCAACATGAAAAAGCACAAAAGGAACAAAATAAACCAACTTATTAAAAAGAGCAGTGAGCTACCACACTCATTAAGGTTCACGTAGAAGTTCAATAAAGCGCTGTGATTCGCGAATCACAAAGTGGACGAAAAGATAACATGCCGCCAGCAGGGCCCTGTCCCTGCCGGCGCCAAGTTATCTTTTCGTCCACTTTACTTTCTGGACATTTATATCCTAATTACTACACATAACATCCCCTATACTTTCCTCGACATTATTGTCGGTTAGTTATCATTAATATTGTGTCTAACAAAGAAAAACGAGCCTTTAAAAGTCCTCTTCTTTCCTCCTTCCTTTCATGAATTTATCGCTCCCTTCACGCGTGAATTCTTGGGCGTCGAACTTCCTTCGATGAGTGGTACCAGGCGGAGCGGATCATGCAAGGCGTAGGAAGGAAAGCTCGATGCTCTAGAAATGAACTGGAATAACACGTTTCGAGCTAGTTGGTTGTTCATACCGAGGCGAAAACAGCGCGTACAGACGAGTACGAACAGACACAAGAAAAGGCACAGACACAGGCGCTGACCAAACTGACGACATAACTCCCCCGAGTCTCTGTTAGGATTCGAGACTCGCAGTCAGTTTGGTCAGCGCCTGTGTCTGTGCCTTTTCTTGTGTCTGTTCGTACTCGTCTGTACGCGCTGTTTTCGCCTCGGTATGAACAACCAACTAGCTCGAAACGTGTTATTCCAGTTCATTTCTAGTGCATCGAGCTTTCCTTCCTACGCCTTACATGAACTTTCTTCGTTTTAACGCGGCTTCTCCTTCGTTGGTTTAAAAGAGGGTACGTGCCAAGGACGTTTAAAAAGGATTGCTGGAGTGGAAATTATGCCTGACGAGTGAAGCCGTGCCCGATTTAAAATGGCGGCTGCGGCCGCCATCTTAGTTGGGGCAGGATAAACCGTCAGCGTAAAGTGGAAGGAAGGGTGCGTTTTTCTCCCACGCCCAAGCAGTTCAATATGGCAAAATGTTTCAGGGAGCTGCTGCTCAACGTGTGTCCTTGTGTTACTGGCTTCTACAAGAAACCTCGAAGTCTTGAAAAAATGATTTTTGAGATCAAGTCATCAATACTGATCTCGATAAGTTATTTTTGTCGGTATTAACGATATCTTATGTGAGATTTAACCGAGCTTTCACATTAACAGAGCAAAACAACATGACCTCTACGCGAGCACTACTCGGTTAGAGCATGCCTCTGAGATAAAGAAGGGGGGACAGCAAGCGCTATCGCCTCTGCTCAACGTCAGCGTAACGGCGGAACTCGACACGCGTGCAGAGTTTCTGTCTGGCGCTTCTAATCTCAATTCGAAGTCGAGCACGCCGTCCGGCGTTTCCTAATAGTAGTGTGCCTCGATGTGTGCGCCCCCCTAAACGCGCAACAAAACGCGCATCAAGGCACCCTACCTAATAGTGGACCGCCTTTCTGGCCTCGTGTTATTGTGCGCAATGCCTGGGCGCTTAAGCTAGCGAGAGAGCCGTCCAAACGCCTTATACTTTTGTGTTTTCGAACGGTCCCGCGCGCGCTCCACCAGACACCGAAGCGCACCGCGCGCTGGGTCACGTGGGGGGGAGGGTTGCGAGCGCGGGGGAGCGCGGCGCGATCGGCGTCGCGAGCGCCGGAGTTGAAGCCCTGGCGTTCCGGCCGCCGGCTCAACGACTCTGCTCTGCTGTGTGCGCGCCCCGCGCGTATTGTCTCGTCACGTCGGCGTCCCGTCCCGTTGGCGTTCTGCGTCAGTGACCGCTCCGTTTCGTGTCACCGGCTGCCACCACCTCCGCCGCTTGCAGCTCGTGTCCGCTGCTTGGGGAGTGCGAAGTGACACGTGGTGCGAATCGTCCGTAGTGTGTTGTGCCCCAAAGTGCAGCCGGAGCTTGTCACCGGAGGACAAGTTCTCGGGATGTGCTCCGGCGACGGTGGCTATTAGGCGACGTTGGCGCCTGTCAATTTACGCCATCTACGGATTTCAACAGACACCTGTGAACCTGACGGAGAGGGCGACTGCTTTGTTTTCTTGCTAGCGCATTTGGTTTTCGCGCTCATCGAGTCCCCTTGTTTATCATTCTTCCGCTCGTCCTAGCAAATTTCATAGTGTCATTTCGATTGGTCTTTTCGAAAGATCTAATAACGTTTCACAATTCGCGGCGAATTGTTGTTCTGTGCGCAACGTCATCGGGCTGCGGTTTCTGTGCCCCTCACAGTATTTTGCACCGTTGACCAAGACACTCAGGCCATAGTGCTGGAATTTGCTGCTGACGCCTCTCTAATATACTGACGCCTTTGGAGTGCCTATATTTGGGAAAAGAAAGGGTACCATTGTCTTCTACAAGCCACAAGGGAGTACTGCTCTGCGCCACAGGAGAGGGAGTTTGGAAATACTGGAATAAAAGGCGCGAGAGGAAAGACCACTGTGCCTCCTTGTTAGCCAACAGGAAGCTGCACAGTGACGTCTCTCGATTTCAAAGGCGACGTGATTTGTCGCGTCGGAACCGCTGCGTTTTCTCCAGAGTACAGACTATTCGCGAAGTAGAAGGTCGTCCGATTTATTTTTCTCGCTGCTTTCAACCACGCGACGGGGACGAATCGGCACAACGCTCACAAAAAGAAAAAAAGACGAAAGCGTCTCATTACTCGATTTCCCGTTATCTTTTGTTTCGCCTTTGAAGCTTTCACACTCGCTGTCGATCCCTGTGATCCTTTTTTATTTTTTTTCCCCCAACCTCGACATTCTCTCGGTGTCGTTTCGTCTAACTTCGTAACCGTGCGCCGTCACACGAACGGAATTTTTCGCCGCGGCGCGCCGTCTGATTTCAGTGCCACACTGTTATCCCTCCATCCCGGCCACATCCAGTCGTGATACTTCGTCTTCCCCCGCGTATCGAGATTGGTTCAGTTTCTTCTCCCTCGGTAATTTTTCGGGGGAATTCTTTTCGTCTCCGTCGAGGCAGCTCGGCAAATAGTTTTTAAAAGAGCCGAGAAGGGTGGCAAGAACCTAAAGCATTGCTTCCAACGCGCGAACCCAATCACGTCGACGTCGTCATCATTCCACGAGAAGGTTTTCCTTAGCGAGCGAACGCTGTGTGCATGGATCGAGTAATTGTCCTTCGCCCGCGAACCGCGATCTTCTTCTTGGTCGTTTGAAGACATTCGGCAGAAATTGGATACCCGCTGTGTTCTCAGTGAGTGCGACGGCAGCCTAGCTCTACCGTCTTTCGAATGAAAGGGGCCCGTTCCTGCTGGGGCGTGCAATCAGATCGGGTCTTCTGATCGCTGGAGAGCTCGCGAACCGTCTTGCAGCCTATCTTGCGTCTTGTCTGACTATATCTGTACTTTCTTTTTCTTCTTCTTATATATGCTCGAACGGCTCTGTTTGGCGCGTGCAACGGCTCGTTCTATTTGCCTTGTCTTTGTCAATCGCTTATCGCGACTACGTCAAAAGAAAAGTATGTCAGTTATCTCCGACATGCTGTTTTCAATGCTCGTTTTGGAACCTGTCGAGAATTCGGTATTCGTTTGTTCTGCTTAGCTCTGGAACTTCGGCCGCCAACTTGTGCAGGGGGTACCGACTATGGTAATTCTAATATAAGAACTGTTCGTCTGAGAAGGGTTCGTCTCAGCGGAGGAAAAGCGAGGCTTCTTTCCCCATCTGCGGCTCGAGACCTTGTATCAAGGACGTTGGCGAAGGCTGTGTAAAACGAGATGTACCGTGTTTTAAGCACGCGCATCTAAGCGCTGCGTTACCGGAACGGTCATCTTTAGTTTTGGTCGAGTAAAGTCGGCTTAGGTTTCCTTTCTCTTCTTTTTCGAGGGCTTTGAGCATTTTTGCCGTGTGTAACGTGCGGTATCGCGTAAGCTGCCGAGGAAGAAGGACGGCCGTGTTTTGAGATCGCGATGCGTTAAGCGTCTGCGTCTTGTTGAGGGAAGTATCTTGTTCTGTTGAAGACAACCGTGAGATCACTGCGTCTCTTCAGTGGTTGTTCCGTGCGTTCGCGCTACAATGGTTTCTAAAGCACCTCGGCTCCTTTCGTATTTCGTTCCTCGTGTGCGTGAGAAAGTAGTCGCACGCTTCGATTGAGCTCAACTTAAACACGAAGACTTCTCGTTGGAAGCTTTTGAAAGTGCGCGCCTCTTTCAGAGCGATTGTATAGGGAGGGGTTCACCGTGGGACACTGCTTCGCCTCGTGTCGTAACTTCTAAATTGGAGACTTTGATACAACCCTAGGAGCCTAGCTGTAGTAAAGATCGTGTCTAGTGCGTGTTGGTTGTTCGGTCATATCACCGTGTTGCTTCCGCCAGATCGTATGTGCGTTTGTGCGCCCGTTTTGTCCGCCTGTCATCGTTTATGCTGTCAGGAAATCGTTGAACGTTGTTGAACGTTGTTGAACGTCTGTTGCTGTTCGTAGAGCTTCGTACGCCCGGTATCTTCCATTCATCCACATTTGACTACCTCTTGCCCCATTGCTGGTTTCCTGTTGTTGCTGAGCTTTTGAGCGCAAACCCTGTACGACCGCGTTGCGGTTTTCTTCGTCGCTCTTCTGTATTACGCGAACGCTCTGCATGTTAGCTTGTAGACTGGGTCATTGAAAACGTTCGTTGGTTTTCTGGAACAACCTACCAGCGCTGACCTTCCCTGTGTCTAAGTTACCGTGGAACGGTAGTGACGGAAGTGAGTCAAGCTTTCGCCCCTTTTGGAATATTGTCCGACACTATTCAGGACTCACGCGAGATACGCTGTATTTACTTTTTGTTTACCATCTACAATCTACAATCTTCAGTCTACAAGAAACAACACTTCACTCCGGAAGCAACTAAGGCCTTCCCGCGATCCTCCAATCCCGGTGAGGTAGGCGCGGCTCGCCGCTACAGGCGAGGCTTCGGCAAAGTGCGACTCGTGCGTGTGTACCCTCTGTTTCTCGTGTCCTCGCAAAGACCGACCAGCGCCGTGCCGGGGACCGAGAGGAGCCGATCGGAGCGCATGGGCAACGTCAGGTCCCGCTGGAGGTCCTGCTTCGGCGGCCGCCGGTCGAAGGCCTACCCGGCGCCCGGGTAAGCGGCCTGTTGTGTGCTTCTGTGCGTCGATCAATAGCATGCGCTCTGAACCCTGCAGCGTCTTAGCGAGAACACTCGAGAACGCTTCTAGAGTGCTGCTGCTGTTCTTGCGTCTTCTTACCGGCTCTAGAATCCGCTCTATAGCTTCTTCTTGTTTTTTTTTTTTTTTTCTTTAGCATCAGCAAGCGTCGTCGTGCTTCGCCGCGTTACTTCAACTTACTTCCCTGAAAGGGAGCATGACTCCCCCATCCTCTTATCCCATCCCCTCTGGGACCTGCTTGCTAACGCGCGAATCGCCTTTACCCTTTATCCCCTCCAGCGTCTTTATACGCTCGAGTGGACGGCCTCTCTGTCGGCAGCAGCTTGTTATACTTATCGGGCACGCGAGAAACTGCGTTCGTTTGCGTTGCTTTTGTTAGCTCTCGCGATTCTTGGCTGTCCGGAGATGAGGGATTAATTGCGCTCTTTTGGGAAGCGTTAATGCATTGAAACAAGACGTGATTGATATCGGCTGCCTTCACCGTCTGCTTAACTTGGATCGGTACAATAACTTGCATTCCTCCGCGCGTTGAAACGTTCGCCGTTAAGTGTGGCCTCATGGTTTTTTGTCTTACTTGTAACGTAACTCGTAGTACGTACATGCATGCTGCCCACCGTTTACCATATGTCTAGGAACACCTTCATCGCCTCTTTAGAGGGAGAGAGAAAGCTCTCACTGAAAAGAGGCTAATTTTGCCGGTGTTTATGTAAGCGCCAAGATACTAATCTGCATAAGGAATGTAATCGGGGGCAAAATGCCCCAGAAGATGAAAGTTCGAAAAGGACCGATGTACGTTCCGTCGAGGCAAAATTGGTGGTACTCATTTAAATGTCCTGAAGCTAGTCAATTCAGCTAATGAATAACAGCAGAAACTTGAAGTCTTACGCTGTCTTGTCGTTTACGACAATTTGCAGACTGTAACCAGTGATTTTGCAATTATGTTTTCTTGTTTTGGAGAAGCGTGCACACACACACACACGCGCGCGCGCGCGCGCACGCACGCACGCACGCACGCACGCACGCACGCACGCACACACACACACACACACACACACACACACACACACACACACACACACACACACACACACACACACACACACACACACACACACACACACACACACACACACACACACACACACACACACACACACACACACACACACACACACACACACACACATGAATGCGCACTGACGTCGTGACTTTATTGCTTTGAGAGGCGATAGAAATTCTGTGTTTCGCAGAGTTAGCGTGGCGATGCCGATATGGTTCTCTCATACGCAACGCAGGGCGACTTGACGCCACGGTGGCGGCGACGAGGGGTCGGCGCCTCCGTAGCGTTAATTGCCTCGCGGATGCCGGAGGTCCGGTCTCTCCTCCATCTCTCGGTCGTTCTCTCCGATGTCCAACGACGGCGCAATCGATACCCTTTCCTCGACAGGGCAGCGGGCCTTGCGGTCCATTAGCCGCTCCTCCGGAACGCGCCTCCAAGAAGCCGGACGTTAGCTGGCGACAACGCCTTCCTGCCAATCTCGCCCACACCAATCCTGCGCCGGTAGATAAAGCCACCGCGGCGGCTTCCAACGCGTTTAAAAGCTTTCTTTCGTTCTTTTTTTTTCTCTCTCTCTGACACGCGTCCCCCGTGCGAAAGCGTTTTGGTAGGGGGTGTGAACTTTCGCCCAAGTTGCGTGTACGCTCTCTGGTGTCGTCAGCAGCGCCGCAGCTCGGTGTGTGCCATGTGTCAACATTTCAAGCTGCCAGACCCTTCTCGTTTCGCTACGAAGAGCGCAGAGTTTGTGTTTTGGTCTTTTCACCGCCTATAGCCTTAGTCCGTCGAGTTTACATACGCATAGCCGCTTTATAGTATCTCGCTCAGCTCCCTTTAGATGCATCTCTACTCAGTCAGGAGTCTGCCTAAAAGCTTCTTTATAGCACTTGTCTCGCTGTCTTATACTGACGTCGGCGCGAAAACTTTCTCCGAGCTGTTTTCTTTTGCCTTTGGCATGATGGGTGCTACTTGCGTGCGCGCGTGTGTGTACGTGCGTTTCCGTTCAATCTCTTTTCGATATAGCTATATTGACCGTTGGTATTGCATTGCGCCCTTCTGTGTTGTGCTTCGCCTCACTACTTCTTCGGCATCACTACAACATGTGCCTTAAACTGAACGTTATACTTTTCTGCCGTCCAATCGGTCTCCTATAAAGTCTTCTGTAAAGGGTGCTCTGCCTCACGCTTGCTCTTAATGCGGGAAAGACACCCCGCTGCTGCAAAGGCGTGGGTTTAGTCGCAGGAAATTTTCGCGCTACTTCTTTAAGGTGGCAAAATGCAAAGCTGAAGTGGCTGGGTTTACTTACCTTTGCTGCAGATTTTTACTTAATTTACCACTGAGTTAAAAAAAGCAAGCTTTAGTTAAAAGATTTCCACTGATAAAAGAACGTGAACTGCAAGCCGGCTCTTTTTTTATTAGCGCTTTGTTCTCTAAATGTTTAAGAACCTTTGATTGTTGAAAAGCGTGACTCACCCCATTTTATGCAGTACGCCGCTTACTTTCATTCTCCATGTTCAGTGCAGTAAAGCGTAAAACATTCGCGTGGCCTTGTGCGCTTCGAAAATAGCTTCCTTAGTCCGTGTGCGCGGTGCCCATCCTCACTTACGCCACACCATGCTGCGTAGGTTCGTTCCAGCCTAAGGTTCTTCAGTGCGGGCTTTGCTCGTGAGGTCACGAAAACAATTTGCTCTGTCCGTCACCGTCTCCTCTGCAAGCTCAGCGTTTGCGCAATGCTTCGGACTTTCTCGAGCCAAGAGGTAGCAGAGGAGGAGCGCTGCACCTCGCTCCGACAACGCACTGCCACTTCCCCGCACTCCTCGCAATGTTTGTGAGAGTCTCGTTCCGCCTTTCTTTACATGGAAATCGAGAAAAAAAAGTGAGAGAAAAAAACTGAAGCGCGCAATTAGAAGAGAAAGGTTGCGTGCGTCTGCAGTCGGCCATGCGAACGAAACAACGCAAGTGGAGTGACATGGGTCTCGAGAGAGGAGCGGCTGACACTGACGTGCGCGGAGTGTTTGTACGGTGCCTTGTTTCGTGACTCGAGAAGGCCGCGCTGTGTGTACCTGCAGCGCTCGGCGAAGCGTTTGGGTCGCGTGTGCCCGCTTTTCGATGCTTGCATGACCGCGCGTGCGCTGATCGAAGGAAGCCTGAAAAAGAGAAATCGGTGTTTCTTCACCGGTTCCGCTTTTTACCCGTCAACCCCCCCCCCCCCTCCCCCCATCCACTTTATCTTCTCCTCGGACCCTTCCCCGTTCTTGTTCCCGCTTTGATGCCGCGTTGTTTCTGATCCTTGAGAGTCGGGCGCGCAAAAAAGTAAAGAAACGAAACAACGAGCATAAACAACAGCAACGAGAAAGACAGGCGCGTAGGATCCTACAGGTGGCCTAGGGTTATCACTTATCGCAAAGAACCGTGCTCGCAGAGTGCGGCAAAGCAAGCTGCCTCTGCTCTTGGCATCGGCTTCACAGTGCGTGAGCACCTTCCACGGCGGCATGCAAAAAAAAAAAAAATATTACAGCATATCCACGGGTGAATGATGAAGAGCTTGGGCGAAGCTCCTGAAGCAATCATGTGTACACTGTGAAATGTTCAGTGGTTTCGCCCAGCAGTAATCAAAGCGAAACGCCGCTTTGATTATTTTTTTCTGTTTTTCCTTCTTTTTTATATGTCAGTTTTTTTATTTTTTGTTGTTTTGTTTTTTATTATTCCTATTTTTATTTTTATTTTTTATTCTTTTTATTTTTATTTATTTATTTATTTTCTATCTCTGTGGGACAGCGCCATCTAGTATATCGTCACCCAACTGCAGTTTGCATCCATCTCTATGGGACAGCGCCATCTATTATACTGTTCGGGGGATACTGCCGCGGTTACGCCTGACGTGGGACAAGGTTAGACCAAGAGGAGCTACGCCCCTAAAAAAAAAAAAAGAACGACCCCCGTTTTTGATAAGCGAATGCCGCGCTCGAAGCATGGTTGAGTACGCTAGTACATGATAGCGCGGGAGCGCAGTCACTGTGGTTTTTTTCCATATTTCGCGGGCCTTTTCTAAACGTCGAAAAACGTGATAACGCAGGATGTACAGTCGCCCATTTTTTTAACCTGAACGCGCGAGCGTCGACCGCCGAGTTGATAAGCGCCGTGCAACGGAGTGCAGCGGCGAAATGAACGAGAATACGCGCATGTGCGCTATGAGCAGTCGTGGGCAACTGCTGTCTGCTAGGCTTTTCCGCAGACGGCAGCTGTCCGAGACTGCTCATTGCGCGCATGCGCGTATTCTCGTTCATTTCGCCGCTGCACTCCGTTGTACGGCGCTTATCAACTTGGCGGTCGATGCTCGCGCATTCAGGTTAAAAAAATGGGCGACTGTACCTACGTTACCACAAGCAATTGGATCTGTCGTCCCTGATTAGCGAGTTTTAGAACTGCGCTCGCGGCGTCCCTAACGGCGTTGCTTACGTAAAAAGGCTGCGTTTCGCACAGAGCGTGTGCGCAGAACTTCCACTCATGCTTTCTATGCGAAACGTGCCGCTCTAACGTACGCCACGCCGTTACGGACGCACGCTATTACGCAGTGCTGAAACTCAGCATTACATACAACGTAACGAAACGCCTTTCGCCCGAACGTCAACATTAAGCACCTCGCATGTTTTATTTTAAACAAATAACTAATTAAGCTGTCTATAAAAGAAAACACAAAGGAGCACCATGCGACGGCAAACCATGTGTCGTTGGTTTCACCTCGCTGCGGTTAACCACTTCTAATGAATCCTAGGTTTAAGTTGCGTGAAACGCTCTGTCTAGTGAGTGGGTAGTAGTTATGGCAGGTATAGGTCTTCCGAACCTTCCAAAGCTCGGCTGCCCAGTACCTCTGCGTGTAAAGGCTGCGCCTAGCTGTACGCAGCGCAGCACGCTTGTTGGCGTGCACTTCGAGAGAGCCCTCCGTGCACACAAAGTCGGCGCAGCCTTTGAACTTCCGACGACGATGACCGCTACGGCTGCTCGAATGCTGCGAATCAAGGACGTGTTTACTCACGTCACTCGTGCGCGGCTTGCAAGGAAAGTTGGCGGACTGTAGAAAGACAAATAAAAAAAAATAAAAGTCAACAAAAATTTTCGCCTCGGGCACATTGGTATGACCTCTGCTCACGCATCGTTCCTTCTAATGCTTTTTTTTTTTTCGTCGTTGTTGAAAAGAAAAATAACGATATCTTCGTGTGTCTTCTTGGTCGATTTCATGCTCCGCAGCATCGAGGGGGTCAGTAAGTTGCGATAATTGCCGGTTGCTATATTAGAATTTGGGAGAGGGGCAGTGGAAAGCGCTCAGGCTTGTCTTCGATAAGGGTGGCCCTCGACACTTCGATTACTTCTCCGTCGACGACGCGAAATCGATCGTGAAATGGTGTTTTTAACCACCGCGCCGTAAGTATTTTATGGCTTGGTGCGGGTGGCACTCGAACGTCTGCACCCTCCGCCTTCCTCTCCCCTCCCGCCTTTGTTTTTTGAATGACGTCATCTATATAGAACAGCGCTGTTCATTTCCAGTTCTTTTCGTATCCTATGTCAACACTGAGAGCACGCTCTAGTTAACCCGCACGTACGCGGGTTTGCCTTTGGCGATTATACATAGATGCTCGAGCACAAGAGGCGAAGAACGGGGGGTGTTGCCATGCGCGATGTTTACGTTGCTATGCGTGACGTAACGCAGGTGACGCACACTGGTGGGGCACGGTGGGAAAGAGAACAAGCTCTGTACAGCTGTGACGCCAGTGTGGGGAAATTCGGGCTTAATAATAGTTGCTGGTGTTTCACGTCCCAGAACCTAGATAATATTATGATTGACGCCGTAGTGGAGGCCTCCGGAAATTTTGCACCATCTGCTGTTCCTTAACGTGCACCTAAATCCAAGTCCACGGGTGTCTAGCATTTCTCCTCCATAGAAATGCGGCCGCCGCGATCGGGATTCGATCCCGCGGCAAGCAGTCGAGCGCCATAACCACTAGACCACCGTGGCGGGTGAAATTCGGGCTTCGAGTGTGCACCTTCATTACGGCGGCGGGTAGTGTATGTCATCACAGATGATATTCGTACGGATATAGTTCAGGGCTACCCGTGGGAGCTTCTAGCGACGTCTCGATTGGCAGGTACAATATCGAATCTTCCCTTCCAAAGGGCGGGATGCGTTACACGTTTTGTACTTCTGGGTACTCAAGTATACACCGGTACTGCTTGCAAATCTATGGCCGCCTACGGCGAGACCGCCTCGGTAAATAGAACGTGATGGAAGCCGTTGCAAAGCTTCACCCATTTCCCATGGTGCGTGATAGTCGTACTTTCTTTTTACAGC
Source organism: Rhipicephalus sanguineus (assembly GCF_013339695.2). NCBI lineage: Eukaryota > Metazoa > Arthropoda > Arachnida > Ixodida > Ixodidae > Rhipicephalus > Rhipicephalus sanguineus. The sequence goes on from NC_051177.1 coordinate 47,081,081, forward strand.
GAAAGCTGTTATGAGATCACAACAACGGCCGTTTTTGGCGTCGTAGTTGTCCGCCACCGTTGGTGTACGTAACCGCTATCGCGCGAAATAAAAACAAACGAAATAAGAAAAAAAATATCCAAGATGGAACGGGGCTCGAACATGAGCCCTCTGCGTGGGAGCCCGGCATTCTATTACAGAGCCACGCCAGTGCTTGAAACTACTTTGCAAAAAAACCTTATACAGGCTTTATGTCTGGAAGGAACCACATTAACATATGTAATGTAGCGTGGTAGAAGAGTAAAACAACAACCAGGCGTCACACAACGCCAATTCTGTAACCAGGCGTCGCACAATGCGAATTGCGCAACGAGTGGGTTGTTGAATGCTTCCAACCCATTACAAAGGGTTCTGCATAATTCTTCATCGTCATCAGGCACAGCATCAACAAAGTGCGCATAATGCCTTACATGCGTTTAGCAGGTGCCAACGCTCTCCGTAGAATGACGAAAAATGGCACAGTGCCTGCTGCCCTACTTCTCAAAAATTATGATTTATGGCGTAGTGCGTACCTTGCTAGTGTACTTGTATTAGTAGCCCCAAGAGAGTTTACAGCGGGCTGTAGAAATACCGCTCTTCCAGCTTTCGCTGTGACTGTGCTGCGCTTTCCGCGGAGGCCTGGCGTTTTTTTTTTTCTTGACTACCATTGTTGGGCAAATTTTTCTACGATGAATGCGCATGCGACGATCATTTCGAATCAGACGCATTCAGCCGCGCGTTAAACCAGGAACTCGCTACCCAATTAATTTCTAGTAACGTCATGCACGCTGACGTTGCGTTCTAGTTTGGTTTGGTTAGCATTCCCGTTTAAGTTTTGCTGGACATATACGATGGCGGCGCCTTTGTGGTTGCGATAGCGCTGAGACTTTCAGTTTGGCGATGTCGACCGGCGTTGTTTTCAAATTGAAAGGTTTCCTGACGGTTTCTCGGAACACGGCACACAGCCGGCTTGCCGATGTAAAGTTTGGACATGCCGTAGGATTGTAAGTGCGAGGAGCCGTAATGAAAATTAGTGTGTGGCGTGCGCCGTCTTCCTGCTTAGCTGTTTCTTTCTCTTTCTTTCTTTCTTTCTTTCTTTCTTTCTTTCTTTCTTTCTTTCTTTCTTTCTTTCTTTCTTTCTTTCTTTCTTTCTTTCTTTCTTTCTTCTTTCTTTCTTCTTTCTTTCTTTCTTTCTTTCTTTCTTTCTTTTCTTTCTTTCTTTCTTTCTTTCTTTCTTTCTTTCTTTCTTTCTTTCTTTCTTTCTTTCTTTCTTTCGCCGAAACGGTGTCTGTACGACCGTCTGATTAATCGCCTTGGTGGAATATGAATCTTACACAGTTGCTCGGCAAATGTGTTTGTTTGGTCGCTTCTTTTTGTGCACGGCGGATGGCTGAGCTTGCTGTGGCGCTGCACAGCTGAACATGTTCCTTAAAAGGTAAAAACACGGGCTAGTTGGCATGACTTGGTTCTTCTGTTTTTGGGGAGCGAAGAAAAAGGACACGTCACAAGTTGCGCATTGTAATGTCCGTCCGTTCCCTGCTCTTCGACTGAACGCTGTTCCTATAAAATCTAACAATCATTGGCGTAGTCAAGAGGGGAGGGGGGGGCGAAGTTTCCAAGCCCCCCCCCCACTCCCCCCCCTGAAGTTTTCCAATTTTGCATCTGTATGTAAAAAACGCGCACACGAACGTACATAAAACATGGTTGACGCCGCCCCCCCCCCCTACTCCACCCGAAAAAAAATTCTGGTTACGCCCCTGTTAGCAAGGTCGCACGTTTGATTCCCTGCCGCGGTGGTAGTATTATGGCAAGAGTGGAAGTGCGCCCGTGCATTCGAACATTCTTTCATATGCCCACATGATCGGCTGCATTGACACAGATCCCGATTGTGGTCACTGTCAATTACCGGAAACACTTGAACATATATGTTGTGCCTGTCCAGCGTGCGCACAGGAATGTCAGAAAGTGATTTCCTCGATTGCACGATTTCATGGTAGACCATTATCCGAGAAGGTTGTGTTAGATCCTCGGCCTGACGTAAATAGCGCAATTGTGTTTATGGGAGCGGTCGTATTGCCTTCCTACAGGCCACTGGAATGGGTGCAAGTATTTATATTTGCCCAGCCGGGTGGGACTATATTCTTACCCCCCTAACTTTCCATCGCCATTCATTACTATTTTGCTCCCCTGTCCCTCTTCCCCAGTGTAGAATAGCAGGCCAGAGCAAACTATAGCTCAGGCTGACCTCTCTGCCTTTCTCTAAATAAATTTTCTCTCTCTCTCTCTCTCTCCATTTGCTACTTGAAAAGCGTCGGTAGGTTAGTATAGTTTTAGAAACTGTTCAACAATGGACCCATCGTTGTCGTTGTTATTACGCAAAAAAAAAAAAAACGTTAGCTGCTTGCAAATTATTCGTTAATTATGTGAAAATGTGTTGCTCATCAGCTTGTTGCGTTTAAGCTGCTTAACACTGTAGCATATCGTGCTCTGCATGAGTGTGGTGACGAAGACGCTTAGCTGTGCGGTATGTGCTGTCGTGTTATCGAGTTACGGTGTACTTTGTCGCTGAATGCCAACTGTGTGCATGCACACTGTATAGCCACTCGTATTGTAACGCTGAAGATTCACGAGGCTGGTTAACGGCTTTGTTCCTTACGGAATCCCGAAATAAACTAGTAAACGCTACCTGATTATCACCGCTGCTATCAGCTCGATGTGCGTAATTCATTGAATCATAAGAACAGCTTTCTAAAAGGGATCCGTGTTCTGTATATCATCTTTAATGGTTTGCGAGCAGTTCCTTCGCAAATTCAAGCCGACCAAATTGCAAACGAGGGACCTTTCGGCTGTGCTTGTGCTCCAATGCATTGTTCAGAATCGCTGCGTTATTTCTGTACATTTGGTCATGCGGCGCGCGCCGTCGTTGCAAAAGGAGCTTAAAGAACTTCCTTCCCTCGAATTGCGCAGCTTTTCTCCGAGCATTCGGAGTACAGTGTACATCCATCGCATGTATACTTGGGTCACAACGAAAGCGGACGGTTTTGAGCCTCCATTGCGTATCTCTTATATACCAGTTGTTTACGAGATTCGCTTTTCTTGTGCTCTTTATTTGCAGCGTTGGTTAGCATCTTTTGAGGGTTACGTTAAAGGCGCTACTCTTAGAATGTGCCCACGAAAACTGACTTGTGGCTTTTGAGACTCTGGTATTGCAAGGAACTTCTAGCTTTCGTATAGTTAGGACGTTGCCGCAGAACTGTCTGCCTGCGCTTGCGAAACTTCTCCCGCTCTAATGCTGCTTTTGTTCCGAGCTCGTCCGAAATATATTGCTCTCCGGAGAGCGCTTTGTGTTTCGAAAATGATCTGGGCTAACGAGAATGAAGTCTTGTCATATAGATAACAGCCCGCTTAATGTCGTGAGGCCATTGTCTCTGGACTAGTTGTTCTGTGACATACAGGAACTCGGGAACGGTCGAGACTTGGCGGGGAGAAAATTGGAGTGCACTTTGTTAGGTTCCCACGCGGCTTCTTAATAAAGATCATTTGTCGTCCGCTCCGTCGTTCTCATTCTTGTTCAGCGAACGGGGCTACTGACGAAAAGAAATTAACTGTCTCTTGAAGAAACATCTTCGAGGCCCCTTTCATCTTTCAATTTTTGTAATTGCGGCGAGGTGTTTCATTAAGAGCACTCTCGTTTCGATGGAGATGAAAGCGCTGTTTTTTAGTGTACTTTTTTTTGCATTCTGCTGTCTACACATTTAACACTTATCCGAGCCGTGGGACCAGGTATTAAGGACGTTTCTTTATCATATAGCTCATCATTTTCATATGCAGATGTAGAGTGAGCCTCTTGGTTGAGATGACGGTGGTTTCAAAGAAAGAAAGATCTGTGTTTCATTATTTCGAAAGTTTTTCGTCGTTTTGCTGTGCCGTTCGTGACGAATAACTTTGTAATCTGGGTTCCTTTCTTTCTGCATTCAGTTATCGTGTTTCGTGCACGTGTTTGCGCTTGCGGTGGATGGTGACGCGAACCGCCGTTATGTAACTCACTCGCATATGGGGTTGTCGATCGTGCGGTTGAGGCCGAAGTCGCGGGCTCGATTCCGATGGCATTTTGATAAGTGGCGAAGTACAAGAATAAAAAAAGAAAACGTTCGTGTATTTAGGCATGTGTACTCGTTAACGAAATCATAAAGTCGTAAATAACCTCGAGCCATGCAATACTGGCTTCCTCGTAACCTGATCACGGATTTCGCGCGGCATATATCAGGGAAACTTTTATCGTGAAGCCGCTGTTTGTATAAGTTGATCTCACGAAGGTAAAATCACTTTATGCAGTAACCCAATAGTCCATGTCAAAAGATAAGCAGAAATATACATGCAGGGCCTTTCTCCACCGCCATGCTGCGTGAATGAGTATCACATATAGCCTGGGGGGAGGGGGTTCGACCCTTTCTCTCCCGTAGTATTTCAATTTTGCATGTGTATATATACACGCCCACATACACGCGCACGCCCGATCATATATAAAAGGTAGCTGAAACCCCACCCCCTTCCCCCCAAAAAAATTTCTGGCTACGCCCTTGAAATATCAGGTAACTTCACTGACACCTCTCCAACGTCTGCTTCATCGTCTCCCATGCGTCGTGTGTGCGTGTAACGTGCCAATTGTCTGATTGTGATATGTCAACGCGGACATCGCTATGCCTTTCCTGCAGTGGGGAGCCAGTAGCAACAATCAACAGCTTCGTCACCCTCAGTCTGACTACGCCCACTGCAGAGGCCTCTCCCATGTTTCGGCAATTAGCCCGGTACTGTGCTTGCCGCGTCCACGCTGTCCTCACAAACCTCTTAATCTCTGCGTACACGTTTGGGCGAGTTGGTATGGTTACATCCCATCCCATACGCCCACCGAACTTTCTGCCTCCCTTTCGCGCGTTGGCTTTCTTTTGCAATACACGCGCGCGCGCGCGCGTGTGTGTGTGTGTGTGTGTGTGTGTGTGTGTGTGTGTGTGTGTGTGTGTGTGTGTGTGTGTGTGTGTGTTGGAACAATTGGAAGACCTGATTTCTCGCCCCTTGTCTGACGTGCGGTGTCACGCGACACGATGCGGAACCATTTCACTGGTGCTGCAGCACAAACTGAATGACGTCATTGTCCGAAGAGGCCCTCGCTCGAACGGGAAGGAAATCGGCACGCTTCCAGAATTCCGGCCCTGGGTTCAGTAGACGCTACACGAATGCTGTGGCCCGAGGAGCATTGGACGTATAAAGCGAATAGAGCCGCCTTGCAGAATTCCGGCGGGAAACGATCCGTGGATCCGTCTCGGGGAAATTATGGCAGCAGGATATGGGCCGGGTCAGCTCGAAGCAAAACGGGGGCGCAGTTGTCTTTCTGGGGCGTCGAGAATGTGGCCTCAGCAAAATGTCGGCAATATATATATATATATATATATATATATATATATATATATATATATATATAGAGAGAGAGAGAGAGAGAGAGAGAAAGATAGAGTCATAATCGGAAAATCGGAAACCGCTTGCCCGTATCACAAATATGCGACGAACGAGGTTTTCTGACGATGATAACTTTCCGGGTTCTACGTCCCAAAACCACGATTTGATTATGAGAGACTCCGCTGTGAAGTAGAGTGAGAGAGAAATAAACATTTATTTGCGAAACAGTGTTCCGAGCAATGCTCGGTATCACCCTAAAGTGGGAGGGCTCCCTAGTCCTGGAACCCTCTGGCTTCGATTGCCCTCTTGGCCCTGGTGACAAGTCGTCGCTGGTCTTCCAGGTCCTCGAGGGCGAGCATGGCCTCCCACGTTTCGGTAGGTGGTCGTCGTTTGTGTTTGGTGCTTCAGTGACGTCCGTCTCCGGTTGCATATCGCAGTTTAGATGGCACGGGCATTCCAGGAGCAAATGTGCCAGGGTGTCCGGCGCGCTGCGGAGCGGGCACATGAAGCTATGTTTCGTTGGGTAGAGGCGGTGCATTAATATTCCGTGTATGTGTGTGTTGCTTTGCAGGGCTCCGGAAATTTCGACGCCTGGCGTTCTTGAAAGTGTACCTAAATCTAGGTACACGGGCCTCGAGCATTTCGCCTGCATCGAAATGCAGCCGCCCCGACCGGGATTCGATCCCGCGACCTTGGGGGTCAGCAGTCGAGCATCATAACCACTAGACCGCCGTGGAGGGTTGCATATACGATAGTATAACGAGCTTTTAATATTGCGTTCTCCACGCTGTGTGATATCTTATCTCAAGGATGGTAGCGCGCTTCCTGCTGCGTTTTTGTTCGTCCATATGTCCAACCCGTGACTGCGAAGTCAGCCTCGGGCTGGTAAATTTCACTTCGCGGGTCTTTCTTTTTTTCCATCTCTTTGTTTTTATACAAAAAAAAAACTTCGACGTCACTGAATCACTGCCAGCTTTAATACTCTATACGTGCTGGGAAATTCTGATCAGCGCATGAAAGGGAAAACTGACAGCCATCCATTTGTAGCACAAGGATACAAGGATCTCCATACGGACTTCTCAGAAAGAAAGCTTCAAAGTTGCCGAAAAATTCTCCCTGGTTCGGGGATCGAACCCGGTACCAACCTCTTTCCGGGACGGGCTCTCTACAAATTGAGCTAACCAGGAAGCTAGGAATCCAACTAAAGTTTTCCACTTAGCAGCATGCAGCTAGTGCGGCTGTGACGCTTTCAGTCCGCGTCAAGTGGGGGTGTATCGAACCAACTTCGAGCTGCCCACTTTGTCCTGCGCAAGTGCGGGAAGCAGACCTGAACCACCTTTTAAATGCGAAGCATTTTTTAGCGAACCCAGGCAAGTTTGAACGTTTCTATCTATCTATCTATCTATCTATCTATCTATCTATCTATCTATCTATCTATCTATCTATCTATCTATCTATCTATCTATCTATCTATCTATCTATCTATCTATCTATCCGCCTACGTCTTGGTGCTGTCGTGATCACCTCCTTAGCTTGGTGTAGACGAAAATTGGCATGGGAGGGTAAGAGAATTTGACGAATATGACTGTCTGGTCTTCACGTGAATGACGTGAAAATCCTGTCGCGTACGTCGTCAAACCATTTCCTCCAGACACGTGTGGCACATACCCGTACACCCCGAGCCGAGGTATGTTGGTATGCACCACAGGTGATTGACAGTTTATATCTACCCTGGAACGGCGAGAACCGACAATGCTAATTTAAATGCGAGAGCGTTAAGAAAAACCGACGACGGCAGCGTTGACCCTACGAAGGCAAAGAATAAAATTTAGGATCCTAGCAGGAATCGAACCCAAGCGTTCTGCGTGGCAGTCGGACATTCTACCACAGAGCCACGTCAGGTCAAGAAACTGCTTGGGAAAAACACTCTATTTAGGGGTAATGCCAGCGCAACGTCAATTGTGATTGTCGTACTGGCTATCTAATTTTATAACAAAGTAATTAACACAACATGTGTACTCCTACGATACAGGCGTCATGTCAGGTTAACGTCTGCAGTTCAAGTGTTGGCTCCGCTTTAACAGCAGTTTATAAACATTACATTTGTATCATTATGATTCAGCAAGCTATATTCAAGCATCGCTCCACCCTGGAGGAATACGCTAACGAAGGTTACTGATGATATTCACATCATCGCACTGTAAAGTGCACTTAGTTTCAAAAATACTGACGCATGGGCTCTAACGTGAGTGCTGACGTTACGTCAGACCACAAGTTACCCCTTAAACGCCGGTGTTGTCGACGTGTCTGGTAAGCCCACGATGTGCACAGAACTACTGCACTTACTACACGTCCATCCACCTCGTAACGCTTGGCTCAAAGCCAAAATATGCTACATAGAGCTACTCGCTGACTGCTTCGCATGAAACCGAATTCCACAAGGCGTGGGATCTGCCGAATTTTATTTTTATGGACATGCCCTGGGCTACAAGCGGCTCGTCGACGCCACCTGCGGCGTGCGGGACTTCAGCACACCAGGCCGCCTGACTTGCAGCGATGGATGTACGGTCCGCATCATAGGTCCCTCCTAGACTTTATTGGGGAAACAGCAGCACAATTTTGCGTAATGTGTATTGACGCCGTAGTGTCAGCTAACGAAATTTTTAAAAAAATCCGAGATGTCTGTCCGGAAATTCCTTTTTTTTTTTTAATTTGGCGCATGCTCCTTTGATGTTCTCCATTCGAGCAGCATGCGTCTTTTTGCCACGACGTGCGTCGTCTTGCCTGGCTCGCCGCGTGCGCTTGGCGTTTCGTGCACGATCTTAATTGGTCTTATGCCGGCCGCGTGTTGCCGCCTTCATTTTCAGTGTGGACGACAGACATGTCCTTGCCGCATACAGTTTCGCCGTAAAAACGGACCCCTCCATTATCTTCATTCATTACCCATCTTAGTTGTGTCGCGATGGAAGAACTTTTATTTCGTTCGTTATTCCTTAGAAGAAACGTCTCACAAGCATAAATATGGGAGCCTTTAAGACTCGAGTTCAAGCCTTCAATTCGCTCATTTGGCTGCCCTTCCGCGCCTCGAGATTCTAACGCATTATCTAAGGCTAAGTGAAAAAAACAACAACACAATGTTTAAAAAATCGTTTTCTGCTCGTAACGGCTGTTCCGTTCTCACGGTTCCCTCGCTGTACAAAGGGCAGTTATCAGCTATTTGGTCCCCGCTGCCGTTCCTTAAACTGCGGGGCTAGCAACTCTGTGAATTGTTTATAACGAACTGAAGGAAAGTGTAGCTGAGGCTCTGCACCCATGCAGAGCCCGGATCTTACCTTACCTTCGGGTTAACCTCCCTCCGTCCATCGCTATCGCGGTCTCCGTGTACCATTGCGCTGAAGAACATAATGCGCGGTTAGGCGCAATAAACAGTTAATATGGGCACATAGGAAAGAAGTACACGCAAACTTGAGTTTTTTGAATTGAATTGAATTGACTTTATTTCTTCTGTTTACAACAGAAAGGAAGCAGAAGCTAAAGGCCATGTGGCCTGACAAAGGCTTCTGCTCCTACGACAGTTCGGCACGCAGGCCATACGTAGCACACAAGTCAATAAAAAATATTCTGTACATACAGATTCAACTAAAACAGTCACGAAATGAAAACGACATGTGTACAAAAAAGTAGAAAATACTAGAGTCGCGAGAAGAAAACAAAACAAAAGAACTACATAATACACTGATAGGTCATTTTTTGCCCCAGTCAACAACCAAAATTTGCAATTTAGACAAGGAAATTGATAATACACACACCAGCTTTGTCAGACAAACTCAATATTGTGTGAAATGAGCAATGTTTTGAATAATTCATTTGACACTTCCATGACTTCGTCGTGAAATTCGTGTATTCTATGGAGTAGTGAAGGTGCTTGGTAACATATTAACTGTTTCCCGTAATTCGTTCTTATTTTTGGTTTTCTCAAATGATGTTGCCGTAAGCTGTAGTGCGGGTTGGTGGGTGCATCCATGATGTAATGTGTCCTGTTTTGTTTGATGTGCCGCATTAACAATATGGGCGCCTACTCTGAGCAGAGTAGGCGCCCATATTGTCTGCGTTTCTTCTTCACGCCCGTATTTTCTGGCGCCCTTTTCTTCTTGTGATCATCACTACGCAGTAGTCCCGAAGCCCAAGGCTCTTTGATGGACCCAACCTTCTTTATTTATTTTAATAGCCTCAATGTCTATCTATCTATCTATCTATCTATCTATCTATCTATCTATCTATCTATCTATCTATCTATCTATCTATCTATCTATCTATCTATCTATCTATCTGTCTGTCTGTCTGTCTGTCTGTCTGTCCTCTCTTTCACTATAATATATATATATATATATATATATATATATATATATATATATATATATATATATATATATATATATTGTAAGGACGACAGCGCAGCAGGGGCGCGAGCGCGCGCTCGGCTATTGGAAGACGAGACAGAAGAAGTCAGAATAAGAACAGCCGGCCCACGAACGGGCGTTGTCTCTTGTCTCTCTGTTTATTCCTTCACAATGGCGCAGCCTACGACGCGAATCGAACCTTGGAGATGAAGCCACCTGCCCTCGAGGGTCGTCGGCAGCACGGGTCGCTCCATCCAAGGAACGCCGTCCACGATTCCTCGATCATGGACTCCACGACTCAACCTCTGCTGCCGCTACGCATCGAATCATCCGCGGACGGCGTCCATGCCTCTGCGGTGTTTTCAGCGTACGACGTGCCAGGAACCATGCTACCACCATCGTCTGTGAATCCGCACGGGCTCCTGTCGTCTGGGAACGTCGCATACGCTTCCCGTGACATGCACCCCATGCCCAGGACTGTCACAACGCGGGAGCATCCAAGGGACGCCGTTCAGGCTTCTTTGGACGTGGAAGTTGCCGTCGGGAGTATTGCTACCGCCTCATACTCCGCGGACGTGAGTCCTCGCACTTTCTGCGCCTCATCCGACAGCGCCGCGGAGCTGTTCTGTACCATCGCACACATCCGCGACGAGATTAACGGCTGGATAGCGCGGTGCTCCGAGATGTGTCCGGCCGCTATACCTTCATTGTGCACAATGGATGGCCTTTTAGCTCAAGCTGCCTCACAAGACCAAAAAAAGACCTCACCCGAGAGCCGCAGAAAGCTCCTGAATACCCTCACGGAGCTCTCATATCAACTAGGCTGCTTGGCGTCGTCATGCTCCGGAGTTTCGGCTGCCGTATCACCATCACCGGCTGCCTGCGAACTACCGGAGTTCCGCGGCTTCGAGGACGACGCCGACCATTGGGTGGCCACCGTCAACGCTCTTGGAGCTCGCCAAGCGTGGACGGACCAACGGAAATGGTGCGTGGCCATTGACCGCCTTCGGCATGCTGCCGCGGCGTGGCATAGATTCGAAGGCGTGCGGCAGCAGTCCTGGGCGGAGTGGAGCTTCAAGCTCATTGCTGCTTTTGGCCGGACACCCTCCGTAGGCACACCTGATCCGACCCAGTTAAAGATTAGGCCCCAAGTTTCACCTTTGCTACAGGTGCACGTGGTGATGCCAGCTCCTGCCGTGCCTGACACGCAACGAGCATCTGAAGAGCTCATGGCACCCATAAACGTGCTCGTAGACCCACCGGAGCAGCTTCCCCAGATTCCACAGCAGTCTTCGGCACGCGATCGCCTTCCACCGAGCGAGAACATTCTTCCGGACAAGCGCAAAACTGTTGCGGCGTCGCTACTCCATCCGCCTGATGATGTGCCATCTGTTCCGAAGACGTCTTCGCTGGACCTCCCACTCAAGGCACCCGGTGTACCAGAAGGACCGCCTCCGGAGCTGTTGGACAACACCGAAAGCGAGGAAGATGGAATCCCCGTCATTAACGGGGAGAATGCGGCTGAAGAAAATGATTTCTCGGTCTCCCCACAGTCATGGAAGATTTTCTCTGACGATGGTCCTCACTGCCCTCCCAGTGGTGACCACGACTTATATTCAACCGGCTTCCAGAAAGACGTGGGAATGACACACAGACAAGCCGTGCCAGCTCCTATGGTTCCTCGGATGCTGTTCCGGCAGCCTCCTCAGAGCAAACCGCCTACGCCGTTACGACCACGACAGCAAAGCCTATGGCGCCCTTCTGAGTCGCCATCTGCAGCTCTCCATGCCAGATGCCACCGTGGCCAAGACCAGCAACCCTTACGACACAGCCAATGCCGACCGCCAGAGGCATCGTTGGCACCTGATCGGACCAAGTCGCAGCTGAATGGATATCTACAAAGACCGCTAAGGTGCAGTCAGTTTCGCCCACCAGAGGCAATTCGGCAGCTCGTCATGCTACGTCGCAGTCGTGGCCGAGTGTAAGGACGACAGCGCAGCAGGGGCGCGAGCGCGCGCTCGGCTATTGGAAGACGAGACAGAAGAAGTCAGAATAAGAACAGCCGGCCCACGAACGGGCGTTGTCTCTTGTCTCTCTGTTTATTCCTTCACAATATATATATATATATATATATATATATATATATATATATATATATATATATATATATATATATATATATATCCTTTATCTCTCTGTCTGTCCACCTCTCGCTCTGTTTATGATGCACGCTGCGAAACACAGCACTTAACCAAGACAGTATAGAGTTGCCTTGTTATAATGTAGTGTTCTGTTTGTCTCGTCCTGCGTCTTACCAGGCGGTTTACGTTCAGATATACTTTGAGGCATAACACTCGTCTCTTCCTTTTTCCTCTCCTTATCTCTTTCTATATTGTTTGTTTTGTTTGTTCCTTTTTCCCTGAACAGCGTGATCGTCGACAAAGCCGTCGTGTCCTACCCCTCGTTCCTTCCGATTAGTGTGCATAGCCTTCAGAGAACGAACGGGCGCCCCGGATTGATCGATTGCCGCGTCAAACCAGCGCGTTCCTTTAAAAGCCTCCTTCAAAAGCGAGCCGCTCAAGCGATCGAGCGCACTTCACTTGGCGCGTGAACGTTCCTATAAAAGAAAAAAAAAAGAGGGAAGGGGGTGTGTGAAGAAATTGGCACTTGGTGGGAGGGCCTCCGAGCTTAAGTTTGTGCTTGTTATAGTGTCCCTATTTACCGTCGACGAATTCATAATGGCGAGGGATCTGGTATCCACCGTAGTTTTCTTTAACTTCGTACTTTTAAATGATACATACTTTGAAAGACAGAAACTGGGACAGTATAGAAGCGAGTATATGTGCTGCCATGCTCCGTTTTATGCAGTCTAGCTGCCCGTCCTGAAGGCCTCTGCTCTATGCGTGTCACTGCCAATTCTCGACATTTTCATATCACTCAACGACCGTATTGACTGTTGTAGCACAGCGCTGTGCTAAATATTCTCACGTCCACCTCCCCCACCCGTAAACACAAATTTATTTTCTGGTGGCTGTTGTTTATTGCTTAGCCTATCTTTTCGGGAAGGGCTTATATGTACAAAAGTAATTAAACGAACAAATAAGTATAAAACATCGAACGAAAGAAGCGCTCTTAGCTTCGTCCGGGAGAAAGCCTTTCTCATTAATAGTCTATTGTAGTTAATATCTGTGTTATGTGGCCTTTCGGAATTTAATTTACTGTTGATGCATATTTTGTAGCGCGTCAGGGCATCCTTGCATAGCAAAGCGCACACTCCTGGCTCAACGTTGGCCACGTCAGGCTGAATATGTATGAAGCGCTTCTGTGTTTCATTGACGTTTCAGCGTCGGCAATTATGCGTATTACCCGGCATTCCTCATGAAAGGGTCACCAGAAGCGTGTAACGCTGGTCCTTTGTGCAACGTGCTTATTGAAGTCGCTTCGCGAGCCGTAACAGCGGACACATATTGCTCCCGGCTATGCTCGTGAATAGAATGACGGACTTCCTCTTTATTCTTTTTTTCTCTCTCAGCCATGTGAGGGAAGCCCAACTTCGTTATGAAAGCATTGAGGCACGTGGAGGCATCCTATTATTCAGAACGACCGTGTGCTTACTGCATCGTTGGTATGCGGAAGCAAAAAAATGTCAATGTACGGTATTATATTACGTCCTATCTATCTATCTATCTATCTATCTATCTATCTATCTATCTATCTATTCTTCAGAAACGAGAAACCTTGATCAACGCACAAGTGTGCTGCTTGTAATTAAATTATTACTGTTATATATCCTGCGTTAATTGTGCGGTTTCTGAAAGCGCTGAGAACCCGGGTAAGCTTGTTGTTCGGCGGCAGCTTGTTTTTCTTTCACCCCTATATTTACATTGATGTATACATGCACTGATTGATTGATTGATTGATTGATTGATTGATTGATTGATTGATTGATTGATTGATTGATTGATTGATTGATTGATTGATTGATTGACGGTGCAAAGGACAGGCCAAGCAAGCGTACTCTAATAGATCTTTCTTAGTATGCCGTCAAGTTTTCAAAACTTCCGCGAATGATGGGCTGTTGTAGAAAAGCTTTGCTTGGCCTCCTCTCTTGGCTTTAATTACATCTATCCTTGTGCATTACACCGCTGCATGTGCTCTCAGCAACACTTCGACAGTGGATGTAATGACTAACTGTTGGGGTTTAACGGCCCAAAATCACGACTTGATTATGAGAGACGCCGTAGTGGAGGGCTCCGGAAATTTCAACCACCTGTGGCTTTTTAACGTGCACGTAAATATAAGTACACGGGCCTCAAGCACTTTCGCCTCCATCGAAAATGCTGCCGCCGCGGCCGGGATTCGATCCCGCGACCTTCGGGTCCGCAGTCAAGCACCATGACCGCTAGACCACCGTGGCCGGTCGGCAGGGGACGTCGTATACAATGTGGTTATGGTGTCGTGTCTCTAGTTGCGAGTCCAAAGCGGCAGTGATTAATTGGCAGTCAGTCAAATAGCTTACTCAGGACGAGATTACTGCTCAGACTGTTGAGCTGGTCCTGCTTTTCCAGTGCATGCTCTGCCGCGGCGTTATAGGACACATTCGAGCGAGGTACTGAGTTTGTGTGTGTGTGTGTGTGTGTGTGTGTGTGTGTGTGTGTGTGTGTGTGTGTGTGTGTGTGTGTGTGTGTGTGTGCGCGTGCGCGCGCGCGCGCGCGCGTTGCGTGCGTGCGTGTGTGCGCGCGCGCGTTGCGTGCGTGCGTGCGTGCGCGCGCGCGCGCGCCGCGTTGTTTTTATATGTCGGCCTCGCGGCAGTTATGCGCGATGGAACACCAACTTTCCTTGCGCACGCGCAGATCATTAGCTTGCGCGATACAGTTTGGGCACCTGCACCGCGTGATGCGCGATGTATCCGGCGAGAGCAGCGGGGAAAAAGACCGTTCGCAAGAGTAATTACGAGTTCTCTGTGACAGTTGCTCGACCCCTTGGCGCGCGGCGCACCCCGCAATTAGATATGGCGCGTCTCCATCGCTCTCTCTCGCTCTCCCCCTCGCTGTTTTCTGTACTTCTACGTGCGTGTGCAGATTTGCGCCTGTATAGTACGTGTAAAACACTGTACTGTCGAAGAAAAAAAGAAAGAAAGGGGCGTTTGTGTTATACCTTTGCTTCGTGCGCTGATCGAGCGGTCTCCCGCGGCCGCGCGTTCCGTCGAGCGCACCAGAAGTTTGGCAGTTGCCGGGTCCCGTAGGTTCAGAGCGCTTACCGCATCATTAGTTACACCGACTGGCTGCGGCTGCGCAGCTCTAGCCGATTTCGTGTCGTCACTCAACCGAAGTCTGCTTCAACTGAATGGCGTAGACGGGAAGGCGCGTGGGGGATGTGTGGGCCGCTCCTTGCCTTACTTTCTTTTTTTCTCTGTCTCTCTCTCTTTCTTTCTTTCCAGCGCAGTGAACGGTTCGCTACCACCTTTAACCACACGTATTTCTGCGAGCTCTTTTGTCTTCGTCACAAGTAAACGGAGGTTAGCGGAGGCTGAGCAGCCACTGCAGCCTCTCGACCCGCCATTATATACGGTTTTACGCGTTGGTGGGGATCGCTCTTATAGAAACCGAGAGGTCGCCTTTCCTGCCGGTATTAGGAAGCATTGATCGGGAAGTTCTTGCTGTCGAGCCGTTAATTTCGCACGATGTCTCCTTTCATTTCGGAGTAAAACTTTGAAAAATGATAAATCGAGACGTACCTCTTTTATTTGTGCGTGTGTGTGGGGGGGGGGGAGGGGTGGTGCTTTCTGATAAGAGATTTTGATGTTTTAAGTCGAAAGCCTTCTTCAAACAGAACAATGTGACCGTCGGCGTCAACGCTAATGATAAAAAAAATCATATAATGACGTCATCATATAACATCATCATGGGTCACAAGTGCCCGAATCGCATGTCATAATAACTCCACTTTAGAGTCACACATCGTGATGTCGAGACACCAGATTGTCGCTTGGTCAAAGGCGGGCCGATCCCGGAGGCACTGCAAAACCACGTGAAGCGCAGAGCTTCCAACGCCCCCGATCCCGGAGGCAGGGCAAAATCACGTTGGGTGCACAAAGCTTTTGGGGTGTAGAGATCAACACAATCGACTTCGAAGATCAAAGAAGATGGTTTTCGCCTTCGAGTCGCCTTCGGCAAATGCATGGGGAACCGTATGCTCCATGTAACATGGACGGCATTGCGCGCAAGGGAGACTGTCGAAGATGTCCAGTCTTTTTTCCGTCTCGCGGATTATACGTCCAAGTTTCCGCGCGCCATAGCTCGGCGAAAAGGGACCTTTGGGAAATTCCGAGTCGATGTATTGTCGTAGCAGGTCGTAGCGCGCTTAATCCTGTCGCAGCCTAAATTGCCGGTACGTCACGATAATCCGCGCAACCCGCCTAATAGCAGGTATTGGCGTAGGCTGCGTGGTGTTTTGTCCGCTGTCTCATATTTCAACCTCGTCATTCGCTTGGACACTGCTCGGCGGCTGCGGCATGCGTATAGTAGACTGTCGCAGATCCGGGACCAGTGTATCACCGCCTCCGGTGTTTCTGCCTTCCACGCTCCATATGCGAGTGTTCACGTACGTGCGTTCGAACATATGTACGCGTGGACGAATGGATCTAATTTCGCGGGATCGCTCCGGCCCTGCAGCAAGCAGTCGTCGCGAAACTTTTCGTAACGATTTTCGTCGTGAAACGAAGCTCCGCGTGCGGCCGTTTTGTGAGCTGTAGCTCCGGCCATTTGTCGCATCTGTGTATACGGTGTGCGCCCGGGCGCCTCGCTCGTCAGTGCGCCGACACGCTCGCAGCTAATGAGGCCGACCCGAGTGCGATCGAAATCCGTCGCCCCGGTAGATCGGGGCTGAAACTCGATTGTTTCGCCCCTCCCGCACGTGCGCGCCCCTACGGCTCTTGTCAAACGCAGCGACAGATGTTCATTCTCGGCAAATTTCTCGACGCTGCACAGTCGACCATGTATTTCTCTTGATTCCGTAGATATAAAAAAAAACAAAAAAAACGAAGCAAGAGACAGATTATACGTTTGCACCTGCGCGATATTCATCGGCACTCGCTGCTGGCAAGCATTTGTTAGCGGGTGAAGTCGTTCAGAGCGAGTGACAGTTGGCGGATTATTGGCGTTATTGGCTTGACTTGGTGGCGAGGTCACCACTACAAACATTACACCAATATTATTGATCGCAAGAAAAGACACGACGAAGGTTACACACAGTTTAAAGTAGCGCTTGTCCCGTGTGTGATCTTATTTTCCGTTGTCTTTCCTTGCGCTCGACGATATCCGTATGCATTAACTGTAGGCCCTAAAAAAAAGTCATTTTCGACCAATAATTTCTTTCCTCCTCCTCCTCCTCCTCCTTTAGTGCAGTGCCGCATTATCAATCTCTACGGCTGCAGTGACCTGCTGCGAATACGCGAGGTTGTGGGTTCGATTCCCAACCGACTCTTCCGCGTTCCGATCCAGGAGAAACGTAAGCTTGTCTCCTATGTGAGCTTTCGTCAGAAACCCCAGATTTGCAAAAATTAATCCCGAGACCTTCACTACGGTATCCTTATGGGCCGTGTTTTACAGCAGAGCTGTTACGCTCGAGGTTGGCCGCGTGTCGTAGACGGAAAATTATCATCATCATGAACCGGCACGCGCTCTCTTCTTCATTGTCATCTGCTGCTTCGCTCCCGGAACTCGTCCGCCCATCTCTCCGGTGTGGGATGCAATAACTCTGATGGGCGAGAGAATCAGTACATAGAAAGAGGAAGAGAGAGAGAAAGCTTTAGCGAAAAAATTTCTTGGCGAGCGCAAGCATGGCCATGTATCATATAGTATAGTGTAGTACAGTAAAGTATAGTGTAGTATAGTATAGTATGGTGTAGTATAGTACAGTATTAGTATAGTATAGTACAGTGTAGTATAGTATAGTACAGTATAGTATAGAAAGGGATGGGAAAGAGAAAGGTGAGATGGTAAAGCCTAGCCAAGCCAGGACCAGCTAGGTGCCTACCATCTCTGCTGTGATCCAGCCTTGCTCGGCTTAGCGCAAGCCGCGCTAACTTTTTTTATTTTCTTAGGAGGAGGGTCTTAAAACGCTATCAATCAATCGCTTGGTCTCTACGTCCTTGCTGTGTCATACGTCGAAGCGCGCCTTGTACCAGTGTACCGCAGCGCTCTACGATTTCTCTCGTTTTGTTTTATTTGTTTTCTCGGAGACGGAGAAGGCCGCGATACTTGGAATCAGCTTAACCTGTCTCTCAAGGAAAGAACCCTGAAGACGGTGGAAAAGCCCGGCTTTCCGGTGCCCACTTTCGATAAGGGCCTGATATACTTACTTCATGCTTCTATATATCGAACGGGTGTCGTACTTCGCAAGCACGAAGGGAGGAAACAGACGGGAAAAAGCGCACACTTTTAACCCCCTTTCCTGTCTCTCTTTCTTCTTAACCCTCCCCCCTTCTATTTCGTGCTTGCGCAGTACGCCACCCGTTTGATATTAACCAAGTAGCCTGCCAGAAGGTCTTATTGCTACTATACGTATATATTTAGTTTCCCATGATTGCTATAGTTTCGCGAAACTCGATTTTTGTCTTTCAATAATTTGTTTCTCTATTTCTTTTTTATTTTTATATCAATAGCAGTATATATTTATGTGCAGTTCATACAATTTTTCTAGAGCTCTTAGTGTGTTCTTTTTTTTTTTCAATTTTGGTTAGGGTTAGCTGGGACGCCCCGCCCCGTATGCGGTTTCCTTCGCACATGGACTTTGTCATTGTAGACGATGTCTTTCTCAGTCTCTTCCAAGCACTTTCTGTGTATGGCGATATGCGACAGTAATAATTTGTGACCGTATCAAACTACCGTAGTTCTTCGCGAGATGCCAGCACTGCGTTATGTGGATTAACTTCTGGCTTGCGTTAACTGTAACTGTTGGTTTGGTTGCCCACTATTATAGCAGCAACATTGTTTACGTTCTATGAGTTGGTTATCTGCCGATTTTCGATTCTTCAACGTCCGAAGTTTGACTGGTGTATCCGCACAGCTGGGCATCCTCACATGGCAGAGATGACCAATCGAAGAAACAGTGTTAGAGAAATTGGGTTTCAAAGGGGTCATGAACTATCCGTCGGGCTTGGGAAGAAAACACGTCCTGCTTATAGGAGACACTGCTATGAACATATCAGCCAAATCTTACAGTCGTGCGTGGCAAAGAGAGTTTAACAGGGGACCTCGAAGTTGCCGTTTTCTCAGGTGCCCTCTTTTCATACAGAGGTGTGTGCTCACTCTCTTCGGAACTGCCAGTACCTGCTGTTTGACGTCGAAGAGCAGATAGCATGCTGCTGTTCGACTCCAGACATTCTGGAACTCGCTTTGTTTGTGTCGGCCAATAGCCGACATAAATGATGAGCGCCGTTTGGATCATATGCGCTTCACGCCACGGGGTGCCGCCACATATACGTGCCGGCGCTGCGCTCCGCGGTCTGCTAACATTACACAGTGCGCCACAATCGCGCACAGGAATCACAACGCGAGGGAGCGATCGCGTTTCGTGACGCGCGCTGACGCAACTTCTTGCCCCCGTGTCATCCTTCCCTGTGTAGCTTCCAGCGCGCTCGTCGTCACGACAGAAAGCGCTTAAAGCGTGCGTCAAACCCCTGTAGCTTCCCTTCTTCGTGACGGACTCGAGACAATTTTGCGGCAATCGATTCGTGAGGCAATAAACTCCGATACTGTGGTCATTCCGTGATTATTTGGAAAAACGGTGCATGACCCCTTTAAGGCTATGGAGGGGAGGGGGGGGGGGGGAGAGAGAGAGTAGATGACGGCGAGAAACCTATAAGTGTGTACAGAAGCGGAAGCGTCATTTCCTTCATGAAACCTGCTGTCCTTTGTTTGCACCTTCGTTCCCACTCCCTCTGCTTGAAGGTGACCTACTTTCCGTGCCCTCGCCCCCCGAAGACGTCCGTGCCTCAAGGCGCCGTAGTGCTGCCGGAGCCCCGGGCCCTACACCAAGTTTGCTTTTACGCGCGAGGCATCTTAGCTTCGCTGTATGGGTGCGCGGCGCTTCAAAAATCCTTCCGCTTCTTTTCATCGACAGAGCGAATTCGCCGCTCGGATAAGAGATTTGAATTTAGATAGCTGCGCGGCAGGCCGGGCGACGCCTGATCAGTCAGTTTGCAGCGAGGGGATTGCCAGCGCTGAGAATGACCGGCTCCGGGTGCCACTTTTATGTGCGTTTGAGCGGGATAGAGCGAAAGAGGGACGGGAAAAGATCCGCGCGGCTTTCTTGTTTTTGTTATTCGGATTCACTCTGTTTTAGAACTCGCTGGAGTGAAACGTGCGCGCGCCTTAGACGTACTTTCTTTAGGGGATTTAAGGATCCATGTGCTTGCCGCTTCGGTGGTGTTTGTCGTCCTTGGCAAATAGAGGTAAAGCGATTACCTATGGGTGCCGCACTCGGGTGCACGCCTATTCTGCAGTCGTGAACAGTATGAGATGGAACGGGCAGTTTTTCTTTTTTTTTGGGGGGGGGGGGTTCTGTATGATGTGAGTAGATGTTGGTGCGCAAATAAGGCACCGGCTACTCCTTTGCTCTCGAAAGGATCGAGCGTACAGCACACACACACACACACATATTAGAGTAACACAAGGAGCAACAGAACAGGAAACGTGCAGTTTGTTTCCAATTTCAAAAAAAGAAAAAAAAAGATAACTTTCAGTTTGTTTTTTAAGTAGGTATAGCGTTTGGTGTGTGCGTTCGAATCTTACATACAGTGGAACCTTGTTGATGTGATCTTGGGAACCAGCGAATAAAACGCATCGTCCGAAAATCGCGCTATCCAGATGAAGCGCCGAAAAAATATATCAAAATAGGCGTACTCGGTGACAAGTTCAATAGCAAAGGTTCTTTCGGCGTCCAGTGAAACTGCTCCGCGTAATATGTTATGCGGAACAGCATGACTCGATTCCCTACATATCGAAGTCGCCACACTTTTATTCAGCAACGCTGAAATAAGCCGTCACTTCTCGCTGAAGTTCCTTTTGTTTATGTGTAGTTTCCGTAAGAAATAAGTTCAAAAAGAATGAAATGAGCTGTCGTTTCTCCACTGACTTGAGCGTCGAAGCTCGAACCGTCTTCTGCTGTCGCATTATCCCATTTCAGATGAAAATGCGATCGTATTGTCTGTATTGAAAATGCGGTCCTCCTGTGGGACGTTGGTCTTGATAGAAAAAAAAAGCAATCTTCCAAAAACTGTATTTTGCAAAATCGTGCCAATGAGATTCCACTGTAATCGTGTGTAGCGTATATCTTTCCCGTACACTCTAACAAAAAAAAAAGAGTCCTTTGAATCTTTTTTCTGAGTTCTGACTAGCAACGCATATGACTCTCTTTAAAGAGACACGTCAACTCTCATTGGAGATCATTGTACTCTCTTCGGAGAGTCGTAGGACCCCCCCCCCCCCCCGCCCCCCAGAAAGTAAAGTCATATATGTGGCAATTCAGGAATCACCAAGAACAGTGAACACATACTCTTTTTCGGGTGTATTATTCAGAGCTGTTCACGCGCGGCGTGTATGCTTGGCCGCTGCCGTCTCATGAGAATATTGGGTATTCGGGCCATATGTCAGGCATACTCTCTCACAGGTACCCGCTGACTCCTCGCGTCAAGCAGGTGTCTCGCATTCTCTCGACTTCACTGCGAGAGACTTGATTTATGCATGGGCGAAACCATAGAGTTTCATACAATAGTTACTAGAGGGAGCTCTGGCGCCAGTGTCTATGGGAGCTGCAACGCATAGCGCTTCAGCCAGCATGGGAATAATGGGTAGTACACGGATTTGTCTAAACTTCGTTCTTTCGGCTCCGTTTGGCTCCCCTTCGCCTGCATCGGTTTTATCGCAAAACGAAGTTCAGCAAAAGTCAGCATTTCCACTTCACCACTTTAACCTTTTTAGCCTCACCAATTCAAATCTTCTCACGAAGTTCACAACGATCCATTCTTTTATACGAAAGAAAACCAAAACACAGGTATAAACAAAGCCATAAGTGCGTTAGAAGCCGGAAAGTACGAAGACTAGGCAAATCTGTGTACTACTCATCATTCCCATGGTGGCATAACGATCGCAGCGCCAGAGTCCCCTCTAGTTAAATTTATGAAACTCTATGGGCGAAACATGCGACGGGGCTGTTATTGCATCTCTTACGTGTGCGCAGTGGGATCACAAGCCTTGAATTGGCGTGCGCAGGGTTCTCGTTTAGGAGAGGCGAAGCTTCACCGTGCCCCCCCCCCCCCCACCCTTTTTCTTTCTTTTTTTTTTTTTTGCTAGGTCGAGTGCGAAATAAATCAAAACTCATATTTGGATGCATAAATGAAAATGAAACGCTTACATGCTTCTCCCAACGGACTTGCCTTTGGCCCACGGCTTTACGGGGACGAAGGTGGGAAGTAAACCGTTCTTTGAGTGCAACCGTTCTTTGAGTCAGGAGTCTTCGGCCGCCATTTTCGTCAAAAACTTGTATGGCCATAACCCAGCACCTTAAACAATTACGGCAAAAGTTCGATCGGCTGAGTAAAGGCATGGGGCAGTCTTGATGCCCCCTAAGATGCTTAGTGTGTGTGGGGGGGGGGGGGGGGCAAAAGCCACCCCACCCCCCCTCCCCCTGTGCGCATGTCTTTATTGAGCCGTGCTCTCCTATGGGCTGCAGAATATTTACTTTACTGTAAATATTCTTACTTTACCTTACTTTACCAAGCATTAACCACTTGATCCGCTGAGCAGAGTCTCTCTATCTCTCAATTATAGCCGAGTACAGACGCCCTGCCAGTTGAACATGCAGACCTTTTTTCTTTTTTTTTCCCTAAAACGTTCCTGAAGGCTCTATAGTTTTATCTCAATTCCTTCCAGCGGCGTCTCTATTTACTCCTTCAGCCCTATAGGCGAAACCTCTCTTCAATACAGTGGAAATTTGTTGATGCGATCTTCACAGGAACCGGAAAAAAATAAAAATCCGAAAATCGCATTATTCAGATGACGGTTGTCTGTCGGCGATGATCCAGTCCCGCCATATACACGTCTGTACACGTATCGGAGTAAATGGTCGAAATATTCGCGTATTATTCCCTCTTTTTGTCTATATCGCCACCTTTTTTTTCCCCTTTTGTCTTCATATCCGTCTGAAGCAAGCGTTCCACACACTCACACACCCACCCCACCCTATTTTCTTTTTTTCTTTTTCTGCCCCCCTCCCCCTTTCTTTTATTCCTTCGTTGTCGTCCGTTAGGAGCGCTCATGATGATCCAGTTAGAAAGCGGGCTCAAGAAAGGCCTAATGGAATTTGAAGGCCGGAAGTTGTTCCCCCAGGAACATTACTGTTATCTGGCCTTCTTTCTGCATAACGTGCCCGAACCGAAATGCGGGATCAGAATGAGCACCGGGAAATGGAGACGAGTTTGAGACGCTGCAGGTTTGAGCTTAATCGTAATCATTTCAGCAGGTGTAGGTGAGTTCTGAGGAATAAATTTCGCGTTTCTTGCGGCGCAGTTCGCTCGCAACGAAATGCGGGCGTGCTAGCGAACTCGCAGCGTTTACGAACTCGCCGCGCGCTGCGTGCGAATTCTGGCGCGATATTGGTTATACCCGAAAGGATTGCGAACGTGCACCCGCATCTCGCTTCTAGTGGCCGTTGCAAGTCTCGGCACATTGTAATGGGATGTGGGAATATTGGATCCACCAAGATCCGAAGAAGACGTGCACCCCTCAAAGACTCGGGGATTCACAGCGGATGAAGGTATTGAGTGATCAGCGACTGAGGCATACGCTAGAGGAGTTTTAGGGGGTTTTGTGGAAAAGAAGCGGGCAAGAAATTTATAAAATAGGAGTCGTTGCAAACCTCGGTAACAATCCCCCGTGGAAACGGAGGCTTGTATCAAGAAAGAAAACAGAAAGCAATATTTTAAAAAGTTGTGGAGGATCTCTAAGCATGCTGCCATAAGATGAGAACTCAGTGTTTGCATCTCTGCGGTCGAGGGCGAGCTCCCTTTGTACATGCTACGTCGGTCGCCACGTGTTGCGGAGGTCTGCGCACTTCCTGTGCGCTTTCCTCGTCTTCGAGTCGGCACTTTGTCTTCTGCTGCTGGGATTCCGCCCTCCTGTGCCGTGGCAGTTATTGGCTCCGGCGTCGTTTGTATCACGGGCCACGTGCTTTCCGGACACGGCTTTTGCGGACGCCAGTGGCGAGAGCGCTTTCGCCAACCTAGCCAAGAGGCGCTTTCGTGTTAATAAGAAAGAGGTAGTATGCCGCAGTGCAATAGATTGAACAACAGATTGAACAACACCTTGTTGTTAAAAAAAAAAGGGAAAAAAACCGTCTAGGTGACTTCAGGTCGGCGCCCTGTTTCAATGGGGATGGGAGTAAAGATCATTGTCCCAATCACACGCAACGCAGCTGTCGCATTGGCTCCTGTTTGCACGCGCACGGGGAACTGTCACTTGTAATTTCAAGCAGACGCTGTATGCCTAGTTTCACCTTTCGACCAGATATGCGCACTTTGTAGGTCTGAGCGCCCAGTTGTCAAGAAAAAAAAAAACGGATGTCATTCTAATTCCAAACACTTATACGTAACGCATTCGAATATATATACATCCGAAATGAGCTGGGGAAAGCGTTCGCGCCTATCGAAAAGGGTCTTCTCGAATCGCGCGTTTTCGCCGCGCGAAAAGCGACATCAAAGATGCGTATATTTATACCCCCCACCCCCCTTCCTTCCCTCCGCGGCACACGGGGAGCAGCAAGCGGATGGGCGAGCTGGCGGTCGTAAAACCGTTTTCATAAGCCCTAGTCATCCGGCACACGGCGAGCCCGCCTCACTGCTTTCGTCGTCCTGGCGCCGCTCGTTCGACATTTTTTATTTGTGTGTGGGACGTTTTGAATAATAATAACAGTGAATAAATAAAGAAAAGTCGAAGGGCGAGTTGTTTTTCTTTCTGGGGCTTTTTTTTTTCGTGCGCTAGCGCCGTCATTGATCGTTCGCTCGCCTCGGCCGGCTGCTGCTGCTGCTACTGCTACTGCTTTCCATCCAACGCGTTCGCCCCAGCTCGCACACACGCATGGTACTACATAGGGCCCGCCTGCGTGCGATGGCTCATTTGCGCGCTGTGCACCGCCTTTACATGGATGTGTGCCGTGTTAACATCGGCGGCATTGAAAGTTCCCAACTCCCGCGCTTGACTGTCCTTTTTTTTACCTTTCCCAGTTTTTTTTCGCCTACTTTTTCTTTTATTGCTCGTTCGCCCACTGTCACCTCCGGCAGTGTCGTTATCATTTGGGTCGGAACGGGGTTCGGGTTGGACGTCTTTTGCCGATTCTTTTTTTCTACAAAATGGGTGTTCTCGCATGTCCCTGAAGCCTCTTCGCTCCCTCTTCCGCCATCCCCATCCTTGCCCATATTTCGGGAGCACTTTTTGTTATGGACTCGTGGTTATGTTATATATATTCGTTTGAAGACCGTTCCTCCACTTTCAGTACATGTCTGGCGAATTGGGAGTCCAGTATACGTGTGTGTGGTGTACAACGCGCTGCTGCGGCTATCTCGTTGGCGTTCTATTCTTTCGTCGATGTTTTGCCGTTCGCTCTTCTCTTTATTTCTATCTTTGCGTTATCTTCACTTTATCACTAAGTGCGGAGCTGCAGTTTCCGGATGACCTCGCAGTTCTTTTCTGCGCTGCCGCGAGGCGCGTTCGCAGATTCTAAGTATATACAGCACAAAGCTTTGCCAACTTTTTTTCTGTTAGACCTTAGATGTATCTATATGTTATGGGGGCGCTCGGCGGCTGTGAGCGCGTAGAAGACAACGACGATCGCATGTGCGCTCGTGTCACGCGGCAGCCGCTGACAGCGGGCAGTTGCGGCCGAGGCTTGCACCAGTGAAGACGTGTCTCTTTGGGTCTCGGCCTCATCCCTAAAGGGTTCAGGGCTAGCTGCAGCCGCAAAACCCTACAATGTTTACATACATTCAGTAAAGTTGAAAATTGGGCGATTTGGTGACAGTTCATTTTAACCTGTGAAGCAGCGCACGGAGACAGGGCACGAAACGAAGAAACGATTCGACAGTACACTCTTAATCAGGTCCCGCTTAAACTGCCAGACATAGCCAGGAAACCGGACATTTCTCGTCTGGTTTCCTGGATATAGCCAGCATTTAGCCAGGACCTGATTAGGAGTGTAGCGGAAGTCCTGTTGATTCGTTTCTCCCTTTTGTGTCTCGTCTCCGTGCGCTGCTTCACGGGTTAAAGTGTATACATACACGTTAAGTGTGTGAGGTGCGCCAACATTTCGTTCGCTCTGTCAGCACCCTCTTCCTATGGCACCTTTCTTCTCCGTCCCCTCTTGTCCAGTGCAGGGTAACCTACCGGGCTCAGCCCTGGTTAACCTCCCTGCCTTTCTTCTATTTCTATTTTCTCTCTCTCTCTCTCTCTCTCTCTCTCTCTCTCTCTCTCTCTCTCTCTCTTCCATTGGCGTCGCAGAAGAAATCTAAGCGTTTTCGGGGCGATACGACTGTGAAGGTCCGTGAAGGAATGGACCAAATGAACGATTGCCAAGCGAATGGACTTTTTAGTTTGCAGAAGCAAAATCTGCGGAGAAAATGGATTACCAACTATTGATTTTCTTTCACTTTTAACGGGAAACGACGGGACGGTATGTGAGAACTTTAGCGGACGGGCGCGGAAGAACGTTCGGCGAGGCGACTGCCAGTCTTCTCGACAAAACTTTCGGGGCTCGCTGTCGTGTTTAACGGTATACGTGCGCTGTGCCAGGCAAACCCTCGATTGTTCCGAGATATCCCGAGCGTAGCACGCACATAGTGCTGCCGCGCGTAGCACTATTCAGGCATCGGTTTTCCCGGTACAATATATAAAAAATGAGGGAAAAAATAAGTATGTATGTGGAAACTGTCACGCACGTGTTCACACGCGAGTGCAGTGCGTAATATACGTATAATATAAATGCAAACTATTTTCGAGGAGCGAGGCTTGGTTTAAGCTTGGGGTACTCCTCGATTTAGTTTTATTACGGCTGGTCCGCAGCTGCAGCAGATCAAGGGGAGACCTCGCGTCGGTCGTTTCACGCCATACTGCTCGCCTCGTAGCTCGAACATCTTCGAGTGCTCTCGTGCATTCCCCATGTAAGCATGCGATTGTGGATTAAAGAATATAGATTCTTTGGATTTAAGTGCGCGACACTTGACGATTACCTCTTTCCGAGAGAGTGTGCATGCTCTACGCGACCGGGCCCATTGAGTTCTGCTGACTTTTATGGACCAAACGGACCTCGCCACCCGTTTATAGACTAGGTTTTCTTTTCGTGGTTTTCCTTATTTTTGTCCATGTCTTCGTCACTTTTTTTCTTTACTTTCCTATCTTCTTTCCTCTTCCTCTCCTCTGTCGCTTCCCTCCTCCCGAAGGTGTAGGCAGGCGTTGTGCCCCTCTGTGTGGCAGTTGTTCTCTCCCTGTTCTCTTCCTATATCCTCTGTGTCTTGTGTATTTGTGTATCCATATCAAATAATAATAGTAATTGTTCCGCTTGGACTCACGAGCATCGTACCGACGTGGAAATACAATACCCCCCTGGAAAAAAAAAACGGGGAAAGAGTACTGAATGTAAATTATACGAGTATTGCAAAAACAAGTTTATATACGCCTATCTTATAGACAGTTGATTTTGAGGCTGCTCACTCCTGACGCATGAGTTAATCATGCCTTCACTGCTCTTGCATATGCGCGCACGGTAGTTGCGCGTTGATTACTGCTTCCACAATCGAGTAGAAATAACTTCGCGCAGTTGCGTGCACCGAGAAACTTCGCGTTGTTCGTCCCCTCTCAGTTCCCGCCAAATAGCGAAAACTCGCGCCATTACAGTTGCAGGTTTCGAAGCAATCCCCGACACTTGGCGTAGCGCGGTGATTGCACTGGTACATATATAGGGCTGGTTGTACAGGCGAAAGCCATGCATCGCAGTGAAGAGCAGAAAGAGCGTGGCGTGTGTTGACATTTCGCCCGAATCTGCTGGCGTCCTGCCTGCAGACGTCGTGTCCGTTGGGAACGCATGGATGAGGTGGGTGGGGAGGGAGGCTATTGGAACTTTATGACTGCGTCGCGTCCTCCTATCTTTCCTCCTGTCAGCGGACGCGCGCTGGTGTTAGCACTGCAGCGCTTTTCCTCCGGGGAGCTGCCGCCTCTTCTGCGGCGAAGACGGGTTATTGGGCGCCGGAAAGCTTCGATGCGCTCCTATAGCTTCTTGGTGCCTGTGTTTTCATTTCGCCCCGCTTTTTATTTCGCAATTTCTGTAGGGGCCCCGAGGTCGGTTGTGGTTTCTTGAGGAGCGCGAGCGGTGGGGGTGGCCCTCGCCATTCGATTTCCGGTTTCTTGAAACGGGCTTCGGGAGGAAAACGTCGTCGTTTCCGGCCGGAAGTTTGAGTCCTGGACAGAACCGCGGCGGTGCTCGAGTACGCGGCTTCCGGCCCCCTCCCCATTTTTCCCGCGATTGATTCTTCTACGCTGCGCTCGGGGACGCCGATGTGTTCACTGCGGCGTCCGCGCGTTTGCTGGCTCAGGTGTCCGAAGTATGTCCGACGGGCGCCCGCTGCCTTAAACACGTTCGTGGCACTTCGACATCGACGCGGTGGGAGACGTCGTCCTTTCATCTGCACGTCATTTCACGTCGCCTCTGAGCGGTCTTTATCGACCATTCCGCCTTGATAGGGGTTCAGGATGAAAACGCGTATCGGCGCTACCTTCAGCGGAAGGGAGCACGGCTCTGCGCCGGCCATTGTTCCTTCCCCGTCCTCATATCTCTATCCACTTCTATTCGTTTTCTATTCGTAGTTACTTGCTTGCTATCTGCTTTTCTACTAAACATATTATGAAGTGCGCGACGTCTTCTTAGTGGTCGTGCGCGGTGTCCTTGTCGACGTATTTTTCTTCTTCGTGCTCTTCGTCTTTTGTGCAGTCTTTGAAACGTTCCGTATATCCTCGTCCTTATCCGATAAAGGAAGTGTGACGAGAAGCACTCGGCAGTATGCATTCCTGGCGTTGATGTGTGTCCTTGTATAATCGCGCCAGTAATTAGAAAAGGGGAAGGACGGTCGGTTAGAAGAAAGATGACATTTTTAGGTGAAGGAAATTGAGGGGGCTCTTGTCTGGGAGAAGTTGAGACTACATATGCTGCTGCGCGCCACGTTTTGGCAGCGCCTGCTTACAGCGCCTCTCAGTGATGATTTAAAGTAATGAAGTTTCACTTCATCTTGCTTAAGTAATTACTGTCTCTCTCTTTTCGGAGCCCTCCACTAAAGCGTCCCTCATAATCATATCGTGGTTTGGGGACGTTAAATCGCAACAATGATTATTATTACATTACAGTCTCACGCGCGTGCCAAAGACTGCAGAACATGCGTGCCATGTTCCTTGCAATAAATATTTATTATATTTCATTTTTTTTTCATTGGTTTTCATGTAGCACGCGATGGCATGGGTTCGAAAAAAGAGAAGTATGAAGTGTGCTTCGAGTAATTATGGAGACTGAGAACGGTGGAACGTGACCAGCTGGACTGTCAGCAGTGTTCCGAGGAAGACTCGCAGAATTGTAGAGCGCGTTCATTTAATCCCACGCTATTGTCGACTACTGGATAGTTACGGGAGCGTTTCCAGGCGTCGAAGAACGGAAAAATGTATGTGGGAGGGAAGGGGGAGGGGGGCTGCGTGCAGGCTTTTGATCAACTTATTTCCTTTAACCAGTCAAAAAAAAAAAGAAAACAGCCAAGTAAAAGCGTCTCGCGTGCGCAGAAGTGGCGAGAAAACTCGATTTCATCGCATCGCGGAAATTTCCTTATATTTTGTTTCGTCAGCTTCGAAACAGTTCGCCCCTGTAAAAAGGCTGTATTTAGTGCTTGCGTCACAAGCATACGAATACTCACAACGGAGAATAAAAAAAAAACATAGCAAAAGCTGTAACGTTTCGGAATGCCTGTACACACGTTTCGTAATTCCCTTGATCACAACAGTGGAAGATGCTTGGGTCTGTGTTGGATTGGGAACAGTCGACGCAGTGTGACGCATTGATCTCGTGTGAACGTGGGGCATATTTCGAAATGTATGGTTGAGCATATGTTGCACGAGTCCCGTTGGAAAATGATCCTTGAAGAAGCGTTTTTTTTTTGTTTTTTTTTTTTTCCTGCGCCAACGAAAGTCGCGGAATGCCAATTAGTCTTGTACCTTCTGTTGAGGCGCTACTCAACAGGTACGTTGGCGGCAGTGTGTTCCATATGTAGCTACAGGATTTTGATGCTGCCCGATACGTTGCTTGTGTCATATTTCCATGGTGTTTCGCTCTTCGTTCCATCTCTCTTTCTCTTTCGCCTTCCCTTAGTGTAGGGTAGCTAACCAGATGTTTCAATCCAGGCTATCATCCTGGCATTTTCCTCATTTGTATTTCTCTCGAT
This sequence comes from Rhipicephalus sanguineus, assembly GCF_013339695.2. Taxonomy (NCBI): domain Eukaryota; kingdom Metazoa; phylum Arthropoda; class Arachnida; order Ixodida; family Ixodidae; genus Rhipicephalus; species Rhipicephalus sanguineus. The sequence goes on from NC_051177.1 coordinate 47,111,477, forward strand.
ATCTCTCTCTATCGGGTGATTCAAGCTCAGAAGGTTTTGTGACGTCTGCTCAGCTGTCTTTCATCTTCGATTACTCGATCACTAACGTCGAAAACATTGGCATTTCGCTTTTCATTTGCCGTCATCAGCCAAGACAATCCGAGTTTAGTAATGCGCCAGCCGAAATCCTTCAATGAGAACTAGAGCATTCGGTCGCCTATACCTGTGCTGAAAATAGCGCCGAGTTATCGCTAAATTTTTTACAGCGAAAGCTGTTATGAGATCATTTCACCGGCCGTTTTTGGCGCCGTAGTTGTCCGCCGCCGCCGCCGCCGCCGCCGCCGGTGTCCGTAACCAGTATCGCTCGAAATAAGAAAAAAAAAACGAAATAAGAAAAAATTCCAGGATGGAACGAGGTTCGAACCTGGGCCCTCTGCGTGGGGGCCCAGTATTCAACCTCTGAGCCATGCCGGTGCTTGAAACTGCTTTGCAAAAAGGTCCTATACAAGTTTCATGTCGGGAAGGAACCACATTAGTATATGCAATATAGCGTGTTAGAAGAGTAAAATAAGCACCAAGCGTCGCACAACGCGAATTCTGTAAGCAGTCGTCACACAATGCGAATTGCGCAACGAGTAGGTTGTTGAATGCTTCCAACCCATTACAAAGGGCTCTGCCATAATTCTTCGTTGTCATCAGGCACAGCATCACCAAAGTGCGCATAATGCCTTACATTTGTTTAGCAGGTACCACGGCTCTCCGTAAAATGACGAAAAATGGCAGTGACTGCTGCCCTACTTCTCAAAAATTACAATGATTTATAGCGTAGTGGGTTCCTCGCAGGTGCACTTGTGTTGGTTGCCAAGGAATCCCATAAGCGCATGATCCATTTCCTCGGGGTCGCAGTAAAATTACAATGATTTAGAGCGTAGCGGTTTCCTCGCAAGTGCACTTGTATTGGTTGCCAAGGAAGCCCATAAGCGCATGATCCATTTCCTCGGGGTCTCAGTAAAATTACAATTGTTTATAGCGTAGTGGGTTCCTCGCAAGTGCACTTGTATTGGTAGCCAAGGAAGCCCACAAGCGCATGATCCATTTCCTCGGGGTCTCAGTAAGTTCTTCCCCCCCCCCCCCCCCGTCTCTGTCTCACGTCAACGTATGTTATACAGCATGACGGGAGAGGGAAATAGCGAGCGGGTGTCACCCGAAGCAACCATGAAGAGTGGTAAGCGCGACTAGACAATGTTTTAACCCGAAGCAAATTACATAACTGGTGGGCCGTTTAAAGCTTCCAACCCATTACAAAGGGATGAGCCTTAATTCTTCATCGTCATCAGTCGTCGCGTCAACAAAGTGCACATAATGCCTTACAGACGTGTAGCTGGTGCCTCGCTTCTCCGCAGAATGAAAAATAATTGCTTAGTGGGCGCTTCCCAACTTCATAAAAGTTGTGATTTATCGCGTAGTGGGTACCTTTCTATTGTACTTGTATTGTAGCCCCAAGAGAGCTTACGACGGGCTCTAGAATCGCCGCTCTTCCAGCTTTCGCTGTGACTGTGCTGCGGTTTCAGCGCAGGCCTGGCATTTTTTCTAATGTACGTTGGATAAGCGAAAGCGGCAGCCTGTACGTCGTAATTTTTTTTTTTTTTAACGAGCGCAGCAGATTATTCAGGAATCAGAAAATTTGGGTGCTAAGCGAGAAGCCCTCGCAAGGGTTGCCAGGTTTGGCTACCTTGCGGCAATTTGGCTACGTTTTTTTCAAGCCTGTGGCCGCCGAAAAATTGTCGTGGCTACTCGGCTACCTTGCGGCTACTTCTTTTGTTCCCTCGACTGGAACCAAATTATGAATTTGGTGACGCCGCAGCTGCTGGCGTTCGAGTATGGGGTGCCAAAACATGGTGGCCAAGGTTTGTTTCCTGCTCCCAAAATGGAATTTGTCGCCTGCAGTATACAAAATCAAATGATCTCGGATGCGTGGTTGGAATTCGGGGAGAACTGTTGCATAGGGCCTGAATTTTACATTTGCTTTATGCGTCTTTAAACCGAAGTTGGAAGTGAACAGGACAGTCGAAAGCGCTTCGTATTCCGCATCGATGGTGATCTGTACGCAGTGACATTCGAAATTGGATGTCCGACAGGCTGCTTGTGGGATTTCTTGGAATTAGATAAGGACTGCCACTCAGGAATATTAACTGCTCGGATTTCGTCATCTCGCAAGAAACGATCGTGAAGGTTGATTTGTGAACCACGCGTCAGCTACCTCGTGATGGTGCCACGTGCTGCGCAGTGGCCACGCGTGTGGCCAGTTTGTGCGGTCTAAAAGGAAGAGCCGACGCTGCCCCGGAGAATAGTTCCGTGGCTGCCGCGAAGGATGGACGTGAAGTCGGGCAGCGAAGTCCTGGAGCCGGGGCAAACATCTATAGGCCAGAGCTATAGTGGCAATGTCCATCCAGATAACCGGTGCGCATGGTTCCCACAAAATGAATACTACAGTGTATGATTGAATCAAAGTAACTATAATCTCTAGCACACTCATTCTGTAATCGTTTTAATTGTTACCAGAAGGCTGTTGCTTGCAGTACTTTTCAGAAAACTCACGCAAAACGCGTAAAGAGAATGATACTTATGAAACCGTGGAAGATTTCATTATACTGACCGAAATGATTGTTAAAGCCAACAGTTAATGCTTAAATATCAGCGATTCCTATTCGCACCGTACTTACTTGCATTGTCGCCAAGAGGCTTTTAAATTTAGCCGTTTAAATAAAAACGTCGCTGTTGTTTTCACACACGCGTGGTTACTCTTGGCTACTTTTACTGCCCATAGCTTAAGCTGGCTACTTTTTGGCTAGTTTTTTAATTTTTTGGCTACTTTTTGTGTTTTCGACCTGGCAACCCTGGCCCTCGCTATGATGAGCTGCCGTTACGTTTGCTTGCGGTGTTCTCTTTTTTCTTTTTTTTTTTTGCGCGCGCGCGCGCGCGCGTGTGTGTGTGTGTGTGTGTGTGTGTGTGTGTGTGTGTGTGTGTGTGTGTGTGTGTGTGTGTGTGTGTGTGTGTGTGTGTGTGTGTGTGTGTGTGTGTGTGTGTGTGTGTGTGTTTAGCCAAAACGCAAATGTTTGACTCTTGTTTTGCGTGTGCGCGTGCCCCTAGATTCCCAAGGCGCTTTCGTCCTTTCGTTATCTTGCTGTCTTGTTTGAATAACCTTCGTCAGAGCCACTACTACTGCTTTGATTTTTGTTTCTCCGTATTTATAAAGCCCTAGTGTCCTTGAACATACATAGCAAGACGCGAATAGCAAGCTGTTTGAGCGTTCGGAAAGCGATACGGTGATATCGGTAGAGCAGCGAGTACGGTCACAAAGCGTGTGCCGTGACTATGTCTATACGCCTCGCTCCAATGGAAAGCCCAATAAAACGATCGCAACGCTCATACGGCTTGTCTGGCGCTCCAATGGCCGGAAGCCACTTCCCAGTCTCGCCTTGTTGCTTCTTCGACGAACGCCACTTCACGTATACGTACAGCCAATTCCCAGGAGGAACCGAAAAGGCCATTCTGTCATTTCAATTACTCACATTGGGCCTTTGTTGCGTCTCTTTGGCGCTCGGCTGGCCTTGTAACTCCCGCGCATAGATGGTGAATTGTTGTTTCATGCGATGCTGTAGCCGCGATGAGATGATGCCTACATCACGCGCGATATTGTTTTGCGTTCCACAAAGAAAATGCACCGCGCATCCATCACTGCTTAAAAGTGGAATAAAGCGTCGGTGAAGGCTCCAGTTTCCCTTTCTAGTTCTTTTTGTTTCAGCTGCGCGTGAACTCTCCTATAACGTATTCGTTTAAGATTATATATTTATGCTTCCCCCCTTCTCCCCTTTATACAAACGGCTCTTTAGTTTGAGAAACTAGCGCGCTTCTCTCTTTCTGTTACATAACCCTGGAGTTGAGTGCTGTGTCTTTCTGTACTCTCACTCTTTTATCTATCTCTCTCTCCCTCCTGAGCGCTTTATTCCATCAAGAAATGAGACGAGCTCCATCGCGGCGGCCCGTTGGCAATACGCTATTTCCGCCTCCGCAAAGAATGAGCGCCCAGTAGCGGCTCCAATGGCTCCTCTCATTCCAGTAGCAGTATAGTGGCGGCGGCGGCCAGTCTAGCGTTGGCTCGGCCGGGCTTGAGACAGGCAGCACGGGAGAGGAAGAGAAATGGCGCTGCGCCTATGAAATAGAGCGTGGCGACGAAGGGTATGCGCCTGGCGCCCCGCGCTGCTGAGATAGGAACGCACTTTCGATCGGCCGTGGAAGAGTTAGATGAGGGGTGAGGGGGCGACAAGGGTAGTGTGGGAGGAGAGCCTGTAAGGGTGTCCGTGCCAGCGATGCTGCCCGTACGAGGCCTTCGCCGCCAAACGTCATGCGGAGGTACGAGATGCGAGCTAGGGCTTCATTACGTCTCGCGGGGCGCGCGCACTGGCGGGGGGATGATCGGGAGACACCGAGGCGCGCCGTTCATATGTGGCCTCGCCATCTCTAAGTGTCCTGCGACGTGTCTATCCGGCTCTCCGCTGTGATGAACCGTTTCTGTTTTCTTTTACTTGTATTTCGCTATGTATGTATGTATGTATGTATGTATGTATGTATGTATGTATGTATGTATGTATGTATGTATGTATGTATGTATGTGTGTATGTGTGTGTGTGTGTGTATGTATGTATGTATGTATGTATGTATGTATGTATGTATGTATGTATGTATGTATGTATGTCACGCTCAGTTGTATATGTATACGCTGGAACGGACTGTGGTTGTGCGTTCCCACACCGCGGGCGTGCGAACCGACGAGATTTCGACGCTGTACGGATGCGAGTGGGGGGGGGGGGGGGGGGGCTGGCATTGAAGGGCTGCTGTGTCATTAATAAGCAGGGTTTCCCTGTGAATGACCTTCGCTTATGAGTCGACTGTGCCGAGCGCGACAGTATAGTAAACCGCCGTTATGGCGGTTCAAAAACCGCGTGCACGAGGACGTTGGTAAACGGCAGAAAACCATTCGTTCATCCATTGACTTTATCAAAAGCCACATGGCACAAACGCACAGAGAGATGAACGCTTAACCGTAGCGTGCAGAAGATGCGTATTTAGTGAGCCAGTGTACGTATGCGTGTCGTAGATCACGAAAAACGGGATGTGAAATATAGCAAGTAATGTGGAGTATAGCAGGTCATACACATTATCGTGTGAAACTACAATTCAGTCGCCGCGGAGGAACTGTTCTTGGAGGCAACAAAGCGTATAGTTTCTGTGAGGCCAACCATACTTACCGGAATAAAACCATGCACTTACAAACACTGTCAAGTGTGGGTTTTATATAATTCGCTCGTATAACGGACCAAAATAATACACGCGTAATACAACGCCTCTGCCTCACTTCACTAAGTGCTTCGCAGACTGCGACAGTTACCCTTTGGGAAATATATTTCTCATACATGTACTCGCTAACTTCACTCCGTGTCTGCGTGAGTGCCACTCGGAAAATTGCCGGCAGCAGCTGCCACCGCCATCACACCGTCTCTTCGAGTTCCCACCGTTGAGTGGAGCGCCACGAACTCCCGCAGCCTGCGTGCCGTAACGAAATGAAAATTGCAGCATAAACTTCTTAATCGCTCGAAGAGATAGCCAGCAGGCCTGCTCTCAGCTTGGCCGGGCGGGCGCGCACTGTATGCGGGTGGCCGTTTACACATATACACGCACGTGTGCACACTTGCACTTGCGTGTCCTAGCTTGGAGGATGTCTTTGACGCAGCGCAGTGCCAGCGCGCGTGTCCGTTCGCTCGCTATCGCCGAGCGAATAGTCGCGTTCGGTGGATATGTGCCGTGCCGTAGAACACGTTGGCTTTCAGTTTTTTTTTTCTTTCTGTACTGAACGCGGGCATGTAAACGGCTTTTGTCTCTTGTTTCTAATGCAAAGAAAAGAGAGCGGCGACGCCATCTGACTCTGCATGGGACAGATTCTCCATTTTTGCATCGTAAAAGCTGTTATGCTGGTTTTCTTGTTTGCTTGTCTTTTTTTATTTGCTTAATTTACTGTGCATTTGGTCTCTCGGTACCCGTCCTACGAACATTTCATTTTTACGCCGATGTTTTCTACGGCGCAATCAGGCTTTCATCCACGTTAATGAGTAAATGTATGGGGTAAATTTTCTTTTCTTTTTTACGTTGCCTCACACTCTGCACGTAAAGGCTTTCAGGGACACCTTTAACCGCCTAGAACATCTTGTTCTTTTTCGAAAGCACCCACTCCCCCCCCCCCCCTCTCTCTCTCTCTCTCTCTCTCTCTCTCTCTCTCTCTCAGTTCTATAAATATAAACTTGGAGTTGTACTCTGACCTGTCGAACATTCCAGGTTATGCAATAGTACATAGTGAGATGGCTTATAAGCATGGCGGGTTCTGGATTGCCTCTTTAGTACTTGTTCGTCCTTCGACATTTTGCGCTACCAACTAATGTAGGGCACACGGCAAACTTGCCCTCTTTGCACCTTACCTCAAGAGGAATAAGACGCAATGGTCCCGCATTTTTCTCGGTTGTCATTACTCTGCTGATGAACCGAGTGAAGGAAATCGGAACTGAAGCGAACAGCGCTGAAAGCGGGGCGAATTAAAATTCACCATCGCAGCGACCTTTCTTCTTTCCTTTTCTTTCTTTTTTTCCTGACTGACTTGCGCTACTCGAAACCTCTACTAAGTAGAGACGACATATCGTCTACATTTACCTCATAATGTTTCATTCTCTCCTAACCATTCCTGTCGTGTACACAGAGACTATCTAAGCTTGATCACGGCGTTCCATTATCGTAACTTCGTTACTTCGTCCTTTCTGGCGAGACATGAATGGCTCTTTCTCATCGCGGCAGACGTTGCAGTAGACGGTCGTGTCATCAGGAACAAAATGCCTCAAAGAATGACGATAAAGGGAGGGAGCGAGGGAGAGATGCAAAGTTCACTCGATAACGGTCATTTCACCGTTGCAGTTTAATAACTCACGTCACATAAATTGGAATCAGCGTTATCGCTGTTCAACGGACTATGCGGTTATCTGCTTTGGATTCTTCTGGTTGTTTTTTTTTTTACTTATTTTTTCTTTCCGATTTATTTGAACGTGCATCTCGCCGAGGTATTTGCCTCGTCCTATTCCAGGGACGCCGTGTTCCTTTCAGCGCGAGCACTGTGCTCGGAGGACCAATAGGTCAGCACAGAGGACAAGCGCGAGCACTACACGTATACTTGGAGTTATTGGTGTTTCCAGTAGAGTGCCCCGCGCTCGCAACAAAGCCGCTGCTCTGCACAAAAGCTATAGAGAGATGGAGAGAGGAAAAGAGGCACTCGCGGCGCTGTGATGCAGGAAGGTCGTTGGTCTAGAGCACTATGTAGTGTTGCCTCAGATGGCGAACAATTTGTGCGCTATATAGTTTGGCCGGTGACTTACGCGAGCCTCGCTCTCCTTTGCTCGGCTCTACTCGGCTCGGCTGTCGAGTCTTATATGGCGCGTGGCTTCTTGCCTTTGGGGCACTTTTTGTTCTTGTGAGTGTCCCGCTCTCTGCTCCGTCTCGGCCTCATCTCTAAGGATGGATGGTACGGCCCATACAGCGAGGAAGGGAGCTTGCGGAAAAGGGGTTCGGAGTTAGCGGAGAGGGGATGCACTTTGGGCTTTTACGAAAGGGCTCGATTTATGGCCGCAGTGGCTCTCTCCTGTGGCGTCACATGAAAACGGGCCGTGCTTTTTTTTTCTCTCTAGGCAGCGGCGCTCTTTTGTTCTGAAGCCCGCACTGCTCCGTGTTCACTGTCGTACCGGTATACGAAGAATTTAAGGGCGTGCATTTTTTTTGTTTTCTCGGAAGGGGACATGTGATTGCTTCGAGAAAATCGGTCATGCCATTCCACTGAGAGCACCTATAGCTGCCTTCAGGAATGCTGAGTGGGCAGTATGGCAGTTTTAACGGAGAACAAGTTCTGCACAACGTCTTCCAGAAAGAAAATGCCAGTAATATTATTGACTTGCATAGTTGCGCGACTTGGCTGTCATGAGGTCCACTCTCTATAGCCCGTAATTCCTTAACTTCTTTCTATTTATTTTTTCTTTAAATGCGCTTGCCCTTCGCTTTTAGTTTCACCGTCGCGGTATGGAGCCGACTGCGCACACTTTTTTTTTTTTACGCCAGCACAGGCGTCGTATGGAGTTAGCAGTGTTGTCTGCTCCCCTCAAGGAAGCAGATAGTATTGAAGATGACGTTTACGTCCGCCATATTGTACCTTTCGAAGCTAACTGCACTGTGCTTCCGAAGACGAACAGATCGATACTTTCCTTACTGGCTTAACGAAATGGCAGTTTTTTTTTTATTTTAACACGAAAGTGTTTTATGCCGGGGTCCACCAAGACTTTCATGACGTATTTCCGTCACGGAAATACGTCAGGAAAATGAACGCCATCAGATGGCAAAGAAAAACAAACTAAAGAAAAAGTTCCGTTGACAGGAGCCGAACCCATGACCTCTAAGTCCGCGGCGATAGCTGGTGGACGTTTAGCCCAATGAGCCACCGCCAAACACATTATGGAGGCCACATGAACACGCCTTTTTATCTTTTACACTTTCATGTCACAGTGTTCTTGGATGGAATGATGGCTGTATGCTATGAGCGTCCGCTTAATTACGGGGCGGTGACATGTGTGCCACCAGGCTCGAAAAAAAACTAAAAACGCGCCGTTGCTACACTCTAAGAAAAAAAAAGAGTATGCGTGACTCTTTTCGGAGCGTTCTGACTTGCCACGTATAGGACTCTCTTTAAATAATCACGGTGACTCTCTTGGTGGGTCAGGGTCGGCTCGCTCTAGGAGAGTCCCCTGACCCTCTAGGAAGAGTGGAAAGACTCTCATCCGAAGGATCACGTTACCACTTATAGGGAGTCAGACGACTCTTGCCGGTAACACTCCTACGGGGGTCAAGTGAGCCACACCGAAGCGTCAAGCGACTCCACAAGTATTTTAAGCTACTCCTTTGACCCTTGCTCTACTTTTGCGCGACTACTGTTGAAAATAGTGGAGTATTCATTTTAAGCAAGTGCAATAATACTTGCCGTTCTGCCCAGCGACTGCAAAAAAAGAATAGTTCAATTTTAGCATTATTTTATTAAAACTCGTCAAAACAACACATATTTTCTAGCAAAGTTATATAGAAAGCGCGTAAAGATGGTCAGTGATTTCCAATTAAGAAGTTAAGGTATTCCTCATTTACATGCTTGTATGAGTATAGCCAACTAAAATGTGTGACTGTGATGTGCACAGTGTCATATGGGGCTAAATAAACAGCAGAAATTGGCATCATGTTTCCATATTTATTCTTATGATTAAGAATAAATCAAGAAGTGGTGACGGCTGGAGACATCGAGACTTGTGGCTTGCTAGGTTGTCGCTCCTGTTCAGCGTGAGCACCATGAAAAACGGTATCTGAAAATAAGAACGTGATATTATGATGAGAAAATGAAATTGCAGTAAAGGTTTGCAAAACCTACACAATAAGTGGTTCACACAGACATAATAAAGGCTAACAAAATAACAAATGCAAACAGGCATGGTCAGGAACCAAGTTTTTTGACGTCGAGATCAGACATGTCATATGCTAGAATTACCGCACATAGCTCCCACAATCACGCACACTCACTCGATTCTGTAATAACGCCCAACGTCATCGCAGTGTATGCATATCACGAAAACAGCAAACAGAAACGAGGGAAGAGTGCACGGCCGCGGCCGCACCAACGCGCGCCGTCGCAAGTGTAGAGCTTTTTCACTTTACCGGTGCAGCTTGTCCAACTTGAATGACTACCGCGTACGTTCTGGAAGCACCGTACTATATCTGCACCTCAAACTACCGTCTTTAAGCCAACAAAAACCATTATATATAGTGCGTCTGAGCGTTCTGTACACAGGCTTTTTTTTTTTTTTTCACGTTCCCACGCGCCGAAGCACGCTACACACTCAAGGTCGATGGAAATGTTATGAAGTAGACTAAAGTGCATCTCAAAACGACATCATGCACATTCAGTAGCGCAGACACAACGTGCGATCAGCAAAAAATGACCCTTGATAATTGTTTGCATCGCTCACTATAAGGGAGCTTGCACAGCAACGCGCATAGCGGTGGCAACTCGTTAACTGACAGCTTTAGTTGGGCATCCGCAACTGCCCTGCGGACACAGGCTGCTGTTGGAAATGGCTGGCAGATAACTTCCGCAGAGCTGCTGCAGACGCCCAGATAAAGCTGTATGATTAGTACCTACGAAAGCAGTACACTCACCGTTAACTGGCGCCCGTTGATCCTGTCCGCAGCTCCAGGAATATTCCGTCCTCCAAGCGTCACCGCGTCACTTCGTGCAAGGAGCCGGCGTCAACACCAACACCACCGAAGACGAGCATGAACAGACACACAACCCGCGCAATCAACACGCAACGCATTCCAATAGACGAGGAGACAGAGAGGAAAACAGAAGCGGCACCAGCGGCACGCCACAACGGCGCCAAAGGGCAAGCGCGCGATATGTATGGCGTATAGACGTCAGACTCTGCCCAGGCGGCGCTGCGAAAAACACCGCCACCAGCGCCCTCATCGTAGCCCTGGCACTAACTGGGTAGTGCAAGGAGAGCCGCCCGCAAGCGAATGTGCATAGGCCGCAATATAACCCTCCTCTTTCGTTGGTGTCGAGGCGCGGTTTCCTGAAAATCAAGGACCTGGAAAGCTTCTTCCGCCAATCCACGCTTCAGAAACAAAGGAAGCTGATCAAATCGAACTGGGAGTACAATGCAAAATAAGTTTTAGTTATTCCCGCGCGCTGCAACTCGCAAGTACAAGCGAGCATCACACGACACCGAGTTCGAGGCAAGCCCTCCGACATCCGTTCTCTAGAGCCTAAAAGCGTTAAAATCGGGTATATACGTATGCCACAGCGATAAAGTACCTACATACACGATCAATTTACTTAGCTATGCATCTTACGATCAGTGGTACAAAACTCGGTTCATCAGGGGCGAATGGCTCCGGCGATTTTCGCCTTTTCAGTTGCATTCTCCCTTAATTCATCTCTCGCTCCCTGTGCATTGGAGTGTTTTATTACTCATCCTCAAATGGTCTCTTGATGGTCGTCTTCCGTTTGTATGTACTGCAAATGGGGATACGCGCGTGTCCGTTTTCGCGGGGTACAACCAAAGGCAAAACCATGGCCTCCGAGATAGCTACGGCAACCGCGGAGGAAACGGCCGAAACAAACCTGAAGGGGGTCACGACCAACATTCTGCGATTTACTTGTATGACGCACGTGGTGTTAGCTAGTCAGAACCAGAACTCTGAGCCTTCAAAACGTACATACGTCCGCGATGCTGTGTTGTGACGACTAACTCGTCGCGGTGTGCGTATCACGCGTCTCCAGTCTGCCTCTAGCTGCTCACTTCGTGTTACACGACAAGCACCGCAGTCAGAGCCTCTGCTGAGCTTCATAGTCAAGGTTACCACGGTTTTGCATCAGGGCTACGCAAAACAACAGCAGAGCCACACATTCATGCCACCGGCTGTGGAGAACGCGGGTACTTCGCTTACCCAACACGCTCGCAACGGCCCGTATCCAGCGCTCTCGCCTTTCTTCTTCGTACGACAACTATGGAAATCGGTAAAACTGAACGTTGTTATTCAGTCTTTTACGTCCGTGGCAATTCACAACGCAACAGTGCGTCTTTTGCGGAGTTTCTTCGTAGCGTGCGGAGGGCTCTCGTCTGCTGCTGTTTTCGCCGTCGTCCAGGCGAGTGATCCAGCAAGCACTTCACGACGGTTCGGTGGCGCGTCCGACTAGCGGAGAGCAATTCACAGCTCTCGTTCTGAGTGCTAAATGCGCGAACACACGCGATATTAAGCTCAATCGTTGTTTCGCACTCGCTAGTTGCACCTGGTCCCATAGCAAACTGTACGAGAGAGTCGGTCTATGCACTACTCAATACTTCTCCGACACGTGGCGCCACACATCTTGGAAACTCCAGAGTCTGACGTCTATACGGCGGCACCGCCAATCGAAACGCGCTTCAGTAGAGTCCCGTGACTCCAGTCGAATTGCGAACTCTCTTTCTCTACCTGTACCTTCCAAAAGGGGTCAAATGGACACCCGACGAGAGTCACGCGGCCGTGACCCTCTTTTGACTCTTTTTTTTTCTTAGAGTGTACGACCGTCCGATTCGGCGCGTTTCTTATAGGCACCGTGCAGTCGAGTTTTCCAGTGTGACTGCAGCGCCAGAACGCAAAATCTAGCGGACAAAAAACGCAATAATGAGACGGGGTTGCTCAAAATGGAACGCGATGTGCGCGTCTCCCTCTCTGAATGAGTGGGCGGTCTGCGGCCGGGATACACGGGGGACGCGTTCGCGCGTCTGTTTTCTGCGTGCCCCTAACGGCCAATGCCAGCGAACTTGGGACGAACCAGTGTGAGCAACGCAGCTCCCTCTGGTCAGTGGACGGTGCCTATAGAAGTGTAATTTCTTCAACGCTTTAACACCGCAAGGTGGCGGATTTTGCCCAAGCCTCGCTCAGAGCATCATATCGAAAAAATAGTTCTCCGACGCTCGCCTGGCTATGGTAGCCTGGCTGTCGCACCGCGTTCCCCGCTCGCCCTGTGAGAATTAGCGGCCAGCCTAGACACGGCGCGAGTTGCATTTCTCTTCGCGTTTCACGACGCTTTGAAGGAGTGCATATTGAGTATCAGTGTTTATTATGCGCTTCTTGATGCCATCTTTGCGCAGGATTCACCATATGCGGTGTCCACGCATACTTAAGAACTTCTGCTACCTCAAGGGTTAAATCATGATCATGGGCGTTAGTCGTCGGATGTGCCACTAGGCGTCAACGGGACTGCGTCCACATGAAGCGGTGGCACCGTGCAGTCGAGCTTTCCAGTGGGACTGCAGCGCCAGAACGCACAGCCTAGCGCATAAAAAAAAGTAATATTAAAACGGGGTTGGTCAAAATGGAACGCGATGCGCTCGTCACCCTCCGTGCATGAGTGGGCGGATGGTGGCCGCATAGAGTTTCCTACAATACTTACATTTTAGGAAACTCTATGGGTGGCCTGGCTACAAAAGGGACGCATGCGCGCGTCTGTTTTCTGCGTGCCCCTAACTGCCAATGTCAGCGAACTTGCTCGCACTGGCCAGTGCGAGCAACGCAGCTCCCTCTGCTCAGTGGGCGGTGACTATATGCCAAACAACAGTAGACACTTTACAAGCTCTCATGTACCAGTTCACTATAAACAGTCAACTACTTCTGTGACGACAAGTGTTACTTCCGTGTTATACCGATTCCTATGACGGAGGGATCAGCCATCTTTTTTTTTTTTTTTGAAGTTTGCCCAATGGCATAAACTATTAAATATATAAAGATAGGCCGGTTTTGCCGATTTACGTCTAAATTACATAGAGCCGAGAATCATAGTCCGGTGGCTTCGTGGGATGTCAGCCTATATGTTCGCAGGTAGCGTCGCCGTATCTGGTTTAGGTCAGGAAATGTTCATAGCAGGTGCCTTATTATGACGAAAGCCTGAGATACCTCGTCAAACCCGAAGAAGTGACCGTCGGCGTTGGCGTCGGCACGAGCGATGCAAGGAAAACCATCGTGTGATGACTTCACCCTATGACGGCGCAGATCACCGAAATTTTGCGAAGTCATCATGACGTCACATAACGTTACGCCGCATGCTGACGTCATCACATGACATCGTCGCCGGGTCATAGCTGGGCCGATCCCGGAGGCACGCTAGGTGCAGAGAGCTTTCGGGGGCGGGGAGATCAATACGATTGACTGAGAAAAAAAAATCACAGCATATCCACGGACTGAATGATGATAAGTGGGCGAAGCTGCGGAGGTTCATCGGTAAACCGTGAATCTTCCGTGAATTCTGCCCAGTACATCATCACCGACGTGAGATCGGGCGCGTTTATACTAAAGGTTCGATGAGAGTTATGACGACTTCCAGCTCACTTTAATTTTACATGTACGCTGTGAATTTTCATTGTTTAGAAAACCATTGGTTTAGAAAACATCTGGCGTCTTTCGTTAAGCAGCTGGCGTCTTTTCGTTTTGCTTTAGAAAACATCCGGCGTCTTTCGTTGGTTTATTTCATCAATCAACGGCGTTTTGAACAAAATTTTTATTTAATCACGCACAGGAGAAATCTCACCAGGCACTACCTTGGAGGTAAACAATGGCTGCTAATGGGAATGAGAGACAGCAGAAGTCGGCTTTTAGCTAACACTTACACTTCTACTTCTACTAACGTTTCCTACTGGAACATGCCAATGGCTGCTAATGGGGAATGAGAGACAGAAGAATTCGGCTTTTAGTTAACGCGCACGCTGCGAATTTTTTATTGTTCAACAACGCACAGGAAAAATCTCCCACCGGCACCACCTTGGAGGTCAAGGTCTGGTACTAGCGTTACGACTGGTTACGCACTACGACGAGGACGAAGGAGCTTCGCCCATAAAAAAACAAGATTACTTTCGCCTTCGAGTGATCTTAGACGAATGCATAAGCGACACTGTGAGTTTTTTTTGTAACCGCAGACGACCGAGCTGAACAATATGGTCAGGTATCCCCAAATGGTCCACGGAGATGTGGCCAGGCGTAGGTGACCAACGAAGTCTTCCCCGCGGATTCTCCGCAGCAGTACCTCCTCTAGCGAGTAAGGATGTTCCGAACCGTACAGCTCAATAAACTCCCGTGTGGTGCGGCGGAGAACCTTCTTGCGGCGAAGGAAGTCACCCCGGGGGTCACTTGGGAAAGGCCGTCTCGATGACCTCAGTGCGTACTTCCCATAGTGCAACAAATGTCGTTATCTTTGTGTGTCCGTGCTCTTTCTCTGACTGGCGTCCTTGTTTTGACGCCATTGTCGTTTTTCGCACAACTCAATGTCACAATCGCGCATACCATCTAGCGTCTGCAGCCACGTGACGTGTCTTTGCATTTCCCGACCTCTAGCATATGCTGAGAGAGAGAGAAGGGGGAGGCGGAGAGAGAGAGAACACTTTAATGCAAGAAGCAGAGAGGTCGGCCGGAGCACTGTTTTGTTTCGTGCCTGCTACTTCGCGTAGGGGAAAAGGGAGAACGGCGAGTGTAGCGTTCGCTTCCGACTCCGGCACGAAAACTGCGATTAGTACTGATCTTCCATAGCCGCGCTACTCTCTAATGAGGAGTAATTGGCCACTAAACAGTGTACGCTCCACACTCGGGTATTTGGTCTTTGCTATACAGCCGCGTCTGCATAGAGCGGGCTGCGCTTGCTTTCTCTTTTCCTGAACCGCACAGAAATGACACTTTATCCCATCTCACCGTTCAGCAGTGCAGAGGAGGAAAAGACGGTACGCTTTGGAAAACTCGTCTGAGGAGAAAATGCCGCTACGTTGATCTCTCGACTATAAAGCGCAAATATCCGAGGCCGAGCACGCGTGCGCGGAATGGCACAGGATTCCTTCGCGGCGTTTCGTCGAGGGCCGCGCGGGGGTTCCTTTCGCTCGAGCGCAGAAATTAGGCGTGTTCCCGTCGGCGCACGTGCGCTCGGTTAAGGCTAACGTCGGCAATAAGGAGCAATTCCCCGCCATCCAATCCTCCTCGCTTCGCGTACCGTTGTGCGTGCTCTGCATATATACATATAGTATACACGAGGAGCTGTACGAGCCCACCAGAGAGGGACAAGGCGAGCCGCGCAGCTCGCTGCAAAAGCTGCAATGCATGCGGCAGCCCAGCATTAAGAAGGTCGCGGTACGGAGTAGCCGCATGTTGACTGACTTCAGCTTAAATGGACGCTAAAGTGAAACACTGAACCGGTTTGGACTGATAAATTATTGTTTGAAAAGTCTATCATCGCTAAATTTCCCTTCATTAGGTTCGATAGTAGAGCGGAAGGTGAGGGCCAAAGTTTCATTTGGCAGCGAAAGCTGTTATGAGATCACAACAGCCGATTTGATTTTGGTGGCGTAGTTGTCTGCTCCGCCGCCGCCACCGGTGTCCGTAACCAATATCGCGCGCAATGAAAAAAAGAAAAAATCCGGGATCGGGCGAGGTTTGAACCCGGGCCCTCTGCACGACAATGGAGTATTCTACTATGGAGTCACGCCGTTGCTTGGAACTGCTTCGCAAAAAGACCCTATACCGTTGTATATAGGGTCTTTTTGCGAAGCAATTTCAAGCACCGGCGTCACGTCGGTCAGGGAATCACGTTAACGGGTGTAATATAACGTGGTGTCATGCTAGAAGAGTAGAATAACGCCAGACGCCACACAATACGAATTGCGCACCGAGTGGGTGGTTTAATGCTATCCACCCATTACGAAGGGCTCAGCCATAATTCATCGTCATCGGCCACAGCATCAACAAAGTGCACGTGATGCCTTACAGAAGCGTAGCGCTGGCCTTGATTGTCCTCAGAATGTTTAATATTGGCGTAGTCGGTATTTACTTCGCAAAATTCTGGTGATTTAAGGCATAGTGGGTACCTCGCAACAGTACTTGCCGTAGGCGCCCAAAGAGAGTTTACAAGGGGCTCTAGACAGGCCGCTCCGCCAGCTTTCGCTGCGACTGTGCCGCGTATTCCGCGCACAGGCCTGCATTTTTTTTTTAATATCGCGCCTGCATTTCCGCACTTGAATATTTCAGCACCTCGAAAGAAGGGACGACATGTAGTTTGTGTATTCTTTTCGCACGCATCGAAAACGTCCTGAATTCTGGAGGTCTTAACACAAACATTCGGTCTCTGGCATCGCTACGACCCTTGGAAGTTACGCAGCAGACAACTGAGCTCGTCTGCTGGTACGTGGGTAAACAGTCGCTGCGTATCGGCGGTGTATATGTGTAGTTTTATAACGGGCAGTTGTTTACTCGAGCAGCGGGTACCGGGCGCGCACGCAGCGTGCTTTCAAATGAAAGAGCGACCTAGAAAACCATGCCACTCAGGATGTAACGCTGTGCTTCGGCAGCCAAATTCGATTGCTTCTTCTTCTTCTTCTTCTTCTTCTTCTTCTTCTTCTTCTTCTTCTTCTTCTTCTTTGGTATTATCAACAGTCGCGTTTTCTGTTTTTTTTTTCTTTTTTTCTTTTTTGCTTAGGGATAGTTATTGTGGACTGAAGAAAAAAAAAATTAACAGACCGTAGAAAGTCGAGCGAGGGGTTTAAGTTTCGATTAGTTTGGCGTAAGTTCTACTCTTTCGAAGAGTCAGTTTGCTTTTGTGTATGTACGATGCAAAGGTAACATGAGTTTTGTCATAGCAGTCGTGGTTATTTTTATTTCATCGCTTCTTTTTTAACCTTGAATGAAAGAGGGTGGGGGGGGGGGGCGAATTCATCGAGCGCTCCTTACTTCGCTGGACACGGCCGGCCTAGTCAAAACCAACAGACTCTGAAGCTAAGTAAGGTATAAGGTACATTATTTGTAGGTTTTAACTGTAGTGTAGTAATTGTAGTAATTATGCACTAGTAATTAGTAAATTATTACAGCACCACAGTTAAGACCTACAAATAATGTACCTTATACCTTACTTAGCTTCAATGTCTGTTGGTTTTCATTGGGTCTTTTGACCTTGCAGTGCTGAAACAGTATTCCACATTAACAACAATGAAAAACCTTGTTCATTTTTATTTCTCTCACGGAGAGTATCTTTGTACAAATAATAACAATGAAATGCTATTTGAGCCGTAATTTCAATATTGCGCTAAATAATTGGAAATTACTTTGCTAAACTATCTGTACAAACGAAAACTCTCAACAGCTTATCAAGCAGACTATGCCTACGTTTTCCAGGTATAATACGAATTCAGGGTGGGGTTTTTTTTTTGTTTTTGTTTTCTCATGTGCGTGCTCCTTTAGTTTTTGCACCGAAAGGAACCACCGCAGTACGCATCCCTAAAAGGTTTTATTCAGTTTGTCTTTTTTTTTTTCTGTTTTAGATTTAGGTGCACATTAAAGAACTAGGAAGTCGAAATTTGCGGAGCCCTTCACTACGGTTTTATAATCATATCGTAGTTTTTAGACGTATAATCCCAACAACTATATTTAAATCACTTTGTCTTCTTTTTTTTTTCCTGGACGCCTAGCGTTAGCCTAGCACGACCACTCGTTTCCGGCAAGACGTCGTAACTGTTAAATTTCAACATGCGAACGAAATCAGCTATATCTGCGTCGTAATTATTGATGCACTTTGCCCTCCAGCCGTTCTTTGCGCTCCACATTGCCATGTCTCCCTCTTTTTTGTATGGTTTTATTTCTCTGCCTCATGTTCCCTAGGTATTCACAGAGACACGTGAATGCCTCCGGATTTTCTGGTCGGATGGATCAAATGAACCGTAGCTATGTGCTTTCATGGCTGCGGTGGGCAAAATCCTCCTTTATGCCGTTTATATCCTTTCTTCCTTT
Source organism: Rhipicephalus sanguineus (assembly GCF_013339695.2). NCBI lineage: Eukaryota > Metazoa > Arthropoda > Arachnida > Ixodida > Ixodidae > Rhipicephalus > Rhipicephalus sanguineus. The sequence continues at coordinate 47,129,933 of NC_051177.1, forward strand.
TTTTTTTACTTCCCTTCTTTTTTTGGCTTCGGGTGATCCGTACGCGTCCGCGGGGTATTTCTTAATACCTCGGCACTAATCCGAGAGCTTAGGTCTGAGCTAAGGTCTTATCTAACGAGAGGCCACGGCTGGCTCTCTCGCGTGCTGTGGTAACACCAAAAGCGCGGTCGTTATGCGCTGATTATATACGTCGCCTCGCGACTGCTGCGTGACCCCTTTCGGTGGCATAGTTGCCAGGCTGTACTGCCTCTCTTATCTTCCTCCTCTCTCTGTGCATGTTTCCTCCCTTATCGTCATCTATTTATCTATCTATCGATCGAGCGATCGATCCGTCCGTGTACGACCCAAAGGAGGCGTTGGTATGTACGTTTTCGTGTCCAATGATTGTTGCTTGGTGACAACATCAACTCTAATATAACAATAATTGTTGAGATTTTACGTCTCAGAATCACGATATGATTATGAGGGACGCCGTAGCGGTTGGCTCCGGAAATTTTCAGCACTGTTCTTTAACGTGCACCCAAATTTATAAGCACACGGGCCTCAAGCATTTTCGTCTCCATCAAAGTGCGGCCGCCGCGACCGGAATTCGATCCCGCGACCTTCGGTTTAGCAGTCGAGCGTGCACCGTAACCACTAGACCACCGTAACGGGTGTTACATTAACTCTTCTCCAGCACTCAAGGCTAAGTTTAGAGAAAGAACCGTCTGCAGTCTTCAAACGGCCATATTTTATTTGTTCCTTAAAATAGGCCGACGTTTATTATATTCCAAGGCGCCCTTTCGAGAAAGAAACTCCTGCACTAGTAATAAGTACAGTCCGATTTCGCTTTCAGTTATTAATAATTTTTCTTTTCTTTTTTTCGTTGACGTTCATTTAGCTCGAAGGTGGTGATTCGGCAAAGCATGCTCATACAATTCAACGCAAGGAAAATGCAAAAAAAAAGTGAACGTGATCTGATTACGTTTTAATATAACTTATTTCGATTCGATTAATATTTGGTTTTAGTTCGCGCATTCGTTCTACCACTGCCCATTTCGGGCTGGTCATGCATGGCTGACCGTGTATCTGGCCGAGCGATCGTGGGGGATAACGGGTATTGTATTTTCGGCATGTCGATAAGAAGGCGCTCGTTTCGCAGACTGCGCAACGTTCTTGTCGGGACCCCGCTTTTCGCAGAGACAACCAAGCAGCGGGATTGATAGCGCAGTGCCGACCATGGCAGCCAGGATCAGTTTCGCCTGCAAAGCGGCTATCGAAGCTTCGACCTCGCCACGGCGCGATCGGCACTGCGAGGACGCGCTTTTCACGAGGTTGTTGCGAAAGTTGTGAAACAAAACGGTCGCCTCGCATGGATCGATTGCCCCGGACAGCGCGGACTTCTATCTCCCTCTGCCGAGCTATACGTCCGAGCTGAGGTGGAGGCGTGCGAAGGTAACCAATCACCCTGACATCGATATACCGCTGCTACGGATACGTGTTCGCGACTTCTGTTATTGTGTATCTGTTATTCTTTTTGCAGCGATAGCGATAGCCGTCTGGTTGTTTCGATATCGGTAGGATTCACGTGCGCCGTTGGTTCCGTTGCGAAATATCTATAGAAAGAGGAGGCAGGGATGTTGTACGGCCAATGGGATATACTCCTGTACAAGTCCCTGGGAGGTCGGAAAAAAGGAGTGGAAAGATAAGAGAGAGAAAGAAAGAGAGGGGGGGGGGGCAATGATAGACGCATTGTATGTGTGTAGTTCTACGCATCTATACTCCAAGGCCAAAAAGGTTTGTGTTTTGCCGATGCAGAAGACACCGTGAAAGTATACTTTCGTAGTTTTGGAAGCGACTGGATTGTGCGAATGCCTTGGACCGTGGCGCGAATCCTAGAGTTTTCTGTTCTTTTTTTTTTTTGGCGATGTTGTTTATAAAGAACGAAATAAATACGGGGCAGGGAAGGGTGGAGTTCGCGATGCCCCAAAAGTGTTGGAACTCGGGACCCATAGATCGGTATAGGCGAATATTTTTCCTTGCAGATGGCCACTCTTCCGGCGTAACCGCGATGAATAGTCCGCTCGTCGCCACTAGCTGTATGACTGGCTACGCGTTAACCAGTGCCAGTGTGAATGAGTTTTAACCAACTAGCGATAAGAAAAGAAAGGCGGAATTCAAAAAGCTGAAGAAGAAAACAAGGCGGTATCTCTCGCTTTACCACCTGCACCAGTGAGCATCACTTCGAGAAACGATCGCAAATAGGAATAGCGTGAGCCCCTCTGCTCTATATTCAATCTGGTCGCTTTTGTTCGTTTCTTATTTATGAGCTGCAGTACCGTAGCGCCGACATATATAGCACTGACCAAGTAGCACCGTCAGTAGCACAGGTATACCGTTGTTCCAGGAATATCTTTGTTAGATAAGTTTTCGTGCATATGCGTGTGTTCGCGGTAGGCCTGTTATGCGGCGAAACCTGATTCCGTACAAAACTAAGAAATGCTTCGTATATAAAAATTAGGCTCCGATCCGCGCCGTGAAGGTGGTTGGCTAGGGAAGCGGTGACATCATCTGATCCGATTGATCAGTGTGACGTAGCCTTGAGCGTTTGAGCAATGCAGGACGTAAAGACACTGACATCAAGTTAGTTCACTTTGCCAAAACGCTGCTCTACGGGAGTCCTAACCATGGGCGTCGGCAGGGAGTTGCAAAAGGGGATATTGCCCCCCCCCCCCCCCCCCTTCACCGACACATGCCCCATACCCAAGCCACGCAAGCGCTCCAACTCTGCCCCACTGCGATGCAATACGGGTTTGCACCCCTCAAAGCAAGATACCGCGACGCCCGTGATCCTAACTATGCGTGGCCTTCCCATCACGCTGTCACAGCACAAATTAAATCACTTGCCAGGCCGGTTCTTCTTTTACATGTGTAGGAACGTCACTCTCTGCTTCGTATGTTACCCGCAGGTCGAGGGATCGAATCCCGGCCGCATTTTCGATGGAGGCGAAAATGTAGAGGCCCGTGTTCTTAGATTTAGGGGCACGTTAAAGAACCCCACGGGTGGTCGAAATTTCCGGAGCCCTCCACTGCGGCGTCTCTCATAATCATATCGTGGTTTTGGGACGTTAAACTCCAACCATTATTATTATCATCGTTTGTTAAGAGTTTTCCGCTTCCCGGCAACTACAGCTTGTGCAACCCTAATATTTACCGGGCAACGCATGCGGCGAACGATATATCAGTGCTTCGCATTGTTCGAGCGCGCCTTATCATCTGTCACGTGGTTCTGACACACGTTTTGTGCGTTTCTTTATTGAAACGAGTACAATGGTGTGTCCTGCATACACGCGTAATTCCAATGGAGATGGGCACTTTTCGCTTCAGTTCGTGGAATGGTTTCCCATGAACTGTCGTATTCACGGAGACGAAAGAAATCCCGGGGACCGAGTCATGTGAAGCTTCACTGCAAAACGATTTCATCCTTGGCAATACTCTGGCAGGCCGAGTCATTCGCGAACTAGCTCGTATACCGCTAATGCCTCTTAAGCACGCGCATCCCCAATAGGGACAGTGGGGCTTCCGGCGAGTGTGGCCGGGTAGGAACCACTCCTTCCAGTGCCGCAGTTGATTCGCCGTTTGATTCGCGTTGTAGATTAAGCCTGCGTACCAGTTTGCCATACACCGCGACCCAAAGGGTCACTAGGCTTCAGAGGCGAGAGCGGCGCGCAGCGTACTGGCTTCACTCCCACGAAGCTGTTCCCTCGGCGCATAAGGATTCCGCGGCAGTGCGCGGCTATGCAACGCTGACCTTTGCTTCCTTTGTAACTATACGGGAGCAGTTACGGAGCTTCCGCTTTAGCCTTGCCTGTGTACACCAAGTGGACTGCATGCATCGTCACAGGAAGGAACTTGAATCGGGTGTCACTCGCGCGCACGTGTCTTCAAGCTCTGTCGTTAATGTTTTTGTTTTTCTTCCTGGAAAGGAGATCCTTTAAATTTTTTTGTGTCGGTTTCAGTGCTGGTTAGGGAACAGGGTTACGGAGAATGTCGATCTGCTAACCGCTTTTTATAGTGGTTGCGCCCACGGGGAACATGTATGCCGGAAGGAGTTTTGCTTGACCGGTTTCTCTGTAAGGCTTCCAGGAATCTGGAGGCTGGTTCTGGGGATCGCAAAAGAGGGCGAACGTGCAAACACGCACTCAGAAGAACGAGACAGCGCAATGCTTATTAACTAGATCAACTTTCTGTCGTTCTAGTGGTAGTAGTTATAGGGAATACGGTGGTGTTAAAACGATGTTGAAAATACCCAAAATGGGAAACCGAAAAAGGTTTAATTTTGGCTCCCTGCAGCAGGAGACGAGATGCCTTTGAAGATATGCAGCGCCTTATCTTTTTTTTCTTTTTCTCTATCCTTGATAGGCAGGTTAGAGGTTGTCTCTTTATTTATCGCCTTCTTTTCTCTCACTTTCGCTCGCTTCGCGTTGTTGATAACGAGCGCGTAGGGTGGGGCTGCTGTTGGACTTTTTTAGCGCGAGCTCGTGTAGCGATATTTATAGGGCATCCTAATAGAAATACCGAAAGTACTTGTCGATAATCTTCCTTCTGCGTTTTTTTTTTCCTTGTGCGTTTTTACGCGAGTCATCAGACTGCAGAAATCTAGTGGCGTCCTGCTTTTTTCTTGTTCTTTTTTTTTCCTTCTTTCTATCCAGAAGGTTTTTGGTGCTTACGAGACGTGAGATGATTAATAGCGGAACGGGGGTAGGCTAGTGAGAGGCCATAGCGATACGGAATCGCTTCACTTAACTATACGAACGCCGGTGCCTCAAAATTTGTTTTTTCTTACGTTCAACGCGGTGCGCCATCATCGATTTTCCTTGCGGGTGTCCCGGCGATCGCTCATTATTAAGCGCACACCCTGTACCTTTCGACGCGTGCCCGTTTTCCCCCATGTGATCCGATTACGAAGCATCTCGACGTGTTTACTTAGCACTGTCCGATGGTTCTCTGTCATAAGCTTTTTCTCTTCACCACTAAATCGCCATGGTATATTAAGAAAAAAATCACAGCATATCCACGGGGTGAATGATGATGAGTGGGGCGAAGCTACGGAGGGAATCATCTGTAAACCGTGAAACTCTTCCGTGAAATGCGCCCAGTACATAATATAAAGAGTGTGAAACATCGTGTATATATTAAACATCAAACTTTTATTGTACTGTTGGTTTACGTGGTCCCTTCATTATCACTTGTGATCGGTCAAATGCAAGGAAGAAGTCCGCTCCCGAGCGAAAGAGCGCCAAGAGCGACCGCATTCCCCGCTCGCCCTGTGCGAATTAAAGGCAAGGCTAGAGGGAAGACAGGACGCGCGTTCCACGACGCGAGGTCGGTAGCATGCCCAACGAAAGCCAACGGAACGCGATCGTGCAAGTGCTCCCGCTTCGCATCGCCTCATGGTTCCATTTAGCGTCCCAAAATCAAACATATTGCTCAAGGTGTGCCTTGCGTTTTTCGTAGAAATAATTTCTTTATCATGTACATTAAGACGAAAAGTTGAAAGCTCACTAGAGTGTATCGCCCGCAAAGTATGTCTTTTAGTGTGATTTAACTCTCGTACGGCAGGGTCCTCGCGCCGTTGCCGGTCCACCTCGCCCGTTGACGATCGGGCGAGGTGGCTACATATAACTGCTACTACTACACTTTAAGAAAAACATCTGGCGTTCTTTCGTTTTGCTTTTACAAAACATCTGGCGTCTTTCGTTGGTTTATTTCATCAATCAACGGCGTTTTGAACAAAATTTTTATTGTTTAATCACGCACAGGAGAAATCTCACCAGGCACTACCTTGGAGGTAAACAATGGCTGCTAATGGCAATGAGAGACAGAAGAAGTCGGCTTTTAGCTAACACTTACACTTCTACTTCTACTAACGTTTCCTACTGGAACATGCCAATGGCTGCTAATGGGGAATGAGAGACAGAAGAATTCGGCTTTTAGTTAACGCGCACGCTGCGAATTTTTTATTGTTCAACAACGCACAGGAGAAATCTCCCACCGGCACCACCTTGGAGGTCAAAGCGTAAGACTTGTTACTCACTACTACGAACACGACGACTACGGGGGACGAACGGGTGCCGCCTTAAGGAGCTTCGCCCCTAAAAAAAAAGCTTGAAGACGCTGTTTTTGTTTCACGTGCGCACGCATCATCCGTGTTCGCAAAGTGCTGATCATGTTTCTACTTACGTCCGCGGGTATCTTTCGTTATGACTATTTTTAAAACGAAACTTTATTTGACTGTTCTCCCGGCGAGGCTTCACGTGGTTGTTAGCTGCTGCTGGGTACGTAAGCATCTCGGCGGACACACACACACACACACACACACACACACACACACACACACACACACACACACACACACACACACACACACACAAACGCGCGTGCGCGCGCGCGCGCGTAGCCCTTGTATATATACTCACTAGCAGAGTGTAGTGCCAGTAACCGCATCTAGCTGCTGCATATTAGCCCCGAGAACGAACACTGGCGGCGCGGCAGTCGCGGCGATGTGACGTCACGGCAAGGACTCGCTTGCTCCGCGGCCGAGGGTCGCCTTTTTTTGCGCCCGCCGCGTACCCGCTCTTTCGCGATACGGTGGTGATTACTGCTCATTCTTGCGATGCAAATCTCTCAAGGTGGAAGGTAGAAGTTTACACTACTAGCGAAAGTTTAGTGAGCTGCAGAAAGTTTGGATAATATATCTTATAATGGGCGAATTCCCGTCCGAACGGAAGATTCACCGTCAAAATGGTGATGCTGCACGAGAGCAAGATATTCGTTGTTTTCACCGCGCACTCCAAGACATCGATGCTAAATAATTTACGCTAATGGTTCTAACTTCATTGCAACTTGGCGTAGACTCCACGGTTAGAACACGCGTCCTGAAGATTACAAATTAACGTAAGACGTTTTCAATTCACTAACTACATTGCGGTTTATCGTACAAGTTATGTCTGCATTTGCAGATTATCTAGGTGACTTGACAGAATTGTGCTTTCTGCTACAGGAGACTAGATGAATCTGTCTATCGTAAAGAATCACCTAATACATCCGGGAAATTAAGCAAAATAATACTGCCACGCACACAATGGTTTCGGAAATTCTGAGGTGTTAGTATACTTGGATTATGTAAACATTTCTTCTCAACACTCGTCTGGGATTATGTGGCCGCCGTATACCCTGATTTGCTGAACTGCTGGTCCGATCGACCGCCGGGTCACAAGCGGTAATGTTAAATTCACGTGGGAGCACTGTTGATAGCAATCGCCTGCAAAACAAACGCCTGAAAGTCGAAATGAGCGTTTTGAACTGTTTCGATGGCACTCTCAGTGACGTGACCCACGTATTTATTAAACGTCCTTCGCCTTAATGAGTCAATTAATGGTCTCGCACATCATGTCCACATAAAGGTTGATGATGTTCAGGGGTATATCAAATGCAAAGAAAATCAATTTATGAGCTGGCTACCTAAACTAGTACTTATACAAGTGTAACAGCGCCGTTGCTACGATGCTGCATGAAGACACAATCTGACAGCAATAAGAAGTTTCCGCAATTAACCTGAACTTTTTATGTTATGAAATGAAGCGCCGAAATTATTGCAAGAAAAACGTGAAACTAAACAACATGATGAGTACACAAGAAAAACAAACACAACTACGACGGTATTCTCGGGCAAGCGCTTTCGAGATATTTTGCGAAGCTCAATACTGCATGCGCTTTCGTAATCGTGCGCGGGGCTTAGCACATCGGCAAGAACGCTGTCCGCCGATCGCGGATGCGTCCGATGCAAATAACACTTGTGGAGGCGAAGCCATCATATTTTTCGAAGTAATCGCTCGTGAGACACGCTGCAGATTAATTTTGACCGCCTCGAATTCTTTAACGTGCTCCTGTATCTAAGCAGAGGAATGTTGCTTCTCACAACCCTCGGAATACGCCTGCTGTGGTCGGGACTCAGACCCATCCCCGATGTTAGCAGCGCGACACAACAAACATGATCACCCCTTTCAAAGTGTGCACGACGGCGCTGGCACCGTTGGGGACTATGAAGAAAAAATACATATAACTTGTTCCCGTTTTACTAGGAACATTATCGATGCTGTTTTCGTCATTCATCTGAAGCTTGAAACAGGCAAAAAGCGAACGTAAACAGCGGAACAGCGCACGAAGCAAGCGCGTGATATCCCGGCGCGTCACGGCGGGCGTCGAAGAATCCTTTCCGTGACGTCATCCACGCCTCCCGCCAGGCGACGCCACCCCAACTTCTCGGTGCTAATAGCGCAAAAATAGGTGGTTACAGTAATGGGGATGATATCGCCGTCTACTGGTCCGTTAAGCCTCTTTGAAGATGTCCTTGCGTTTGTTGCAGCGTCAGTGTCGCCAAATCACGTTACCGGAGATTGAACAAGCCAGTGTTGCCTGTGAACACTCTTTACCCCCTCCCCCCTCTCTCTCTCTCCGCACCTATCGATGTATCACAGATCAGAACAAAGGAGGAGGAGAAGCGATTATACAACACTATGGTTACTCCTCAGTGCTGTAAGCTTGAAGGGTCGCGCTGGGATTGACCCGGATGAAAGATTTCGTTACAGCACGGCAACATGTGCCATAAACTAGAAGCAGGCGTGAATTGCCGACGTTTCCTTTGTTTCTGTCTGGTCTTCTTCAGTTTTTTTTTTCCTTTGTGACGGTTTTCGCTCATGCATTCCTAAAGTGCGCTGAAAAATATCACTTTGGCAAGCATGCTGCATCCTCAACAAACATTACTGAAACATCTACAACGTGCCAGAAATTACAAGAGCAGTATCTATCTGTCTATTGAAGGCTGCGTGCTCCAGGATTATTCCTAACACTACGCACAATTATCAAAACGCGTACGCGCAGCGGCACCTCGCTGTTGTTGCTATAATGTGTGACATGTACGCGTGCGCGCGCAGCTCCGCCCTTCTCGCTTCTGGCTCAGCGCGCCTCTGAAATTTATTAGCTCGCTCGACAACGGCGCTTTGATGTGAGAACCGTGTTCCGCTTACTTTTGATCTCTTCTGCGTAGCGGTTCCTGGTTTTAGTAAAGGTCGCGGAGAAAAAAAAAAGATATAGGCGCTTTCTTTGCCAGAAAACAGTCTCCGTATAGCTCCTCTCATGCGTGCAATTAATTAAAACTACGGCACGGCTCCGCTGCGTATGGCTTGATCGGTAAGCATTACACGGGTGAACTACTCGGGAAAAATAATCCTGTTAGCGTCTGGCGAACCTGTGAGCGTGTGCTTAATTAGCTTGTAAGCTTTTATGTGTCGGGATTTGCAAGATGCAGTACACGAGAACGGAAAAGCACAAGTGGGCGATGAAGCGAAAAAAATTACACATCATCTCCCCCCTACGGGCAACCATGGTGGGATGCGAAAGCATCGCGGGGGGTGCGCATAAAGTTTCCGTTTCGCCTATGTGACATATGAAACGGTGGTTGTCGAGGCGTTTGAATTACGGCTTGCCGACGCTACCGTTTACATTCGGCTTCCTGAGCCTTCCTCTGCTCCGCGGCGCTGCCGCTGCAACTAGCGCCGACGTTGACGTTGTTCATGGCGTTTCGCACACCGTTGCACTGAGAGAGAATGACGGAAGCACAGCGAACGCGCGCTTTCGCAGCCTCGCAGCTTCGAGATTCGCTTGTCGGCGTTGCCGTTTACGTTCAGCTTCGCGAGCGTCCATAGCGCCGTTGCGAAGGAGAGTGCAACGGGAGCGAGCGAGCGCCGCATTATATGCAAGCGCACAGCTGTGGCGGAGAGAGAGAAACGGGAGAGGAGAAACGAAGCGGAGGCAGCGCTCACGCCACCTCGTCCACCCCACCTCCTCGCGCTCACGCGAGGAGAGGGGGAGAGTTGGCGCATGCGCTGTATGGGTGCGGACGCCGCAGAACGGACACTGCCCCGAGCATAAGATGCTTTCGCATCTAATATTCAAGAACACAAAAGTACCGCAGGTGAATGTTACAAGCTATAAGCAATCATATCGTCAAGCATGGCTTGAAAAAAATATTTAGTGGAGGGGGGAGGTAACGCGATAACCACGATATCTTTATGAGTAACACCATGAGGGGGTTTCGGTTAGTAGTACCCCGGATTAATTAGGACCGCCTGGGACCTTAATGTGCACCTGAATCAAAGTACATAAATGACCGTTTGTTGCACACCTTGGTATGTTTCTCAACGCTACATGGAAGATCAACGAAGTAACGCGTATTGGGCAGCGCCGCAGAATGTAACACAATTGTAATGATGATGATGGTGATGCTCCATTATACGCCTGGTGTTCTTGTTTTTAACGCGAGAGCGCTAAAGAGCTCGCTTCGCAGAAATTCGGGTGTCGGTGTCGTTGATTGTGAGCGAAAAATCATCTTGTCCGGGACTCAAAAATCGAGAAAGATGCAAATAAAATAAATAATAAAAAACTTCGGTTCTAGTGAGAATCGAACCCAGGCCGTCAGAACCACGAACCACGATATTGCTTGAAACAGCTTCGGAAAAAGTGTATGAATGTCATGTTGTGCAAGGAGTCTCCTTAATAATAATATCTGGGGTTTAGCGTCCCAAAACCACGATATGATTTTTGAGAGACGCGGTAGTGGAGGGCTTCGGAAATTTCGACCACCTGGGGTTCTTTAACGTGCACCTAAATCTAAGTACACGGGCCTCGAACATTCTCGCCTCCATCGAAAATGCAGCAGCCGCGGCCGCGGTTCGATCCCGCGACCTCCTTCACGCATGTAATATTGCGTGGCAGGAGCGTAAAATCACGCCAGGCGTCAAAAAATGTGAATTGCGCAACAAGTGGGTGTTTTAAAGGCCCACCTATTACAAAGCCTTACGTTAGGGCCCACTACGCGTCCGTGTTGCCTTACAGACGCGTAGTGGGTCCTTCGCTGATTCGCAAAAGGAAGTAGTATGGCGTAGTGGGCACTTAACAACTGTGCGTGCAGTAGGCGTTCTAGGATAGTTTGAAATGCCCAATGTTACGCGCACAGTCTTTCGTTTCCTTACGGCACGGATGAGGCATGCACCGGGAACCGAAGGCAGGCTAGCAGCTGAGAAGGCGATGCGCACGGGGCCTATTACGCTATCGCGTTCTACTCTTGAAGGCGAAGCTCAAGCGTTCTCCAAGCTGTTCTTTTTGTTTTTTTTTTTTCAGACAGTGCAGTGTTTCTAAAGCTCGCTCGTGACAGATAGCGCAATCGAGTAGTCGTTGAGGTCGGTTAAACCAAGTGCCGGAATATTCTTGCGCCAACCGTAAATTACATGGCACCAGTGCGACACCTCGTGTATGTACGGCACGCGCGCACACACACAAAGTCGCGATGGGAGAAGGATGCAACTTCGGGAGTTACAGTGAAGTGTAACAGCTCTACTTTAAGGATAGGGAAGAGAGACGCTTAGAAATTCGGGGGATGCTGAGCACGTTCTAGGAATTTGAAGGCGAAAGCCTATTTAGAATCACCGCAGCACATATCTTCCACATACACCTCCAACGGCATATCACTGTCCACTTGATTCACCGCACCAATGCGCACACCATCCCCAGCAACCCTAACCGGGCACTCGTTACCCATACTCACAAGCATTACCATATGATCTGTGAAGTAGATTGAAGCATATACTGTACTGCTTTCACACATTCCCAGTTGTGAAATGCCTAATCGATACACGTGCGTCTAATTAATAGTGGCCGTTCATCATAAAGTTCTTCAGCACATCACCAGAAATTTCACATCAAAATAAGGTCAAGTACGATTTCGCCTTCACATTCTTAAAATGTTCTGAGCATCGCCCGAATTTTTATTTTTTTACTCAGTGAGCTGGTGCGCTCAATTTTCTTTATTTTTTTTTGCCATTTGTTTTGGACCTAACACGACCTTGAGACATTTAGGGCTTCTGCCTGAAAAATAAAAATGAAGCTAATCCACTTCACAAGGGGAGAAATTCGGCCTTGTAGTTAAGACATTAGGAAAAAATTCAGCGCAAAATGACACAAGGACGAGAAGGGAGGACACAACACGTGTCATTTTGCGCTGAATTCTTTCCTAATCCACTTCCGCTCAAACGGTATAAGAAACCTGTACAGAAATACGCTTTATATCGTCCTTGTTTTCCGTGTACGTTTGATCATGCGAGCGTTCATATAATACGTGGGCGTTCCTTTGCTTCCTTCCTTTCTTGATGCATCGATACGCGTGACCACGGCGACTCCGCGAGCGATCGCCTCTGGCTGCAGCCGGGGCTTGATGGCTCGGAACCGAGCGAGTGGTTGGCTGCTTCTGCGCCCGACCGTTCGAGTGCAACTCGCGAACAATGCGGCAACGGGGCGTTGAGCATCTCCTGCGCGAGACCCGCTGTCGCAAACAGTCCGTAGACTCGCCTCCGCAGGGCGTGTTCGTGCTTTGTTTCGTTCCGTACGTACCATCCACACTCGGTACTTTCTCTGCACACATCGCGTCGGCGCTTCTCTTGTGTACGCTCGGCGTACTATGGATTCTCTTCATTGTGTGTCCCCTATTAGTGCTCCCTAATGCCTTCTAACAAGGCCTGGCACAGACCTGCTCATCTGCAGCTGCTTGTGTCTCCAGAGAGCTGGGCGTTTCGTTCCTTAAAAGAACGAAAATACGTTTCCTTTTGTTAGGCATGCTTTCTTTTCCTGTTATTTTTTTTCTTCTCCTTTTTTCTTTCTTTCTTTATTTATTTCCTTCCATCCTTCCTTTTTTTTAGTGTCCTTGTTTCTGTCTTCTCGGGTCCGGATTCAGTGCATAAGTATATATATTTCTTATAAGCTCCAGAAGCGAACTGCAGTTTGAGCCTCACTTTCTTGTGATTCTAGGCTGCCTGCCAGGAATTTTAGCGACTATTACGACTGTAGCGACAGGAACGGCTTAATAAGGCGGCAGATTAAAGGGGTCATGAACCACTTTTCCAAGTAATGATCTAATGGCCTCAGTATCGGAGTGTACTGCCTCCCGAATCGATTGCCGCAAAAATTTCTCGAATCCGTCAAGAATCAGCTGAGTTACGGGGGTTTGGCGCACGCTCCCAGCGCTTTCTCTCTTTTCTCGTGCCGGCGAGCGCACTGGAAGCTAGACAGGGAGGGATGGCATGGGGGAAAGAAGTTACGCCAGCGCGCGTCATGAAACGCGATCGCTCTCCCGCTGTGATTCGCTTGCGCGAGTGCGGCTACCGTGTACTGAGGAGTGCGGCGCCGGCAAGTGGCGGCACCCCGCGGCAAGAAGCGCATCTGATCCGAACGCCGCTCTCGATTTACGTCGGCTATCGGCCAATAAGCATGCTATGTCTCTTGCGACGTACACCGGACAGACGCCCCGCCCACCGACGAGAGTGAGAACCGGCCTCTGTTTGAAAAGAGGGTGCCTGGGGAAACGGCAACTTCGCGCTCCGCTTGTGGCCATTACGCGGCGCGCACGACTGTAATATTTGGCAGAGCAGTTCATAGCCGTGTCAGCTTTCCGCAGGATGTGTTTTTTCAATCAGCCCAAGGGGTGCTTCATGACCCCTTTACGAGCGCACTAAGAGAAAGACGCGAGGAGTTGCGCGTTCTCGTGTGTCTCTTTCTGGGCGCATTTGTTCGAGTTCGCGTTGCTATCACGTCAGGAAGAACAGTTTAAGCCATATATATGCCCGAAGAACTTTCATGTAAGTGTCGTTCGCTGTGTTTGTTGGCAACCGCTAGAAAACACATGAATACAAGTTCGGGGCCTGGGCCCGCATATGCCGGCAATGCTTATTTTGCTTCTTCTCTATTCATTCCTCGTCGTTAGTCCTGCCTAAAGGTATAGGAGGCGTGCCTTCGCGCTAAATGGCAAGATGTGTCAAAGGACAAAAAGGATTGGAATAGAACCGTTGCAGAATTATTCCGTCCTCGATCCTGCGCTCTTGTGAAGTTGAAACGCCTGCGAGAAAAAAAAGTTGCGACTCCAAACCTTCCCGTGAGTCCTGAGCTTTAAGAGCTACGGTAGAGAGTTGAAGTGGAGGGCAGAGGGGCTGCTCTCGATGCGGTGATTTCCCGCGTGGCTTCCTAAGTGCCCTGTAAATAAGTTAACCGTACAGGGACGGAGGAACTAGAAAACAAACCGAGCACGTCTGATATAGCGACGTACTACAGCAATCTAGCTAGCCCCGGGCAGTCGTGTACTTCCCCAACGGCACCTATTGGTGGGAACGAGGGGGAGGGGGGGTCGTTTCGATTTGGGGAATGGCCGTTCCCTAAGCGTATGCAGCTGCCATAATGACAGTGCTCGAGTCCTTGGTGGTTGTATCTTTATTCTTCGTATCTCATTCTCTCCTAAGTCGTTTGCCTGCTCGAATAATGAAACAACTAACCGCGCAGGATGTTCCGACCGATTAAAGTGTCTCGCGTTGAGAGTAGATCTTCGTACTCGTTCATTTGGCTGTCAAGTAACTGGCGCCACTCCCGCGTTGCCTGTCAAGCACTGTAAGAACTTAGTTCTGTGTGGTGTGAAGTCGGCGTCCGAAGCTGTGTGTATGCAGTACTTGTGTAAACGTTTCGAGGTCGCGTGTAGTGCGCGTGCCTGGACAATGTGGACATGTCGTCGACGCACGTTTCCGTAATTTTCATAGCTTAGAAAGAATTATCCCTAACTTTGACAGACAAGGAGAACTTTATTTCACCCATAGGCTCGCCCCACTCCCCACTTGGACGGCTTCATGGGGGGGGGGGGGGGGATATCCCCTCCTCCTGGCGCCAGTGTGGGATATTTTTTCAGAGCTTGGCCTAGGTCGCCGTCCATTGAAAACGGACTGCTGACCGTCCTGTCTGGCAGCTATTTCACAGGGGGCTGTTTATGCCCGCTTCTTTTTCATTTCAGGCTTTTAAAATTCGGATCACGGGCCAGTGACAAGTCAAACATTCAGTCAAAAATGCCCCTCAAACGGATTTGCATGTGCAGAATATGTGTTGATGAACAACTGAAGATACGGTTTAAGCTATGACAAGTTGAAAGAAGTCTTGAACCGCGTAGCTACTGGTTTTAAGGAAACAAAAATGCTTATGAGAATACAAAGCATCCTCGACGCAGTCAGTCAGTGAATGCTTTCGCACAGACTTGCTCGTCAACAACAACAAAAAAAAAGCATGATTTCTTCGTTGTCTACAAATGGGTACCCATCGACATGCCTGCCTTATAAAAGTGCCGAGAATAGGGGGTACGCATTTTTGATAGTCAACAAAGGGTTGTACTACCAGTTCGGTGACCGAAGAGCAACTCAAGTACTCGTCCGGGAAACAACCTTTGGTGCGAAAATTCGCAACCCCAGCTTCGAACAAAATCTAGTGGTAGTAAATGGGGGGTGGAAGCTTCCTGTGCCAGTATTAGCCTGTAGTACTCTAACCTGTCTGTGACATATTTTAACAACAAAGTAAGTAAAGCATGTCAATAAAAAAATTCGGCAGATCCCACGCATTATGGGAATCGATTTTGTGTGATGCAGTCAGCGAGTAGCAGCCTACGCGGCCTTTTTCGCTTTGCGCCAAGCGGTACGAGGTAGATCGACGTCTTTGTGTAAATTGAAAAATAAATCTGGAGTCTCCCAATAGAGATCTTCATGATGATATCGCAATGTCGGCACCTAAGAGACTAAAGTTATATATACTCAATTCTTTAATTTAGAAGTCGGACTCTCTCTCTCTCTTTAATATATATATATATATATATATATATATATATATATATATATATATATATATATATATATATATATGGGGGGGGGGTGGAATAGAGAAAGAGTAATGTGGAAGAGCAAGTTGGGCCCCCGCCCTCTCCTGGAAAATGAAAACTCTCCGCCTATGATTTCACCGTCCCCAGGAGTCGTAGCGACATTCGTGCGATATTCGGAAGCCTCGCAAGAAGGTTCGGCTTGGCAATGGACAGTTCGCTTGCGAAACTCATAGAAGCGGACTAGCCGAGGTGACAAAAACCTCAACCTCTCCACAGCAAGCCAGTTAGAACAGAACGGAACAGAACAGGTTCGGCTTGGTTTGGCAACGTATGTCCCGACTCGCTGGGTGTTTTTGGAAGTTTTCGCGAAATTCTGTATATTTTCTGCACGGCTACCACTGATGAACTGTGGCCTAAAGAAGAAGCCTAATACGCACAAGCAAAAAAAAAGAGAAAGAAAACATGTATACTCCGCATTTTGAGAATGGCACACCCCTACACATCCCGCGCACGAGGTGTGGTTATATAGACATCGTGGAGCCGTGGGGCAGCAGGGGCTGAATTGGGGGAGAGAAGGGAAGGGCTAGGCCACCGATATGATTGATGTACGCGGTAGGGACAGCAGTATGGAGCAAGCTTATACGGTCGTGCGTGAAGTAGCCCCAACCCCGCATCGCATCGAAAAGAAGGCTATCGCGACAAATGATGCAGAAGAAATGCTAGTTTGTGCGGAAGCGGCGCCGCGGCCCGACGAATAACTATGTGCAGCGTGACACGCGGCGAAAAGATAAGCGGGTCGCTATATAACGACATAATGCGCCGAAGTTGTAAGAGGTTGGAACCAGGGGCGTAGCCAGAATTTTTTTTTTTTTTTTTTGGGGGGGGGGGGGGGTCTACCATACTTTATGTATGTTCGTGCGTGCGTTTGTATGTGCGCGTGTATGTATACGCAAGCAAAACTGAAAAATTTCGCCCCCCCTCCCCCTGGCTACGCCCCTGGTTTGAACGTAGAAGGCGGAAACACGGCCGCTCGGGGCGCTGGTGGCTCGCTAGGATCTTTCGGAACTCACGACGGAATCTGTTGCAAGCATGACGGAAGCTTGCTGAATATTTGTTGCTTCTTAAACGCACATGTGTTGCGCTTAACGACAGATCAACCGTGTGGCGATATCGAGAGGAGGAAAGCATTGACGTTAACAGGGTGTGTCCAGATAAGATCGAACACGAGGTCCCGGTCACTATTCCCGATTTTGATGAAACTTGCTGTAGGTCTAGAAAGTACACTCAGAACACTTGTTTCGCATTTAGTTTCGCGAAAAAAATTTTTGTTCGCCTGAAAAAAAAATGTACAATTTCGGCCGGAAAAAACACTTTTCCACCAATTTCGCGATTTCAGAATTTGGGTGCACTTAGGGAAAAAACAGTGCACTTCTTGGTGACAATATTTATTCCCCTCAAAGGACAAGTGAAATACAATCTTACGAGTCTATTATTTTCCTTGTTTGTCGAAGCACTTTTGAAGAAAAAATCACAAACTTGGGAAATTGCACAAAACACTTGTGTTTGAGGAATTTATTGCTCGAAACATTTTAAAGTGAGGATAGTAAAAATTGGCACATATTAACTTTGATACCTTCGCTCTCATTTAAAATAATTTACGTGGTTTTACCGCTCTCCATTTTACCCGATAATTTGGCTTAAACGTAAGTGATTTACCAAAAATGCCGAATTTTGAAAATAGTTTTCTCAAAAAGGCCATTTTTAATTCTTTTTAAAATACCTCTGATTGAAGTCAAGGACGTCATCTATCATTCTGCATAAAAAAACGTTGTATTATTTTGGTTGCTAACAAGTTATAATGGGTCAAATTCGACCAAGTCAGCCTAGCGGCCGCGTCGTTCGTTATGTGCTGAAACTCGAATAGAAGTTGTTCAAAATGCTTGTACGTGACATAATCACAAATCAGCGGCTCCATGCCAACGAATGCGCTGCCAGGTGTCATGGTTCAGCAAGCTTTGTCATGCGATCAGCCGCTTGACAAACCCGCAGCAGCGGCCGCTCGATGCTGCGGGCGCTGACATTACATGAGTGCCGCTTCGACTGCGGATGAGCTCCGCGTGTGCGCCAAACTACGCTCAGAGGACGAACGAAAGAAGGTGTGCATCACTGCGAAAGTTATCTGTTAAGCGCCAACAAATGTAATATGCAACGAAAACTGTACCTGCAATCTCGCAGTGAGCGCCTCCAGTAGAGCGCTCATGTGTTGCTTTCTCTCTTCTGATGGCCTAAAGATAATTAGGTTTGCTTTGTCAGCAATATAGGACACAAAAGCAAGCCATTGACATCTAAAGAAATGTCTCATACGTGCTTCCGATGGTTGAACAACTCAAATTGCAGTTGTTGTTTATCTCGTGCCAGAACACTTGTGTCAGCCGGTTGTGAAAATAAGTGAGTGCAAGTCTTTTGCTTCATTAAAGCACCGCTTTTACAATATTGTGTTGTCGTGCGTCCGCAGATATAATATTCAACGCAAGCCGAGTGTTTATCACATTTTGCGGCTGCGGGCCTATCAGGAAGGGGGAGGGAATACATGAGCGCTCAACTGGAGGCGCTCACTGCGAGATTGCAGGCAGAGTTTTCGTTGCATATTACGACATTTGTTGGCGCTTAACAGATATTAATTTTCGTAGTGATGCATTCCTTCTCTCGTTCGTCCTCTGAGCGTAGTTTGGCGCGCACACGGAGCTCATCCGCAGTCGAAGCGGCACTCATGTAATGTGAGCGACCGCAGCATCGTGCGGCCGCTGCTGCGGGTTTGTCAAGCGGCTGATCGCATGACAAAGCTTGCTGAACCATGACACCTGGCAGCGCGTTTGTTGGTGTGGAGCTGCTGATTTGTGATTATGTCACGTACAAGCATTTTGAACAACTTATATCCGAGTTTCAGCACATAACGAACGACGCGGCCGCTGGCTGACTTGGTCGAATTTTACCCATTATAACTTGTTAGCAACCAAAATAATGCAACGTTTCTTTTTATGCAGAATGATAGATGACGTCCTTGACTTCAACCAAAGGGATATTTTAAAAAATTAAAAGTGGCCTTTTTGAGAAAATTAATTTCAAAGTTCGCCGTTTTTGGTAAATCACTTACGTTTCAGCCAAATTATCGAGTAAAATGGAGAGCGATAAAACCACGAAACTTATTTTAAAAGAGAGAGAAGGTATCAAAGTTAATATTTACTGATTGTTATAATCCTCACTTTAAATTGTTTTCAGCTCTGAATTCCTCAAACACAGGTGCTTTGTGCGATTTGCCAAGTTTGTGATTTTTTTCTTCAAAAGTGCTTCGACAAACAAGGAAAATAATAGACTCATAAGATTGTATTTAACTTGTTCTTTGAGGGGAATAAATATTGTGACCAAGAAGTGCACCGTTTTTTCCCTAGGTGCGCTCTAAATTCAGAAATCGCGAAATTGGCGGAAAAGTGTTTTTTCCGGCCGAAATTTCTATATTTTTTTTTTCACGCGAACAAAATTTTTTTTCGAAAAACTAACTTCGAAACCATTGTTCTGGGTCTAATGCCTAGACCTACAGCAAGTTTCATCAAAATCGGGAATAGTGACCGGGACCTCGTGTTCGATCTTATCTGGACACACCCAACAGTGGTCGCGTGCGGTGACGTTTAACCCGGTTTGGTGCGTAACATTTGGGCAGAAGGAAAGAGGGAAATAGGGACGAGAATAAGGTGGGATAGATAACGGATGCGCGCATTATATGCGTACGCTTTGTGTTTCAACCACCGCTATAACGCGGATGTCTGGGTGAGGCTTTAAGCGAAGTTATTTCGCAGTTGATGTTGTGTTTGTGTTTAGAAATGTAGAAAGTGTCCTTTTTTTTTCTCTTCTTCCACTTAGTCTCACACTGATGTCCTCTTCTGTCTTTCCAAACTTGAGTTCCCAGAAAGACTAACTTTTCTTTTTGTTATACTTTTTGATACTGTATTCGTTTGACAAAAGCATAACTTCATCATTTCATTTCTAGCGGCGAACGTCACAACAAACCAGGGGACAGACATGCAATGGCAAAAACTCAGTCGTCATGCGTGCGCAAAGTGTCTTGCACCAACAACATTTCCCGAGTTTCTTCCGGTCTTTACGCGTAGGGTGCGCAAGTGGTAAAGGCAGCGCTTGACTGGCGTTAAAAGCAACGATTATGCTTTAGAAATCGAAATTCAAACCTGACAAACGAATGCATGCCAGTTATAACGACACTCCGACGAAGGAAGCTCATGTGTGTCGCGCTTTTATTTTTTTTAATTTCGCGAAACGGAATGGGGCTTGTCATCCGCATGGAGCTGCAAAAGCAAATCCACGTACTAGTCTTAAAGAAAGAAAACATTGCAGCCGAAGAAAAATTGCTTCCTGGCTCGTAATAACGCCTGGCCGGAACGGATTGATGCCTTTGCTGCGCGGGATTCTCGCGCTGTTGCCAAGGTATGCATGCATACCGGGCAACAGCGCGAGCACAGCTTGGTCGACAGCGCGAAGTTTGTGCAAACTCGTGTGGATTGCCTTTGAAAGATTCTGCTATATTTTCGGCTTAACGGAAGACAGTATCATCATCATCATCATCATTTATTGACCCTTAAAGGCCCTTTTCAGGGTATTATATG
Organism: Rhipicephalus sanguineus; assembly: GCF_013339695.2. Classification (NCBI taxonomy): domain Eukaryota; kingdom Metazoa; phylum Arthropoda; class Arachnida; order Ixodida; family Ixodidae; genus Rhipicephalus; species Rhipicephalus sanguineus. Next base: position 47,150,378 of record NC_051177.1, read on the forward strand.
GGGGGGGGGGGGACAAAAGCATCAATAACAGCATGGTCATTATGCAATGCTAAAAAAGAATGTTTGCAAAATACAGCATACATGATTTCAATTACAAAAGCGAAGCAAAGGCAGTGCAACAGGTAGAACAAGTGGTAAAAATGCCGTTACAAAAGAATAGTACATGAAATAACAGTGTAATGGTGGCAGATTATGGGCTTATGAAACATGAAAGTAAGTGCCTAAATTTATTGGAGTCTTGTTCATTTACCGTTTGTTCGGGCAGCGGGTTCCATAGCTCAATAGCAGTTGGTAGGAAGGATTTGTCGAATGCTTTAGTGGCACCGTGTAAGCGTTGAACACTGGGGTGATTAAACAGACGGTGTGAGGTGCGGTTGGGCGCGCAAAAAAGGTGTCTCTCAGGTGAGGGAATTTATAGTACAGTTTGTGGAAAAGGGAAAGTTGTGAAAATCTTACGGCGAAGAGATAGACTAGGTATATTGAGGGCGAATTGATGGAAGTGATACTAGTGTGCCAGTCATAGTTTCTAGCAATAGAATGTACCGAGCGATTCTGCACTGCTTCGAGTGAGTCAATAAGAGAAGTCTGGTGAGGGTTCCGAATCGCTGAACCATACTCAAGTTTTGTCCGAATGAACGTTTCGTAAGCGAGCTCGCGGACAGGGATTGGGAACAGAAAGAGTGATCGCTTGAGGAGGCCAAGTGATTTGTAGCAGTCTTTTATAAGGTTTGTTATGTGCGCAGTCCACGTGAGTTTATCAGGGATTGTAACACCGAGGTAACGGTAAGAGTCGGCTTGGGTGAGCGCCGAAGATTTGAGAGAGTACTGGAGATTCAAGGTTGTGTGCTTGCGCGTAACACACATGTACTTGCATTTAGAAACGTTGAAGGACATAAGCCAAACAGAACACCAATTTACAATTTTGTTTAGGTCTTCCTGGAGGATAAGCTGGTCATTGGGGGAGGATATGCGCCGATAGAGGACGCAGTCATCAGCGAATAACCGAATGGACGAAGAAATGTTGGCAGGGATGTCATTTATAAAGATCAGGAAAAGGAGAGGTCCGAGCACTGAGCCTTGTGGTACACCTCACAAGACAGAACTACTTGATGACTGAGTGTTATCGATGACAGTGTGTTGTGAACGCTTTGTGAGAAAGCATTCAATCCAGGACAGTACATGGGTACCAAGGTTGAGGCTAGCAAGGTTTGAAGTTAGACGATGATGGGCGACCCGATCGAACGCCTTTGAGAAGTCAAGATAGATAACATCAGTTTGAAAACGGGAATCACGGTTAAGGTGAATGTCTGTGGTAAAACTCAAGGGGTTGTGTTTCACATGAGTAGCCCTGTCTGAACTCATGCTGCTTGGGCGAAAAAAAGAGTGCTTGTCTACATGAGATGCGATGCTGGAATTCAGAATATGCTCTAGGAGTTTACAAGGTATGCAGGTTAGAGAAATTGGTTGGTAATTACATGGATTGGAACGGCTGCCAGATTTGTGTATGGGCACAACATGGCTGACTTTCCAGTCATTCGGAATAATGTAAGAGGCAACGGACTGAGTGAAAATCAATTGTATTTCCCGAATAACAGACTTGCTGTATTTTCCCAATTTCTCCGCAAGAAGAGGTATTGTGGGATTGTCTTGAACCAGACTCTGCGGCGCTATTTCACGTTGGCTCCCGCAGCGTATAACCTAAGCGTATCTATAGAAGATCCAAGTCATTTGGTCATGTTAAGTATCAGAAGAGGGAACTGCCGTCGAGTCGTATGCGTTTTACCCTCCTTTGCGTTTTCTTTACAAGGCGAAACCCTTGTAAATGAATCGTTGAGCGTAGCCCTGTGAAGCGGCACAAAACAGCACGTGGCCTAAGTCACGGATGACGTCATGTCGTGACGTCACAGATCACGAAATTTGTGACGTCACATGATTGCGTCATTGTGACGTCACGTGATGATGACATCAACACGACGGCATCACGTGACATCGCACGAAGACGTCATACCGTGGCATCGTCTCAAGGGCCGATCTCGGAGGCTCTGTAACACCTCGTGAGGGACAGAAAGCTTGAGGGTGTGGAACAATGTAATCGACTGAGAACGTCAAGGTGATTTAACGCCCGTCTTTCACACAGCTGCTCGTTATAACCTACGTGGAGTCTGGTCCCCGACTGTAGAACTTAACACCTTACAGAGTGTGTCTCTTGCTGTCAATGTTTTCTTGGTCCCGAGTCTTTCGCCCGCTCCTCTCATAGTAATGACCTCAGCAGCCCTACCTTGCGAGACTGCCACGTATCGCTTGCCTCAAGCTTCTGAAATTCTTATTATCCGATCGGGAAAGAGGGAGTTACAAAGTGCGCGTCATCTTTAGAGCTGTCTCCGGGCTCGCCGTGTTTGCGCCCATGCATAAGCAGGCGCGTCGCATCGTAGGAAGCCTCCATCAGATTATCGAAAGAGCGTGTGCATGTGCGAGTGAGAGACGCAGGCCTCACGCAGAGCAATGTGGCCGAATTCAGGACCGAAGGTCGATGCGAGATTTACGTTGCTACAGGCCCTAGCCGGGCGATACGCATATAGTCTCCGCGCGTACTTGCTGCTCGTCTCTCGAGAGAGCGGGCACCGCGCACCGCTTGACGCAACATAGCACTCTAGCTGCAGCGTCGCGCTCATCTGGCAGGCAAATGAGCGCCGACGTGCGTGCGACCCTTTGTCGCGCGTTTTGGGGTGAAGCGTGCTTCGCGGACTCCCTTTTCTCCTGAGTGCTCGAACCCCGGGTCCGTATACTGCTTCTCATTTCAGGTTCCTTAGTCAAGCCATAATGTACTTTATTTTTCTGGCGCTTCCTCGGGTCGTTGTTATCCTCCGCTCGGCGTGTTTCCGAATTATGGGAGCTTGAATAAATAAAGGAATAAAGCACGTTTACATTGTTTCTCGCTTTTTTTTTCTTCTTGCTCCCAAGGACTGGGATAGAGACGACACAGTGCCGTGGCATTCTGCAGAGCCGTTCTGATTGGGCAACGAGTCGCGTTTGTGTTGCCAGTGCTCGGGTTTCGTATTCACCGTTCTTCGCAGGCGTCACTTCGTTGCAGCGGGCGTTTCGCAGAGACGAGGGTCCACTGGATAAAATGAAACAGAAGAAGAAGAGATGTGCGTCGTACTTTGCATTGCTAACTAGCTGGCGTTATTCGAACGAGGTGTTAAGCAAGATATGAGCAAGTGGTAGACGGGAACCCTCGAATAATCGGCAAGCGTTCCCGATAGTTGTTGCGAAATAGTCCGTTCACTAATGAACGTGTTCGCGAAAACAAAATTAAGGAAGAGAGTTTAGCAGCGGTGATTGTTCGAGGTGACATTTTAGGTTGCTCATTAAGAACGAGTACATTTCTGTCTGTCTGTCTGTCTGTCTGTCTGTCTGTCTGTCTGTCTGTCCGTCCGTCCGTCCGTCCGTCCGTCCGTCCGTCCGTCCGTCCGTCCGGTCCGTCCGTCCGTCCGTCGTCTGTCTGTCTGTCTGTCTGTCTGTCTGTCTGTCTGTCTGTCTGTCTGTCTGTCTGTCTGTCTGTCTGTCCGTCCGTCTGTCTGTCTGTCTGTCTGTCTGTCTGTCTGTCTGTCTGTCTGTCTGTCTGTCTGTCTGTCTGTCTGTCTGTCTGTCTGTCTGTCTGTCTGTCTGTCCGTCCGTCCGTCCGTCCGTCTGTGTTTACTCAGCAGAAAATGGAAAGAAAACTAATTGCACAACTTCCTCTTTATCAAGATGGTATACTTAGGCAAATTGTTGCTTATTTATGCATGATAGGCTAGCCAGAGCAATGCTTTCTCTCACCTGCCGTGCACCATCTTCCGGCTAATTATGCCCATCATGTATAGAAACTTGTCAATGTTGAGTTCCTCTCCTAATGCATGTATGTGCCTTCTATGACCTCATTACACTGTCTTCGCGTATCTCACCTCTTCTTCTCCGGGCTCACGTACACTTTGAGAGATGTGTCAGGTTGCGTTCCTTTTTATTCAGAATGCATGTTAGTTCTTATTTATTTATCACCTTCGAACTACGTCCTCTTGCCGAAATTTCTGACGTGGTTCGGGAAAGCTGATGTGGACTCATATAATATCGGTAGCATCGGCAACCGCGTTTCGTTATTTATTTGTTACCTATCATTTCTCGGCTTACCTTTTTATTATTTGAATTAATTGTTTAGTGCTGCACTACGAGCCCTCAAGGGTTTTTAGCGGGATGGGCTTTGAACAACAAGACAACTAAGACATTTCATTTGCTTAAGCAAGCCCAGTGATTGGTTGAAGATGTGCTTGCTGGTCTTACCACGAAACACTCTCTGCTCTAAATAGTTTTGTCGAAGGTATAACTTGTCGTTTAGTTGGAAAGGTTAAGACGATACCGGCAGGCGTAGCGAAACGTCACCCATGCATGGCCCCAGTAAGTCTACTCTTGGCCGCGAATAGGTAATCTCCCGTGCATTCAGTAATTGTTGGGATATTGCGTCCCAAAACCACGACACGATTATGGGGGACACCGTAGTTTAGGGCTCCGAAAATTTTGAGCATCTGGTGTTCTTTAACGTGCATCTAAATCTTAAGTACACGGGCCTCTAGCACTTCGCCTCCATCGAAATGCGACCGCCGCGGCCGGGATTCGATCCCGCGACCTTTGGTTCAGCAGTCGAGCACCACAACCACTAGGCCACCAGGGGGGGGGGGGGTCGTGCATTCAGCATACAGATGGATGAAGAGTGCTCATGTCACTGCCGCTTACTAGATTTGAAGACTAATTTCCTGGTGTTCACGGCCACTCAATCTGCGGACTGCAAACGCATCCATTCGGAACGCTGTTTACAGCGTCTGCGTGTGACGTGTGTTCCATGTAAAAGGTCTGCACACTTGATCGAGTGGCTGCCGCTGCACAAACGTCTCTCGAGCAGCTAAGGAGCGGCGTGCTTAGGGTTGTAAACGATGCCGAAGGCTCAAGCAGTCAATTAGCGAACGCTATCCATGCATAGAACACTCGCCCCCTTCAGGGAACCCCGCGAGCTTGCCATCGCTCTGTCTATTCGTCGACGTTTCGATCAGAGACGGGCCTCTCATAAGTCTTGAGAAAAGTCGGTCTCCGACCGAAACGTCGACGAATAAGCACTTTTTTAGAAGCATATATTTTTTACGTATTGTCGTACGGCAACCAAAAACAGGCGTCGCGTTCGCGCGCGCGCGCGCGCGTGCGTGCGTGCGTGCGTGCGTGTGTGTGTGTGTGTGTGTGTGTGTGTGTGTGTGTGTGTGTGTGTGTGTGTGTGTGTGTGTGTGTGTGTGTGCCTGCGTGTGTGTGTGTGTGTCTTTGCGCGCGCGCGTATGTATTCAAGCACTAGAGCAGGTCAGAAACCTGATTACTAATTGGCTATTTGCGCTAGCGTTGGTAGTCTATACGGTAGTGTTAAATCAATTGTTTACCAATAGTGTCATTGCTTTTCCTCCCCGTTCACCAGTCAACTCCTTCGTGTAAATGGCGGCCAACCCGTGTGCCGCGTCAGCACGACCGTTTTCCGTGCCCTCAATGCGACTCACGTTCGAACCATTTGTCTCGAGCCGGGAACAGCCATTGACGCTGTCGCAACGGCAGTGCAAGCTCCCAGGGCTCTACCTACTCCAGCAGCGCAACAAAACATTTCGCAGAGCTAACGAAACAGCTCCGTTGACGACAGAAAAGAGCACGGCCAACAGAACAAAGCGCTAATCTCTCTCTCTCTCTCTCTCTATATATATATATATATATATATATATATATATATATATATATATATATATATATATATATATATATATAATATCGCTGTTTGCGCGTGCAATTTATTATTTGATGACCTATATCGGCCGTGCCGACAGTCCGGACTTCGATGGTTTCGATACATCAATAATGTCTGGGTTTTTACAGGCGGATACCACGATGTGATTAAGATGCACGCCGTAGTGGAGGGCTCCGGAACTTTCGCCATCTGGTGTTCTTTAACGTGCTGTCAGACAGATGACGGGCCTCGCCACTTTCCTATATCGATGGAGACCTAGATCTAGCATTTCGTCTCCATCGATATAGGAAGGTGGCGAGCTCCGAGTTTTCAGGAAAGAAAACGCAAGCTGCCAGATGACGATTACTTTTGGGAAACAAAAAAAGCACATCCTTTTTTTTACGCGCTCTATCTTTTAGATGGTACAATGCGAGAATAGACCGATCCCACCAGACCATCTGCGCATGCGCGAGTTTCCGACAGTGGCACTGTCGCCATCTTAGTTGTAGTTCTCGGAGCGCTGCTGGTGCGGCTGCTTGCTGCGTGTTTCAGGTATATTGGAGTCGAACGGACGACCTCCGATGCCGCATCCTTAGCACTTCATTTGCCACACTTATCGCCTGTTCTCTTCGTTTTACGAGGCTCTCTCGAAATTATTAACGTCTTCATCGGGAACTTGTGTCTCGCGGGTCTGCAATTCCGTACGCGCCCTCGAGCCTCCCACGTTTTTTTCTTTTTCCCCAAATCTCGCCTGTTTCTCGCCGCTGTGCATGCAGCCAACCGGCCGCATTGGCTGGCAGCCCGCCAGGCCGATCCTTTTCTTCCCTATTTGTTCCGTCGTCACGTCGTAACTGCCACAACCACCGGCCGTTCGGGTGTTTGCTTATACGAAAGCCTTCCCCTCTTGTTCCCTTATCCTTTTTTTTTTTTTTTACTGTCTCCCGGGCTCTCACTTACATTGGGCCTCTGTATACATATTATGCCCGGTCGCCGAGAACTTGAAAAACAGCCTCGCCACCATGCCGTTCCCATGGAAACGGTTGAAGTGATTTACTTGCCTAAGCTGACCGTTTCCATATCTTATACGGCGATAATACTGTTCTTGCTTCTTGTTCCTTTGCGGTTTTTTTTTTTCTTTTTATTTCCGTTTTCGCGGGGAGAAAAAAACGATTTTACGCCTCACCGAGAACAGTGCCGCGTCGAATCCATCAACGCAGCGTGTCGCCCTATTTACCCTTTCTTTTCTTCTGTCTTTCATATATTTCTTTTTGTGTCTTGGATACCTCTCCTTTGCTGTTTAGCAAAAGTGTGCCCCCCTGTCTTCTGCAGCGGTCTTGTCCCATATACGCTCGAATGGCGTTCGTTGCTGCGGGAAACTTTTTTTTTTTTCATTCTGTTCGTTTTTAATCCGACCGCGTAGGTTAATTCGAGTCGTGCCCGTCGCTGTGCCTCGGCGATTGACGTGTTCGGACGTCCATTGCTCCTCGTGAGCGCAGCCAATTCGGACACGCTGGTTTTGTTAAGGTCCACGTCGATAGGTGTCGAGACACAAAAGACGAAGTTAGTAGCGACATAGACAAAGTTGGACCTGTGCCTCTTACATTTCACTGTTATAATAACCCAAACGGGGCCTTTCACCGTATCTCTCTCTCCACCTGTCAACTAATTCTACGAGTCTCGTGTCAACCTTTCAATAGAGGTCTGCGAACTCTGTGCTACCCTTTTTTGCTTCGTCTGTCCCTTCTGAGCACGATTTCTTCTATTTCCGTTTGACTTTTTGGTTCTCGCACGACCAAATACCATTCGCGTCGTATATAAAAGACTGAAACTTCTTGAGCAACCGCAGCGAGCTATCTCCACGCCGGAGCGGATTCCAATTTCGCGGTTCACATCTTTATTGGATACAGGTGCGCACGGCTCACTCTGCGAGCTCCCGCTTCTTTATTTCTCGATCTCTTCCAGCTCCCTCAAAATTGACACGGGATGAACCCATCAGAACTCCCGAACGGGAGAAACAGTTCGCCATCACTTCCTGTGCCGAAAGAGCCGCTTCCCGCGTGTAAGCCACCCTGAGGCGCAGGACACTTGACTTTTCGTCAAATAAACTCGATACCACCACCACCTTCTCTGCTCTCGACACCGAACGTCTTTCCTCGTCTGATGGATCGTGGCGATCGGACAGAGTGCGACAAAGCTGTGTATGCGGCAAGCAAACTCGGTACCTGAGATACATATCGTGTAGACGATCTTATGAGCGAATGTATAGGAAAGGATTTCGTCCGCGCACCGTGTTTGCGTCGACCTCTCTGTTATTGGTCGCGAGGTCAATGGCGGCTTGTCGTGGCGGTTGAACTTTGTGCTGCGTCACAAGAGCGAACCTTCATTTTTGTTAGCAGAGCCGTGTAACATACTGAGGCGTTGCAGGAGGCTGGCTGGTGCACGGAGCTCGCCCTGTAAGCTACTCGAGTCTCTTTCTCTTGCCCTTCCTCCTCATATATAGTACTTCAAGCGCGTCGCTTTTGAGTCGTGTCGTTGAAAGAGTGACAAAAATAGGCCTATAATCGTGGCGATAGGTGGCAGAGCTTTTCATTGAGAAGGAGCTTTCTTAGACGTCGCATGTACGCCTCCATGCTACACAGCAGGCAACGGTGCGGAACGAAAGGCAGGCCCTGTAAACAAGACAGATAAATAAGGAAGCATCGAGGTCCTGTAATGTTATCGGCAGAGTAAGTTGCGAATCTCGATGGATGTGAGATGCAACTTGCTGTCAATGTACGGCGCGAAGCAAGGTATATCAACCACAAGACTGGCGTAACACGTTTCACTCGCCTGTACCATGACGGCCGTACATCCGTCCACACATCCGTACTGCTACTGCCCGGCAGAGTGATTTACAAGGGGGCATGCCTTCTGCTTGCCATATTATCATCGCATGTCATTGGTGCGCGTGCGCTGTCGCCGATAACGTAATCATCCGTGTGCATGAGGCGAGTCTGTGCAAGGTACTAGATTATTATTGCGATAGCAATTATATGGACAGTCTCGGCTGGATTTTGCCGTCGCCGTCGCCGCCGTCATGCACCGTATATGTATAAGTATGTATATATATAAAAGCCCCAAAGAAAAATAATTCAGAAAAATGTTTCCGAAGCGCGGAATCGAACCAGGGACCTCTTCCTCCGCAGCGAGTGACGCTAGCCACTACGCCACGAAACGAAGATCCTCCACGTTGGTAACGGCGAGCGTTATATACACACCCTTTACCGCTGGGCGGACTCAGAGACGGCTGCGCTTATAAGCATTTCTTCATTACCAGCGAGATGGCGTTAAGAGCGCGACAGCCGCATTTAAAGGTCGTCGGCGAGCTCGCTCGCTTCTTCTTCTACTTGCGCAGGGAGAACCTTGCCCTTCCACTGTCTGCTCGCGCGGTTTTCTTGTGCTGAGGGGAAGAGGGATGTTTCACGCTTTCACCGTGATGTCCGCGCTCATGTTACGGAGCGTACGAAAGCCACTCGAGCTCAAGGGACGCCGCTAAACGAACAAACAAAAGATGAGCGCGAACTATCAAGTGTCACAGCTCGACACTTGAAGCACGCTAGTTTCCTTCGCTGCTTCGGCCGCCTTTGCAACAGGAGCGCTGTTCAAACTGAGAGTATCCATTGGCGAGCCTCACTTCATATAGCATTAGTTTCTTGCTATCGCATTCATTGATTCGGCCTTGCGGCGAAACTGTGACTTTTTATTATTATTATTATTATTATTATTATTATTATTATTATTATTATTATTATTATTATTATTATTATTATTATTATTATTCATGACATGAAGCGGGTGAATCGCAGATTGAAGATTCAACCTGTTGAGTTGGTGTGTCAGCGGAAGATAAGTTTGGAGCTTTCTGCTGAATCAGCGGTATAGGTAGCGTAGGTGTCAAGTGTACCTCTGGATCCTTAATTTGCCCGGAGTTAAAGAACTAAATTAATAGTAATGTCATGGCCATGCCATGCATGCGCACCATGATCTTCACTGTCCTTTTCTTTGCGTTAACTCCTATAAGAGAAAAAACAAGCGACGACCAATGGGGTTACGCGTAATCGGGCCCCGTGCGCATCGCCTTCTCAATTGCTATCCTGGTTTCGATTTTCGGTGGACACCTCAACAGTGCCACAAAGGAAGGGACGTCTGTGCGCATGTAAATTTGCCCTTTCAAACTATCCTAGAATGCCTACTGCAGGTACAGTTGCGAAGCGACGCCATAATTTTTCGTTTTGAGAATCGGCGAAGTAGCGACTACGCGTCCGTAAGGCAACACGCGATCCTACGCAGCTGTTCGCTTTGTTGATGATTTTGCTGACGATTTTTATTAAATATGTCTGAGCGCTTTGTAATGGGTGGGTCTCTAAAACACCCACTCGTTGCGCATTTCACATGTTTTGACACCTGGTGCAATTCCACGCTTCTGCCACGCAATATTACATGCGTTATGGAAACTCCCCCCTCTACATGACATTCATATAGTGTATTTTTTTTTTCCGGAGCAGTTTCAAGCAATGGCGTGGCTCTGTCGTCAATTCAGACGTCAGAGTCCCGCCATCGCTTGCGACAAATGTGTGCTTGCATGTATGTTGTGTCTTGTAACATAATTATGCTGTCCCCGTTTGTGTGACGTACAGCCGGAAGGAAATAAAGAAAAAGACGTGGCTCTGTGGTAGCACACCTGCCTGCCACGCAGAGAGCCTGGGTTCGATTCTCACTCGAACCGAAGATTTTTATTAATTATTTATTTTCATCTTTCTCGATTTTTATGTTCACGGAGAACGCTGATTTTTCGCTCGCAGCCATCGACGCCGCCGCCGACACACACACCGGAACTTCTGCGAAAGGAGCTTTTTAACGCTATCGCGTTGAAACGTGTGTTAAGAACTCGCGTTTCGGTTCCCACACGGGGACGTTTGTTCAAAAACCTGAATGTGAATTATGAAATGGGCTTTGAGAATCGTGACGGTTGTGTGGACATCGAAATGTCAACTTTTTTTTTTTTTTGTTATCGCTGTCGGCGCCAATTTTCTTTTTTCATTTTTTTTTTGCGCCATGACCCGAAGGTCGCGGGATCGAATCCCGGCCGCGGCGGCCGCATTTCGATGTTAGCGAAAGGCTAGAGGGTCGTGTACTTACATTCAGATACACGTTAAAGAACCCCATGTGGTCGAAATTTATTCTGGAGCGCCCCCCCCCACCCCCTCCTCTACGGCCGGCCTCATAATCATATTGTGGTTTTGGCACGGGAAACCTCAGCAATGATCGTTACGTTTGCATAACTTGAGTATGATTGCGCAACTAAAGAAAAAAAAAGACACGGATGTAACAAGCAAGACACACACAGCGCTTGGTGCGTCTTCTTCTCTTACGCACGTATCTTTTTTTATTGCGCAATCATACTCAAGTAATGGATTGCCAACTTGCCCAGAATGCTGCTCACATTTGCATACATCCAAAAAGAGCAGCGCGTATAGCAATGAGGCACGGTGTTAATCGTGTTTGCTTCGTTCGGTCTTTCTTGCAATGTGACGCAACGTTCCTTTGTCTGCTGTGGCTCGGAGAACCCTCTGCTGATATTGTTTTCGTATCGCAATGGCTGAATGACTTTTGTGCTTTCAGTGCATTTGTGTAGACACTATTGAGCATGTCCTCTGCGTTTGTTCTCGCTTCGCCAGAACTTCGCCATACCCTCAGATGTGCCTTGATCAGCCTGCGTGACCGGTCCACCTCGGTGGTACAGTGATTACGGTACTCGACTGCTGACCCGAAAGTCGCGGGTTTGATCCCGGCCATGGCGGTCACATTTAGGCAAAATCCTAAAGGTGCGTGTACTGTGCGATGTCAGTGCGCGTTAAAGAACACCAGATGGTCGAAATTTCCAGAGCCCTCCACTACGGCGTGCCTCGTAATCTTATCGTGGTTTTGACACTTAAAACCCCAGAATTTATTGTTAGCCTCCATGACCTTACCCTTTGTCAGTGACTGCCTTTTTTGCGTAGCGATGCCTTTTCCGATGATAGTGCCCTTGCACACTTCGGCAGTGGTCAGGGCGACGTACCGCCCAAGTTACTAGCGGGATCAGCCGATCGCAATCGACCAGCATAAAATCGAGCAGGAGGTATCGCGACAAAATATAGCGAGCCAGAGGGTTCTGGTAAGCTCTTCTACAGTCCTTGTAGTCAACGAACGTGTGTGCCCGGCCGTATGCGCCTTGTAATCAGTGGAGCTGTATTCGCTGCTCCTTGTATACTGTGGAGGGAACACAGTGCAATAGAAGACAGGTACAAGGAAGGCGACACACACACGGCGCTGACTTACAGTGTTTCACCAACACGCCCAAGCTTCGACACTAAGTTTTATACAGTGCTTGAGGAGAACTTGTTCCTGGCCTGTAGTTGGTGTGTACTTGAAAGTATACTTGCCGCTAAAAGGACGCACGCAGGAGTGTGTCGAGTCGTCCTCGTCTTCTCCTGTGTCCTTTAACGGCAACGATATAGTGCACGTGATTATTGTGACGTGTGCCCTCTCTCTCTTAAGCACTGTCATTCCTCTCACCACGTGTATGTGGCAACAAACTGTACAAGTAACGTAATAAGTCTGCCTTGCCCTTCTCTCCCCCCCCCCCTCCTCTTCTCTCCATCGCTCGCTTGCTCGTTGCACGTTGTACCGGCAATAGCGGACCGACCATCCCGCAGCGATCCCAGATCCCGTACACCAGATATATATATATATATATATATATATATATATATATATATATATATATATATATATATATATATATATATATATATATATATATATATACACCGGGTCTCCCAGCTATCTTTAGCCAAGGGTTAAAAAATGCAATATTACAGGCAGGCTAGTGAAATCAGTTGCAAATAACTGACAGTCACCTTGCGCACTACAGACAATTTTTTGTTGGGTAATTAACCAATTTGTTAATTAGGATTATCTAATTAAATTGCTAAATATTGACTTTAGGCAAGAAATGCGACTTGCAAAGTTTGAGTGCGTCTTCAGAAACCCCAATTGCATTATTTGCGATAAAGAAAGTCTCACGTATGCCATTTTTTCCAAGCTGCAAAGAAAGCCCGCGAAATACAAAAAAGAACCATGTGACTAGCGCACTCGCACGCCGGGAAAATGCTGCCCTCAGCCGTGGTTTTAGCGAACGAAATCAGCTGCAGCCGCAACTCGCCGTCTCTGTTGCAGCGGTTGGCCGATAAGGCTACTCACCGAGCGGTAGGCCGCTCGCTACAACTTGCACCGTCACGCGTGCCAACTGGCTGACGCGCGGGCCAAGAAACCACCGTTAACTTATCGGCCTACCGCTGACGCGGAGACGGCGAGTCGCGGCCGCAGTTGATTTCGTTCGCTCAAACCACGGCTGAGGGCAGCATTCTCGTGGCGCGCTAATGCGCTAGTCACTTGGTTATTTTTGTATTTTGCGGGCTTTCTTTGCAGCTTGGAAAAAATGGCATACGTGAGACTTTCGTTATCGCAAATAATGCAATTGGGGTTTCTGAAGACGCTCTCAAACTTTGCAAGCCGTATTTCTTGCCTAAGGTCAATTTTTAGCAATTTAATTAGATAATTCTAATTAACAAATTGGTTAATTACCCAACAAAAAATTGTCTGTAGTGCGCAAGGTGACTGTCAGTAATTTGCAACTGATTTCACTAGCCTGCCTCTAATATTGTATTTTTTAACCCTTGGCTAAAGATAGCTGGGACACCCGGTATATTACGCAACACTACCATTGCTGTATGCTGGACCCGTTCGCTGGCGCTCGTGTCCTGCAATTTATTTTCGCATGGTTCTGCGCAACCTCCTTTGTTCCCCGTGCCGCTTCTTCCTCCGGTGTGCGGAGCCCCAATCAAAGATCCATTGAACTGCCTTCACCGGTGCACCCGCTTCTGAATAATGAAGTCCCGCGCGTGAATGGGTATATAGAGGCCCGCTTAGCGAGCAGCGCCGAAGGGCAATGGCGCCCCTAATTTGGTCCGCGACCGCCCTTCCTCTTCTATACCCCGTCGGCTTCGTAATTTGGGGTGTAACCGTTCAGTCTTCTTTTTCTTTTTTTGTGATTGGACCGACAAAGACGCGGAGCAGCGTTATTGCGGATAAAGAGCGAGTTCTGCAGGCCATGCATCACGCTTCGTTCGATCTCCGTGTCTAAACAAACCGATGGTGCGAACAGGTGCGCTTTTCGACAACAAAGCGGCCTCAACAGCCCTTCGGGCTCGCCAAAGTAGTGTTCCACGTCAGCGCAAATTAAGGCAGGCATTCCGTCATGGTAAACACGCATTCGCGTACATCCGCTCACTGAGCGCTTGCCTCGCATTGCCGTTGTTTTCGGCACTCACTCGCAGTATTTGCCTGTAAACATCTGTGTCGACAGGCCGGTCTCGTTTCATCGCTTCGTTCCGCCTCAGTGTGCGCCGTAAACAGAGGCTGATAGTTCCTCTGTCGTGTCATAGCGAGGCTGCGTCGCTATAGGGATATTCAGACGGGGGACAAATGCTCGGGGGAGACGGGGGGATTGCTAATCACGTGACCACGACGTCACGGATTAGCGAGTGGGTGTGACCCCCCTCGTAGGAGACGGGGACCTTTTCCCCGACAGTACAAATGATCCCCCGGCGGTGGGGGATATGGCGGAATTTCGGGCTCTTGTTTGGCCACATTGTTGCACTTGCTCCTGCAGAGAGCGGCAGTGGGTGTCCAGTCTGCCGTTGGGGTCATCTGTAGCTGGGGTCATCGTCGTCAGCAGCTGGTGAAACGGGCGGTACATGTCACAGGAGTAGTCTGGTAACACTGATCTCCCCTTCCGTTCGCCCCGTCCGTGTGAGTGGGGGGCATTTGTGGAGACTTCTCCTCGCCAGCTGACGTCACTAGGCTCCGCCTTTATCCCCCGAGCATTTCTCCCCCTTCTGAATACCCCTTATACAACGGCGAAGGAAGCAGTTCCCCGACGATTGATTGATTGATTGATTGATTGATTGATTGATTGATTGATTGATTGATTGATTGATTGATTGATTGATTGATTGATTGATTGATTGATTGATTCGGTAGTCTAACTTACTGTAACATACGTACCTTTTCCGGTGGGGGTGGCGGTCCATCCAAATCGGCTCGACACGCTATAGCATTTTACATGAAACTCTTCATTAACTTTCGGCAGGACTATAGCCGACTCGATTCGACGTAATTGGATTCACATGGACGTATAGCTTTAGAAGTAAGAAACATATAGCGTGCTGAAGAAATCCATGTGTCGGGGAGGGGGGGGGGGTGTAAAAGCCGACATTACGAGCACCACTGCCGCGCACGCTTATACTTATAATTTGCCTGGACTTCGAAAGCGCCATTGGTTCATTGTTCCTGTTCGGCAGCGTTGCCGTTTCTGCGCGGCAGTGAAAGTCGATCCCATTTAGCGCAATTAGTCTCGGACGGGTCGGCGCTCGCTGACGGGCGCGTATCAGTGTCAGATCGTGTGCGTCATTCCTTGCCATATCGGGATAGCGCGCAGAACTCACTTCGATACCGACAATTCGTTGGAAAGCGATTATCACTTGTTCGCGTCTATGGCCCCAGTCAACAGCTTGGTATTTTTCTTGCGCGCTTACCGTCTGCTGTGGCAGATTAAATACGATTAGTTCGCTAATCAGCTTTATTCCGGGCGTATAATACCCGTGCCGTTAATGATTCCTCATTCTGTTGTTAGCAGAGAAACTCGGACGCTCCTCTATCACCAGCTCTTTGTTTCGATTCGATGAGAGCTCAAGAGAAGCAGTAAATCTGTACCGGCTGGGAGATTACTCCTCCAAACTATTTCTGGACTTCTCGTGCGCGAAAAAGGGAGGGCCGCTCATCATTTGTTAAAAGCCCCCATCAAGCTTTTCTTTTTTTTTTCTTTTCACCCACCAGTGGGCTTCTTCTCGAGTATCCCCAAAGGGCCTATATCTGTGCGCGATGGTGCCGCTTTGCACCGCGTATCTCTTTTATGCTCGGCTCGTACTGGTACGACTCTCGGAACTGGAACTCTGTGTTCGGCGTGCACTCGTCAATGCATCGTCGATATAATTAGGAGCCTCGGCGGGCATTCGATATTTACATCTCGTATAGTGTGCAGGGCCGAGAGCGCGCATATATATTTCAACGGTGGAACACCGCGTGTGATTCAGTGACGCTGGCGTATACATGCAGGACGCCACAGCCCGAGAGCCGGAATTTAGTGCCAATTTAGCTTATCCCGTTGGCGCAGTATTTATTCGTGCAGTTTGTAGGCGATAAGTTGTAGCGATGCACACATGCATACCCTAATGTAGGGCAACCAAATGCATTGTCATTCCGCTACTACGCGGCAACGCCGGCTCAGACAAGTTTATCTATCTGTCTGTCTGTCTGTCTGTCTGTCTGTCTGTCTGTCTGTCTGTCTGTCTGTCTGTCTGTCTGTCTGTCTGTCTGTCTGTCTGTCTGTCTGTCTGTCTGTCTGTCTGTCTGTCTGTCTGTCTGTCTGTCCTCCGTCCGTCCGTCCGTCCGTCCGTCCGTCTCTGCTTGATTGCGTAATTCTGCAGCTCTGGCAGCGCAGCTCTGCCGCATCTTCGTGACCTCAAGCGTGAACCTCTGCACTCGCAAATCACTGCGTGCACGCAATTTGATCCGTGAACTTGCATAAAATGTCACGCTGCGTTGCCTCGGTCGTCTTCATCAGCCAAATTAAGCCCGCTATTAGACAACAGCCGTATTGCCCCGATGCTTTCCAATCACCGTGGTCGCGCTCGCAGTAAGCGTCGTGCACCGTTTTGTATATACACCTGCCGAGGCTGTTGACGTCGTCCCCCTATCCAATCTGTCCACCCTTATTGGGGGTCCCGGTTTCTTCCCTTCCATTTACTCCGTTTCACTCTGATGGTGTAATTGGGATTATTGTCGTCTTGGTTAGCTGCGGACTCTGATGGAATGTTGTGTACCCGTGGAACACGTAACGTGGCGTACGTAACCGCTACGCTGCCTGCGTGGTTGCGAGGAGCCCGTACTCTGTTCTTATACAAAGAGCGGGGACGGCGGCTCTGGCGCGTCGCGTACCATTGGGACTGGCGGCGGGGTCAGATTTCTGGCGGCGACGCATTCGTCCGTCTCCATCATCCGCGGAGTCGCCTTGCCCGTGCTTGCGTAATTGGATGGGACGGCTCTGCGGCGTAGATATATATAAAGGCGTCTGCGAAACACAGCCCCTGCTATGTCGTAGGCCTGTGTTATAATCGCGACCGCGTTCTTTTGAAATGAAGCTTTATAGCGTTCGCTTTAGACGTTTGCTTGCCTTCGGCCACGACCTCGCATATTCTTTATAGCGATGCTTTCACTACGAATTAACCCTCCAGGACTTTGCAAACCGCGGACCTGACTGATATCTTGCTCACGGTCTTGCTCACTGAAAATAGAAAATACGCATATCCGGTACCCTGAGCTTTAAAAGTTAGGCCGTTCGCGATGCGTCTCTCGTATCAAAATCGCTTGCCTAAAAAAAGGAAAACGAAAAAAAAAAAAGGTGCAGGGGCCCTTCCCCTATCGGGAAAATGAAGTGGGGGCATGCGAATCTTGCCGTATACGTGCCTCACCTACTACTTCTCTTTCTTTCTTTCTTTCTTTCTTTCTTTCTTTCTTTCTTTCTTTCTTTCTTTCTTTCTTTCTTTCTTTCTTTCTTTCTTCGTTTCCTTCTTTCTTTTTTTCTTTCGGTCGCATTGCGCAATGCTCCCTCGTTACTTTTTCCTTCCTGCATGCCGAGAATGAAACCGTCACCCACGTGCTTAGTAGCGCAACACTTCATTTGCTGCAGGCAACAACGACGGTCATGTGTTCATTACCAGGCAACAATGAAACGTGTCAACGTGAAATTACCAGTTTGGAAAAATAAATAAAACGGGGCTGTGAAGCAAGATCGGACGACCTTTGGCAGTTGAGTGAAATAACACGTACCTAGCATACAGAGCATCACGGCGACGCCGACGATGACGGCGAAATTGCCCGGCAGTCGGTCCATATTTAATTCCTATCGCTGCAAGATGTCGACAATTCTAGAGATGGATTGGAAACTTTTTAGCTGCATGGTGGCGTTGGCAACGACATAATTCGTAATGTGCTCTTCTTTTATGATTGTCCCTCGACGAGAACATTCTACACGTCGCGGGAATGTTTCAAACGCACCATAGTGTATGTATAACAAATGCTGTCCAGAGCTTCATTCATCCGCACATCCGATGGAAGTTTACGGACAAGCCGAAAATCTCAAACGTTACGGTTGCAGGCGTGGCGCATTGCGTCAATAAATGCTTCTGTGTGTCCGGTATTCCAGTAGAAATATACCGGGCTACCGTGCCATGGTGGCGGCATTTCGCGACGCTTCCTCTAAACACTATTATAGGCACGCTTGTGCGTGCGTGCGTGTGACTCATGTTATTGCCGAAAAAAATGAACAGGAGACATTCATGATTACGACGCTGCCGAAGATTTTGTTCGCCATAAGTGCTTGCGCTATTCTACGATCGATGTTTCTGTCTCCCTGCTTCAACGTTAAAAATCGCCGCCTAAGCACTCCGTGCAACTGGTTAATGAGCGAAGCTGAAACGTGAGGCGCCGGTGTTTATCACTGCAGGGTTAATCCTTAGGGTTAGTTGAAGTCTATGTCAATTATTGGTTACGTCTGTCCAGAAATCTTAATTGGTGTTTGCCGCCCGTGCCTACCCTTCTTCATTTTTAGTGGACCAGTGGTGAGCACTGGGATGTGCCCGATTTCTGTGATTCATACGTTTTTCGCCCGCGGGCGACATCTTCATTATTGGTGGGTCATTGGTGAGTATCAGGGCTTGCCAAATTTCTCTGGCACATGCGCGGTAGGTGTTTTTGGGCGCATATGACGGGCGAATTTTGGTTTCTCCGAGTCTTACATAGCTTTGCTGTAATGAGCCCCTATACCACCATGGACTCATTGTATCACAATTTATGGCGTACTCACGCAGCGCCCTCTCGGTGATATAGAACTCGCGGATGAATGATTGTTGCTAATGCGAACCCGAGCTGCCGAGTGCGGAGCCTTGGGAATAAGTGTGGGAGCGCGCGGGTAACCCCGCACCCACATCAACCCCAATCATTCCTTTTACACTGCGACGTGTTTCGCGAACTACGCCGCGCACGTATGTGCGGGCTGCGGCACTAGAAGCGGGAACTCAAAGTCGTTTAATGTCTCCGGAGCAAGTGCGAAGTTGTTTCACACTGGCGCTTTTGCTGAGCACGCAGCTGCAGTTTCCGGCATCCTTGAAGCACATGTCTGAGACTCGTTTGTACCGGAGAGGGAGAGGGAGAAACGTATCGAACGCTTAGCATGTTTCCTCGGCTGCTCGATGTGTGTACCGTATGGCTCCACCTGATACGAGATGAAAGGGTTTCGTGAGAGACGGCCGTAAGATGATGACACGGAATGAGCCGGGTTCTCCACAACATTAGCAGCGTTATTTCCGTCACGGAATTGACGCAGAGGCGATTTAAGACCTTCATTTGTGTCACGGAAATGACGTCAGCAAAATAGGGCGCTAGTTATGTCGTATACGCGCGAGATGTCCTAATTCGTGCCTGGTCTCCTAAATTGCTTCCGGTTTCCACTTCGCGTTGTAACTTGGTTAAGGAGCGCCTCTCAGGCAGGATTAGTCAGAAACGACCGTGGGCATTGTAGTCATGACACATAGTTAAAGTATGAGTGGAAGTTGCCCAGGCGTAATTTACTTTTTTTCGTGGTCTCTTTTTGAAAAGCTTCGCCTTACACCAGCTTACCGATGGCCTAACTTCTTACTTGTGCCAAGTCATAGAATGAGTTTATTTCATTCCGTAGTTTAGCTGTCGGAAATTGTTTGCTATGTTATAGCACAGGCTGTCGATTCCCGGGGGAGTTTTCAACGGAAGCCAAGCGCCATTGAAAGCGAAAAACGATGTGTGTATAGCAACAATAGTACGGCTTATTTTTACTGCGGTGATTTTCGTGGACGGCGTGTGCATAGAACTTCGGCAGTTCAGAACTAGTCTGTCTTCATTACGTACGTTTCACGAGGGGCTGTATTCTAGGCACGACGCCCACTGATACATTACACTTTAGATAACTAACAGTTCGAAAGTTTGACGTTCTTGCGCAGTGTATTGAGAGAAAAAAAAACAGGCTTGAGCGCAGTGGTTTTGATTATCACACACACACAAACACGCACATACGCACGCACGTACCTACGCACACATACTGTTGTGCGTGCGTGTGTGTTTGTGTGTACGGTAGACGGCAGCTGTTAGTTCGTCTCTTTCTTTTTTAATTTCCTTAGGCTCCGTTCAGCACACGCTTCTGATCATTTGGTACCTCATACGAAATCTGTAGGCATGTTGGTCGCTATACCTCGTGAACATAACCTCACTTGGTGAGATGTATGATTATGGGGGACACTGAACGTTTAGCTCTATATAGGTTATTGTTACGTGCTACGTGGGTGCTGTGGCGTTTCAGGGCCTTCAGATTCTACTCGCATTACGAACGACATTAAAACGCTTACGCCACTCCCCTCTTCGGTATCGACCATGGCTTTGACTGCTATGTCTGCGGTATCGGCTCTGTTTACTAACTCGCGCGGCATTCCGCTCACAGGGATTAAGTTGTACCGGGTCCACTGTGGGCGGAATGCCGTGCGGATTCGTAAACTGAGCCGAGACGTTTCCAGATTTACACCCTGACGGCAAATGTAAATTGTGTAATGATAGAAGAGCTACACTAGAGCATATGTACATACTCTGGGATTGCGAAATAGTTCAGAAGAGAATTGAATTCCCCCTCAGGATGAGCTAGAGGCGCTGTGGAGAGCCGCACTGACTCGCTCAGATCTGCAGGACCAACTTTGCACGATCCAGCGAGCCCGGCAAGCTACCGAGAGTCGAGGTCTCTCCCCTGCCCCCGGCACGGCCTAGACCTAGGCCATCAATTTGCAGAATGTTTAATAAAGTTGTCTCAGTCACTCCGCTCACTGTGACTGGACAAGTCAAAGCAAGCTTCGCAGGCAACACGCACTCTTTCTCTCGTTCAGTATGTACGAGTATAGATCGCCTTGTTTGCTCGACGGTGCGAAGTCCGACTTTTTATGCTTGAGCAGTACTCCGAAAACAGGCCGCGCACGTGCAGCTGAACGGCATGCGTCTCTGAAAGTTTTATATGCAACTGCAGTCTTTCATGGGATCTCGCGTTAATCAATTTTCGCTGTTTCGTTCCGTGGTGTCACTGTATAGTGACATTGCACGATTTTAATGTGACAGGAGACGGTGTACTTAGAGCGAGATCGAAGGTCTCTCACACTCTGCGGAGTGAAACACGGTCGGGCAGCCGGGTATATAGATCCTACAGCTCTTCGCCGTGGGAGCTCCGCTGATTGCCGTCTCTGAGCTTGTCGCCTAGCTGCCAGCACAATCTCATTCCGTGAGCGCGCGCACCGCTCTGAAATTCCAATTGCGCGTCTTGGCAACGGACGGAGTGGGGGTGAGAAGCGATGCAGAAGAAGGTGTATTGGAGATGCTTTCGCTTCGGAGGAACGCCCCACCACCCTCCTCATTTCCTTTTCGGAGTAATTTTCGCTTGTTAGGAGGAGGAGTGCGTCGAGAAACTGACGGAAGTGGAGACGGGAATTGATAATCGCGTAGCGGCGCTGTTGCTCTTCTTGGATATATAGCGATTCTCGTTGGGACTTTTCGCTGCGTTTGTAGAGTGTGCCGCGGTCTTCGCGTTCTTGTCGTGCGCGTGTCTCATGACCGTCATGCGCTCGCCACTGTTGTGTGCAGCGTCGTCTCCAAGCGACTCGGCAAGCTGCGGGTTCCGTGGATGTCAAACACATGGAAACCCGTATTTGAACATTCTCAGCGGTCTCCAAGACGAGTACACCGCGGTATATACTCTCAAAGAAACACACACACACACACACACACACACACACACACACACACACACACACACACACACACACACACACACACGCACGCACGCACACACACACATACACACACACACGCACACACACACACACGCACGCACACACACACACACGCACACACACATACACACACACACGCACACACACGCACGCACACACACACACACACTCACTCACTCACTCACTCACTCACTCACTCACTCACTCACTCACTCACTCCCTTCCTTTGACTATTTTTTTGTGAGGCCTGACTTGCCCCGTATATGACTGTCTTTAAATAGACACCTGAACTCTCGTCGGAGAGTCACGTGACCCAAGAGGGAGTTAACGTGTCTCTTTAAAGGGAGTTGTGTACCGGGCAAGTCGGGACTCACTGAAAAGAGTGTTTTTTTTTTCTTTTTTAGACTGTCTGCATGTGTTGTTCCGTTTACGTGAGAAAGTATCGTTTTCTGCTTCAGGTGTGTCTGCTTTTTGTCTAAACGCGCACATATATCTCGTTATCTTACTCTTGTCCTTGCCACCTGTCAGAAGGCTATTTCATTCGTCTTTGCTTTCTATTCATCTTATCTTCAACTTCCGTCCGTTCCTTCCTAGAGAGTGCGCAGGCGTTGTGCTCTTCTCTAGATGGTAGTTGTTAACGGAGGGGGGGGGGGTCCTTTCCTGTAATCTGTATATTAGTGTTCTCGCAGAAAGTAAATATAAAAACACAGCCAGTTCAACGCCGTGAAAGCCGTCGGACAAAGAAGAAGCAAGGCCGCGGTCGTATGTGAGAGAGTAGACTATGGCAGCTTACCCCCGTATTCAGAAACGCTCCTCGACTTGAACTTGACTTGCCACCGTCTTGGGCAGCGCGTTTGAAACGCGTTTGTGCTGCCTTGGCACCGCCTAAAGACAGCGCGTTCGAAACGCGTTGAAGGCGGTGGCAAGTCAAGTTCAAGTCAATGAGCGTTTCTGAATACGGGGGTTAGCTTCATTTCGAGCACCATAATCATCATTATTGAGTTTTCTTCCTTCATTCACTCCCCTCTCTGGTCACGTGACCTGCATGACACCACATAGACATGCAGATGGCGCAGCCACAGTATATATATATATATATATATATATATATATATATATATATATATATATATATATATATATATATATATATATATATATATATATATATATTACAAACAGACGAATCATGTTTTTAGAATGCCTATACCGCACGTGCTCTTGAAAGTACTGAAAGAGATAGGGCAGAAATTATGCGCACGCCTCCAGGCTTCTGATGCATTTATTTTTGATTTCTTTTCCTGTGGGAATGAAAGTGATTGGAAGAGAGCAGTGACGACCCTCTAGCCTATGCGAGAATTTCGGGCGGTGTCTACCCTGACACGTACAGGAGTATACGGGATTTTCCGGAAACTATCTATTCATACCAACGGAATCGTGAAAGAGGGTGGAAGAGGAGGGGGGGGGGTGCGCTAAATTCAATCACAACTTCTCTAGGAGTGTCTGACCCAGTTGTGCGCAAATAACGTGTGGACGATGATTAACCTCAGACATGGAGGTAGCTGACGACAGGCAGTGCAGACGGACTGATTCAGCACGACGTCTATAGAGATATATATAGACTATCTCGGTGCGAACTTGAATCACCTGACAGGTGGGTCGATTTTTTTTTTTTTTTTATCGCGCGCAAGCAGTTTGCGCCTCCGCTTTCTAGAATTCTCCGATGAGGGATCTGAGAAATTGAAGACCGAATATATGCGGTCGTTATCGACCCTACATGCCAATTTAGACGAACAAAAGCCAAGGTTATTTATAGCGAATATGTATAGTACTGCGTGCAGTGCAGGGGACGCTATTAAATGCGAAGCATTTCTTAGCGAACTTCTGCGACTTTGAGCGTATCTATCTATCTATCTAGCCGCCTACGACTTTGTGCTCTCCTGGCCGTTTCGTTAATCGGATGTATACCAAAACTGGTGCGTCATAACATGGCCTTATTAAATGCGAAGCATTTCTTAGCGAACTTTTACGAACATAAATGGCAGGTCATATCATGAAAATCATGACACGCATGTCATGAACAGCATGATTTACATTGCACGACCTTAGGCTCTTGCGGCCGTTTCGTTAATTTCATATACACCAAAATTGGTACGGCGTGACAAGAATTCACGACGAACATAATGACAGGTCCTAACATGCAAATCATGACGCTCATGTGCAGCATGATTTACATGACATGGTCTCTGGGTGGTCGCGGCCGTTTAAATGAAGGGATATATACGAAAACTGGTATGACGAGACATTTCTGTATGACCAACATAACTGACACGTGGTAACATGAAAATCATGACATGCATGTCATGTATGACATGATTTACATGCCACGCTTACGGCGCACTCGCGGTCGTTTCGCTAGGTTGATATACACCAAAATTGGTATTGTGCTATGTGACTGTATGAAGAACATGAATAACAGGTGGTAGCATGAAAACCATGACATGCATGTCATGTATGTCATGATTTACATGCCACGCTCATGATGCATTCGCGGCCGCTTCGCTAGCTTGATGGACACCAAAATTGGTATTGCGAGACACGACCGTATGACGAACGTAAGTGAGAGGTGGTAACATGAAAATCATGACATGCAAGTCATGTACAACCTGATTTACATGCCACGCTCATGGTGCGCTAGCGGCCGTTTCAGTAAATTGATATACACCAAAATTCGTATTGCGCGAAGTGACTTTATGAAGAACATGAATAACAGTTGGTAAGATGAAAACCATGACATGCATGTCATGTATGTCATGATTTACATGCCACGCTCATGATGCATTCGCGGCCGCTTCGCTAGCTTGATGGACACCAAAATTGGTATTGCGCGCAGCGACTGTATGACGAACGTAAATGAGACGTGGTAACATGAAAATCATGACATGCATGACATGTACGACATGACTTACATGTCTGTTCATGGCGGACTCGTGGCCGTTTCGCTTGCTTGATATCCACCAAAATTGGTATTGTGCTATGTGACTGTATGAAGAACATAGCAGGTGGTAGCATGAAAACAATGACATCCGTGACATATATGTTATGATTTACATGCCACGCTCATGGTGCATTTGCGGCCGTTTTCCTAGCTTGATATATACCAAATTTGGCATTGCGCGACGCGACTGTATGACGAACATGAATAACAGGTGGTAACATGAAAACCGTGACATGATGCCATGTATGGCATGATTTACATGACGCGCTCATGGTGCATTCGCGGCCGTTTCGCTAGATTGATATACACCAAAATTGGTATTGCGCGAAGCGACTGTATGACGAACGTAAATGAAAGGTGTTAACATGAAAATCATGACATGCATGTCATGTATGGCATGATTTACATGCTATACTCGTGGCGCACTCGCGGCCATTTCGCTCGTTTGATATACACCAAAATTGGTATTGCGGGATGTGACTGTGTGACGAACATAAATGAGAGGTCTTAACATGCGAATCATGTTATGCATGTCATGTACGATATGATATACATGCCACTGTCATGGTGTGCTTCCGGCGGTTTTGTTAACTGGATATAAACCAAAATTGGTATTGCACGACACGAGTGCGTGATGAACATAAACAACAGGTAATGCATTGTATATACCAGAATATGCGTTTCACTGGCATGGTGTACACGAGATTGTGCATGCATGCGTGCATGGCAAACATGCGATATATGGTGGACTAGATGCCATGGCATGAATGATTTCATTTGGCTCAAAGACAAACAAGGCGATGTATGCAGCTCTTTGCTGGCTGCTTCGCATTACATCGATTCCCACAGTGCGTGGGATCTGCCGAATTTTTTCTCTGACACGCGCTCCAGACCTTTAGACTAGACTGAGAACTACACCGGACACCGAAAATGAAGTCGAGAACTAATTAGCATTGCTGTCTTGGGGATTTTATAGCCGTACACTAACTGTTTAGGCTATGGGACGCAACGCCGCCTGCGTGCTGAAGAGACCTTAGGTTCGTCCCGAGGTCTGACTGGCTTGCGTGCACGCAAGCAGGGGAACTCGCGTGTCCTAACTTTGATTTCAGAATGTCCCACGGTGCGATTGAGATCGTCAGTGAGATGTTCAGGCGAGATCAGACGAGAGAGTTTTAGGTGGCGCACGGGCGCGGCGGATGCGACCACTTCCGGCGCCTAGTTTCATTTTTCGCGGCCGATTCCTGAAACGCGGCAAGGCGGGCCGGAGCCCACTCCCTCCTCCCTTGGGGTCCCATCTGGAGACGCAGTCACGTGGACGGGCGTATATTTTTGGCGCACCGCAGACTTGGTTGAGTGCGACCGCCCTCCGGCGGCCGCGCGGCCATGGCGACCGGATGGGTCTTCGGCCGGTGAGTCTGTGCTTGCTGCAGCGTCGGCTGTGCCCGCACGGCACGCTCGCTCCATTTCTTTTGCTCCTGTCCAAGCTTCGCACTAACCCGGGCACTGCTCCTTTGCTTTGCTCCTTCGAGCTCTTGAGGCTGCGTTCCTCGGTGTGCGCCAGGTTCTGTTCCTCTGTCGGCATGGCCCCCTTGTTCTGAGCTGCTGTGGCTGCAGGATCCGCCACTCGGAAAGCGCAGGCCCGCGAGGCTTCGCCGTGGGACTGCGCGTACGCCGCGGCATCTCTGCGGCTCTTCCGGCCCGCACTGACCACGAGTACGGAGAACATGCCGCATCGAATGCGCTTTGCGGTGTGCGCTTGTTCGCACAACCTCTGGAGAGAAGACGCCTTTATATACGCTGACGCAGCGAGTACTGAACAGGACGCGTATCTCCAAGTCGATCACTTTCTCACGTGCCTTCACGTCGGCGTGACGCAATGCCCAGTGTGCGACTTTTCTCGCTGGAGCGACGAGCGTCCCACTGATTTCTCGGACAATGCGTGACGCTCAGTAAACGCTGTATTCCCGAGAGTGTTCTATCAGTAATGCTGCCGAGGATGCTGCCTGTCTGGCCAAGTTTGTCTTAGCTTAGTGTTATGGGCGATATGTAGGAACGGCGTTTTCAGTCTGGTGGCGAGTACACGCAGCAACGCGTCGCCCGTGATGTCCACGCATAGTCGCATGCCTCTTCTGTACAATTTGCATCTATGTTACGTAACATGAAGCACGTCTGTGTCCAGGGTGCAGGTAACTGATAAGCGGTACCACACGATATTGGTCCCCTTCGTATTTTGTCGCTTACGCGACACCGCGGTGCCATGCATGGGAGCGCGTCGATTCCTATATACGCGGCGCGTGCGTGCGTGGGTGCTGCGTGGCACGTGGCCAATCCGCACACGCGCCTCGTCCGAGAGGGTGACACAAAGCCAGAAAAATAAACAGCAGTATTTCCACGCCGAAGATTATTTTTCGCAACCGGGACGACTGGGGCCGTCTTCGCGTGACAAATTGGCGCTTAAGCTGCTTTCAAATCGCGCGTGGGCCCTTCCGACTCTGCGTAACTCTGCTTCACAGTATAATATCCCGAACTGGAGTGAGTGACCGAGGGGTGGGACTACGGGGCGTGCTCTGACGATGGTGGCGGTGATGATGTAGGGCGTTTTATTGCGTAGTGGCCAAGGATGGCCGAGGAGAGCCAATGAGTTATGCCTTGTAGATAGGTTTCCCCACGTTTAATCTTCCTCAAAAGTGCAGCAAACAGGGTGAATGGGTATATCTGGAGACTTTTGTTTCATGACTTTGAATTCGCAGAACGAGAGATTTATACATTGCAACTTGGGTCGTGGCAAGCAACATTACTAGATCTACCAACGTTGGTAGCAAGTACCGTGCCTGCCTCTTCTGGCCAGCCTTGACCGAAAAGCGAGAATGTTCCGGGAGAACCTCGGACGAATAAGAAAGAAACAAATACATGTCAGCGAAATACGAGACGAGAACGCGTGTGCGCAAACGCCTGAAGGCAAGGGTCTTCGCCTGCGTTGCACAGTGCACGAACACGTCGCTATACTTGTGCTTAATTGCTACTCGCAGCCTTACGGCTACGGGGATGACTTGACGTCAAGGAAAGACCGAGTTAGGACTCCTGGACGCCCCGAGTTCTCGCCCGAGTTCGCGAAAGCGCACTCCGCCTGTAACTATGCTGGGTGTGCCTTCCAACAGGCTTGAAATCATGGTGTTTAACTTCCCGAAACTGGGAAGTCCTGGTGGTCTGCAGTAGGTATAGCTGTGGCAGAGTGCTCGGGAACTAGACTTGGCCACGTTGCATTCTTTAACAAGCACTTATTAAATGTGGTTGCGTGGAGCAGGAGGAGGACGTCGTGTTTCTGTGCTTAACAGGTCCTTTGTTTATACCCTATTCCAATTCCAGGCCACGTGTTACATTTGCAGGCTGTTGAAAAACGCCTATATATATATATTATATATATATATATATAATATATATATATATATATATATATATATATATATATATATATATATATATATATATATATATGGACATTATTATTGCCGAAACCGAAATTCGGACGAGAACAGCTCGACGATGATTATCCAATCGAAACGATACGGTTCATTTCTGTCAGAACACTTGCTTCATGAGCGACGCGTTGGCCTTAACCACTTGGCCGAATTTCCACAAGTGTTGCACAAACGAGTCGTTTTACGCTCGACGAAGCGTGCCAGAAGAGCATCTGCCATCGCAACGAGAGAGAGAGAGAGATAAGGGAGAAGGCTCCATGCTAATAATTGCCTTGCTCACTGTTCTATAAGTATATGGCTGAGCGCACGCCGTAGGCGATTTTACTCTAATGGGCTTTTGCAAGAAGCGGCGTATATTACACTGCCACGGCTGCTGCTGGATTGAAATCCTGCGTCTTCTCAGCCTGCCGGCCGTGACACTACTCTCATTTAGTTAATTACCGACTGCGCACTCGGCTAAATTAAGGTGTAGTAATAGTGCGATTAAGTACTTCGTACGCGTAAATAGCGATAATCGAACGACACTATATAACCGTGTAGTCAAAGAAAATGAGGCTTTATTTGCTACGCGAACCTTGTATAGGCAAAAAAAGTAAATGACTAAAAATGGCGAGCACGCAGTTTTCTATAATACTAGAATAGTTCAGACTCGTTTGTTGCATGGACGCATGCAGCTATCAAAACATCGAAGGAGCATGCTCTCGAGTGCGTGCTCATCAAACATTCGCCCGAGCGTGCGCCGTCCAAATCTGCGATACCACGGATCTTTGGTATGCGGTAATTTTAGGACTTAGTTGACGTTAGTCTCTCGTTTTTGTGGGTCCTTTCTAGCCGTCCAAGACTCTCTGTTCAGGGTGTAAGACGATTGACGTTCTTGGTATTGATTGCTTGCACGCGACGTCGTGGACGCCCAACGTGGCTCCAACATGGCGGCATGACGTAAGGGCAGCATATATAATCACGCGGCTATTAACCTGCTTCAGTGTGATAACGACGTCGCTGGAACGTCATTGGGCCTCTGCATATGAATAACGAAGGAACCAGCATGCGATGTACTGATAGCACTAACGCCACATCACAAAGTTCCCGTCCCACCATGTTGGTGATCCAGCATGGCTGTTTCAGGGACGTCAGCGCAAGCCATCTTCGCAGAACATCGGTTTTATAAAGTGCATCTAAGTTGTTTCTTTTTTTTTTTGCGTATCTTTCGAGTAACGACAAGCGGGCAAAATTAGCTCAGAAAGGTCATTTTCTGCGCGTTCCTTTCTTTATGTATATACAGCCGAGATGTCGCTTAGAAGCGTTAACCTGCAATTCAGTCAATAAATCAATCAGAAAGGTACGCGCTTTTCCGATGACGTTTGTTTCGTTAGCACGAATTCGACGCAGTCATGAACTTGTGTTCCGTATCGATAGTTTCAGCGTGTCCACTTTCACATTTTGCTTGACGTTCTCTAATGTATAGTTTATACAGTTACTCAATGTATACGACGTCGAAATATATCTGATGTTTCCGCTTGGGGGCTTCGATTAGCGGACGCGCGCTTGAGGTAACATTCACGAAAGGGGTGGTTCTAAAATACTTTACCGTAGAGATGGGTATTTCTGGCACGGTTATGTTAGGCAAGTGGTAGCCTGGGGATTGATTGCTCATAGCCGCCGGAACGCTCTTGTTATTGCTCAAACCGAGCGGGCTCCCAAACTCCGGTCAATAAGGGAACACGCTCGGGAGGAAAATGAGGATCGCGATAGTGATTACGATAACTAATATGATGTCTGGGGTGTCTCTTAATGTTCAGTGGAAGTGGCATGAACGTGTGGCGTTTTCGCGCAAAAAAAAAGAAAAGAAAATGTAAGACAGGCCATGGCATGCAGCAACGCGATTGAACCGAAGAAAAGCATATCGGCCCAAACACCTGGTCACTACGTCGGACAGCTTGGGTGCAGTACGAGCAAAACTACGGCAGCGCAGCCGTATACGAATATTTCCGGCCAGTACGCACTATCTCTCTCTCTCTTAGATCACGTGTTGGGCTGATGATGCTTGGGAAAAAGCGGAGAAAATGGCTTCATGGAGAGTTTGCTCGCCAAGGCTCGCTGCGTCACGTAATGATCCCTCCTAGTTTATTTCCTCCATGACATATACGCTCCATTCACTTGACCCCAGTGAGCCATAAAGTTTCCTACGAAAATCGATATTAACACTGGCTCGGCGACTGTCTGGCTACCCCCGGGGAATGTGAATATAGGACGTCGTACGTCGTTTGGTCTAATCTGCTGCTTCTGTCTTCTGACGATGCGGTGGCTTGTTATTTTCTAATGCTATTGCAAAATTTTCGGGAAACCATTTTCCTTTTTTTTTTTCTACTCTTATATCCGCGCACATGCGTTGTAATCGTTGTGATGTTATTGAAAGTCACAAGTTAGTTTGAAGCTTTATGAAGTTTCGACAATTAATATAAAAATAGTTGTAGGGGTTTTACGTCCCAAAACTACGATATAACTTCGAGGGACACCGTATTAGAGGGCTGCGTAAATTGCGACCACCTGGGGGTTTTCTTACCGTGGACCTAAACCTAAGTACACTGACCTCTAGCATTTAGCCTCCTCGAAATGCGGCCGCCGCGGCCGGGATAGGATCACGCGAACTTCGGGTCAGCAGTCGAGCACCATAACCACTAGACCCCCACGGCGTGTAAAGTTTCGATAATTAACATGCTCGTTCATACGCTGACTGAACGGCCCGTACTTGTAGCTTACTTGTAGCACTAGCTTCACTTCGCTATTGTATTGTTTTGCAGGAATCTCTTCACATTGGACACGAAATTTCGACCGCAGTGCGGCTTTTACATCACGTTCCGTTTACGAAATTCTGGATTCCTCCGCGAAATATCATTCTTGAAAGTGTTCCCCCCACGTTTCATGTTTTACATGCAAGCGTAGTTTCAATCATATATATATATATATATATATATATATATATATATATAGAGAGAGAGAGAGAGAGAGAGAGAGAGAGAGAGAGAGCGCGACCATAATATAAGCGACAGTTTAAAAATGTTCAATTACCGATGGCTTCGCGCAGGAGTGCGATGGGATAAATTTTATGACGCTTATGAAAATATCTTGCGGTCGATTCTGCGGCTAACAGGGCACCGCGATTCGAATAAAAGTTGGAGAAAAGGGCCGTAAACGTCCTGTTACTGTACCGCATTGCGGTTTTCGTAAATATAACCCGTCTTTCTTCTTCTTTTTCTAGCGCAGGTTCTATATACATTCGGTGCATCGGAAGGGTCGTAAAAGGAACTCTTATCTCTTCCTGTTATTCTCTCGTGCGCTCTACGTGTATACACTGTATATGCCACACGTGAGGTTAAGGCCGCCGCTTAAAATTTGATTTCAGCCGTCGGCTCAGCGTGCCTATTGATCGGGATACTGTAAAAACATACGATTTGTTGTTGTTGTTGTTGTTGTTGTTGTTGTTGTTGTTGTTGTTGTTGTTGTTGTTGTTGTTGTTGTTGTTATTCTTCACCTTGAGACCGCGAACTTGTGAGCGTTATCTGTGCTCACGTCCGTTGTAAATAACGAACGCGCTGCACTTTTATGACTCGAAGTAAACCAGGCCTCAGGAGCTGTATGGTTTGTACCATTATAATTATTAGGGAGAGAGGGAAGGGAGGGGAGAGAGCGCAAGTTTGCTTAGGCTTACATTTTACGTTATAGCATAAATCACGTCATGAGAGCGCTTTGCCCCCCCCCCCCCCTTTTTTTTTCTTTATGACTCGTGTGAGCAGAAAATTGAACTTCAGTAAAACTTGCTGTTGGGCGAGTTGTGCGTAATCACGTGCGGCATGTTTTAGCGCAAAAGTGTGAAGTGAAAGGACAGCAAGAAAGAGAAGAACACAGTGTACAGGGCGAGCCCTAAACATCAATTGCCTTTATTGCAGAAAATACCACAGTATGTAGGCCTCTTAAGCGCACGCGTGCAGCGGCCACATCGATAACTACGTCCCTCCTAACAGCGACGTCGTTATATATATATATATATATATATATATATATATATATATATATATATATATATATATATATATATATATATATATATATATATATATATATATATATATATATATATATATTATAGGGGTTACTTTGTAACGAACAGATCCGCGCGTGCGAAACTGCCCCGTCTTTGGATCACACAGCGCACTAGAGGAGTGTAGTTACTCGCTACTAGTGCTACGCAGCAGCCCTAACAGTCAGAGCTGTGACCCCCTATCCCGCGGTTCGCGTAAGTTGCGACCGCGGCGGGTTTCAGGCCAGTGGTAACAGAGACGAGTTCTTTGCCTGACACAGTTTATTGTGTCAAAAGCGCCACCAACGCAACAAAGTACAAGGTAAGAACGAAGCGGCGGAGTAAGTTCCGCACGACAACGTCAAAACAACAACAAAGTGGGAAGCACACGAGATTGAGAGCGATAAGGTTCGACTCACCTCTCGTGGCTTCGCAGTCCGGCCCTGAGGCAGTGTTACCTCACAATAGACCGGGCGTTGCGCAGGGGGTGATGGCGTCTGGGTGGCTCCCGACTCGATCAAGCTGTGGTCGTCACCGCTGCTCGAGTCGAAAGACAAGGCGGTCCCCAAGAAAGCCGCGCGCGTCTCTTGGGGTCTGGAGAGGAGTCTCTCCAGAAAAGGGCAAGGAGGGAAAACGGGGCATCTCGACTTCGGCCAGGGAGCAGGGCGCGAAAGGCTGCGGGAGCGGCACAGTGCCCTCTCCCACGCAACCCCTCTCGCCACTGCGCGTACAAACGTAGAGGGAAGCCGAGGTGCAGCCGCGTTGAAGACAACGGGTTGCGTGTGCAACCCCACATCCATATATATATATATATATATATATATATATATATATATATATATATATATATATATATATATATATATATATATATATAACAATGGCACTGATAACAATGGCAGGGCAAAGAGACAGGACAGAAGAAGGTAACACAGAGACACATGTAGCGTTCTCTGTGTGCCTCCTTGTTGTCTCCTTGTGTCCTGTTTGTTTGCGCTACCATTGTTATCCAAATATGCCGTACCAACAACCCCGCCTTGCAACTTTAATACAAACACACGCTCGAGCACGCATACATGATGGTTGAAGCCCCTCCCTCCTCCCCCCCCCCCTCTTCCCCGAGAAAAATTTCTGGCTACGCCTCTTCTGCACGGAGGTACTAATGACTCTGTTACGACATCCTCGATGCAAAATTAGACATCCGCAACAGCTGCGGAAGCAGGCCGAGCGAACATCTTGATATCTTATCGGGTAATTACTTTCTGAGGAAGTTCAGCTTAATTTATTGTTCTTAGAAATCCTTGTTCTGCCGGATTGCTTATGCAACTTCGTGCTAGAACTTCGTTTATGCAACTTCCCGCAGTGTTTCTCGTTTAGAGAAGTAAGATGATGGCTTCTGCATCCTGCTCCTCTTACACCGTTCTCTTGTTCATCTTGAGGTAAAAAAAAAAGGAAGAAAAAGAAAACGAAGGCAAGTGAGGGCACCACCGTTCAGTTCGGTTGAAACGGAGGAGAGAGAGGAAGAGGGGGGATGGGGGAGGGGAACCGAGGCGCGAGGTGATGAAGGAAGTTACCGCTCGCCACTTCATGCCGTTCCGTGACGCCGCGTACAGCTTTCAGCTTTGCGAGCACAAAGTTTGGACGCCCGTTGTGTGTGTGTGCAGGCCGGATCTCCCGGGAGGATTTCGCAAAGATGATGAGGAAGAAAAAGAAGAGCAAGATTGCCTCTGTTCTTTGCGGTGCACGTCTCACCATCTCGATATCCGATGCTCGTCGATATTTTTTCCCCTCCCTTATGATTCTTTCGTTATGGCCGTCTTCTCCTCCTCCTCCCCCTTCTTCTTCCCTTTATTTTTTTTTATTCCCTATTCATGCGTCTCTATATGCAGCGGAAAAAAAAGTTTGTATTCTCAGTGATGCTTGCCGCTCTTTCGTCGCATTTTCCGCCTCGTCTTTGGGGCGCCCCCTTTTGGCGATATACTTTATATACTCCCTAGTTCCGTGCAGCGCGGCGAACCACGTATGCCGGTCGTGTGAGCCGACAAACAGGAGCTTTAAATGACAGGAGGAAACGCTCGTTTATTATACGTCTCCATTATTTGTATCCATTATCAGTCGTAGCTCCGCGCTCGTTGAACGAAAGGATCACGGAAGGATTGGTGAAGCACAATGGACGATGTGGCTTATTTATTTTTCTCTCTCTGTCTCTCTTTCTCTAATACATGCTTCCCTTCTAGTTTCTGATCTGTGTATAAAAAAAAATCTGGCCGCGTATCTGCGTGCTTCGCTGCAAATGTCGTCGAAAGACGATAGTCTTGTGTCGGTCGTACTACACGAGACCTCCTCCTCTATGTTAAACCGCCGTATTAGCCTCATAGCGTCGCATTTTCAGCGCAGCCTAAGGAACACTAGCAGTTTTAGCGCAGCCTACGGAACATTAGGGTCTCTAGAATTACTTATCTACGTATTTTCTAGTAAAGGAACACACCACCTAATAATTACGTATTGATGTTGCGCCTCAGATATGCGTAATATTTACTTTTTGACCGACAGTGTTCACAAGTATGAACGGCCGTACCAGTTCAAGATGGCTGGGCGGTAAGCAAGTGGTTAAATTTTGGCCGGGTGGCTGAATCGGGTGACAGACAAACAAACAGAAAGACAGACAGACAGACCAAAATTTCTGCGTTTAAGTTCCCCAAGAAAGACTATCGTCTTTAAAAACGCATCTCGCGTAACTTTCGCTGCATTGCACGGAACTGGCGATGAGCCAGCGTATAGTGTATGGTCTGGCGCAGCTGGCGAAGTGTCAGAGGCTTCGCTAAGGCGTCGCCACACTGTTCGATGCATTTTGATTTCTTTTTCTTGTTTTCTCTGTCTTTCTACCGATTGAGAGGGAGGGGAGGGGAGGTTTCGCACGATGGCGCTGCTGCTATTTGCCACCCTGTGAGCACCAACCACTACGTTGTTCGGGTATAGTGTGGCAGTCCTGCGCTTCTTGGTGCGCAGGAACAATAGAGTCTCGGTTATGCGCATATAGCATAATATGCCAAAAGCGCACCCCACCCGCCCCTTCCCGTTTACGCAACTTCTTGGAAAACTCTCGCTGTCGAAGATCTCTTTCATCCCAGTTATACTTCTCTTTTATTTTTTTATTTATGCGCTGCTGTGCTCATTTTCTGCGCTTCCTCTAGCTGTCTGCATCTCTTTTTGCTCGCCCGGTCCTTTGGCTCTCTTGAACGTCGTTCGTTTGTAGCGGCCACGCCTTCGCAGGCGAATTGTTCTCCGTGCTCTATCGTCCGAGTAAATAGTTTATCCTTCTCATTGGAACGCGAATCGTTTCTCAGTTCATTTCTAATGCGATTTGCGACTTGGTTCCAGGGCTTCGCCGCATTTATTATTTTTCATATAGTGCTGAGCGTAGAAGCCGCAACCATCCGCCGCACTGTTTGCATCAAACAAGGCCGTTCTTTTTTTTATCCCTTTTAAATTTCGTATATCTTTCCTACCGTAATTTATACGAGCATAACGTCTAAATTGCTAGTAACTTCTGTGCCGTGGCGCTGTACTATCTCGTTTGATTATGTTGCTTTGGCTCATGACTTGCTATATTACGATACGGTTTGCAATTACTAGAGTCAAGTAGCGGCGGTTAGCCGTACAGACGCCTATTGATCGGTGCTTCTTTTTTTTTTACCAGATGCATTCAATTGCTATTTACCGTGCTGATTATATCCCGGGGTATTCGCTTCGGTTTATCTGCGACGCCCGGCGCTCACATTTCATTACGGAGTACACGAGCAGTGTTTATTCGACCACTCATAATACGAGCGATCGACTTTGTCAGTTTCGTCCGCAGAACTAGACGCTGACATTTGCTGGTATATATCGACTAGACAGACACCGTTGTCATGGAAGTTAATTCGACGTTAATCCACAGAAATTGCTGAGTGAGATGAACCAAAATAAGTGAACCTCATCAAGGTATGTCACAATATCGCCTACAGCCGCCGAAATCTTTATGTCGCGTGAGCAGCGGTGACTTTTCTGTGTGTCAGCGCCATGTGATGGAACGAAGTTGCAAATTATTATTTTGTGGGCATGCGCTCTGTGGGCATGCACTTGCCCTCACCTTTTTTTTTTGGAACTTAATTCAGTCATATGGCTAAGAGACAAAGGAAAAAATGCCGCTCGCGCACGCTAGTTTAAGATTTGGGCGACTCTACGCACACCGCAGAAGAAGATTAGCACAAGCGACCGTTCCGGCCAATGGTCGCTTGCGCTCATCTTTTTCTGCAGTGACTGTACATCACATACATGATAGCTCCCGCCGTAGTAAAGGTTAGCAGGTAAAGTGTCGCTATGGTAAGCTCGATGGCAAGGGTTCGATAACCTTCGATGTGGACGGGACGCCTTGCCGCCCTCGTTCTGCCTCGCTGCGTCCGATCGAAGACGGGGAGCACAGGCGTGGCGTGCGTCTTTGTTTTCGCGCACGCCGGTATGCGCGGCACGCAACATCGCCTGCGGCTCCTGTACGCCTCTAGTCGTCCTTTTTGTTTATTTGTTTAAAATATTTTTTTTTCCATTTGCCTGCAAGATAGGCTTCGCCCCGCTACTCGTAAGCGTGCTGTTTGGTCGTTCCCTTCTACTCTTTGTTTACGCACAAGTGTAAACACCCATTTGTCAAATCTTCGTCGTGGAGTGTATCCCCACAAGTAGCGCCACCTCGAGGCAAAGAAGAAAAGGAGAAAGACGAAGCGTCGCGAACGAGGCGCTTGTGAGCCAACAACAAGAACGTGGGTCAGCGGAAAAAAACGTTCGCGTACTTATTACATTAACTACCAACCATGCTGTCTGGTTGTACAAGCAAACGCATTTCACTCGATCGCCCCGACCATTTGATTTCCCAATGCTGGGGTCAAGGGATAGCGGTTCAACCTCTCTTACGTGCAAGCGCAAATGTCCTTTTGTCAAATCGCCATCGTGGAGTTTGTCAAAGCCATCCTGGTTAACGTAAAGCAGGGGTCTCCAACAACACGCGGCCCACAGACGTTTCGCTAGCGGCCCGCGGCTTCACAAGGAATAAAATGTTTGTGGGTTTGCTGAATGGTACTCGCATTATTTACTCGTATAATGCGATTAAGTAACTTTTGTTCGGATGAACTACAGAGACGGGAATTGTCTCAAGCATCTTATCTCTCTCTCTCTCTTTTTTTTTTTCAAGTGGCACCCCATGCGGTCACCATGGGTTGAAACATAACCGTGGAACAAAATCTTTATGGTTCAGTCGACGTCCAGATTTGAGTTATTCTGGAGGTCAGTATCGGTATATTTTTCGAATCCAGACGCCAAATGACCCACATGTGAGATATGGGAAGTGCATTCTTCCAAATGGAAACGTTAACTGACATTTGCGCGCGTACGCGTGTGTGTGTGTGTGTGTGTGTGTTCTCATTATATACTGTATAGCGTTTCGGACTTCCTTACACTTAGTACTACTACTACAGCGTGTCGCGTTCCCGAAGGAAAAAAAAAAGTGTCAATAATGGTCGCTTTTCTAATGGACACTGACATTTCTTGGTCAGCAAATTCTGTTTTCAAAGTTCTCTAAAAGAACGTCGTGGACAGCGCTGGAGGCAGCGGCATGTACACTACGACGTGAGCGACATAGGCGTCAGTCAGGTCACCTCAACGTCAACCGCCTAACTGGGTCACAAGGCTCCATTCGAATACTCACCGCACGGACGCACGGCTGAATGGACAGCCGAGTGAACATCTTCATTTTTCGTTCCGATTCTGACGGATGTTGGCAAAAAAAGGGGGACAGCGGCCGAATTCGAGTCAGGCCGACATCGCGCACACCGACGGACTTCGTAAACGCATCGAAGGGGGCCGGGCGCCCGGTGGGCTGTTATACTCGGACTTGTTCACGTTTCATTTTGATGTCAAGGCAGAGAAGTTGGTAGAGCATGTTTGTTCAGGACGTCGTTCTATATAGAGTGGTCTTCAACAAGAGGACGCACGTACGCGTCACAATTGAGAAGTACGTATGTACGTCCTTTAGCGACGTCCTGAGGGCGCCAAGCTGCTGTCATCTGCCTGAACAACGCACTTCGCTCCCTTTATTTATTTATTTTTTTGTACACCTCTTCGTTTTCACTAGTACGTACGTAGCTCTTCACTAGAACGAGATTTTCGAGACTGCAGAGTCTGTCTCGACAGGCAATCCTGATACGTACGAGGCGACGAAAGGCGTCGGCGACATTGTTACGTCTCCGTCGAGTTTCCTTATCGCGAACCTTGTTTAACCAACGCTACCGTCGTTGAAAGAAAGGCGGGCTGAAGAGCGTTGGTACAGCTGTGTATGGGAATGCCTGACCAAATGAAAGGTCCCATTCGGTGATAAAAAAAAACTTGCGTTTTTGTTTTGTTTTGTTTTGTTTTGCGCATATTGAAGTACGTCTTCACAATTTCATTCTCTCTATGCCAACTTCGCGTGTTCGGCTTTTCGTTCTTCATGGAAGTTGTTCCAGACTCGAGGTGTGCAAATTGGTCAGTGTTGAGAGATCTGCAGACAGGGACTTGAAGAATCGACGCTGTGTATAGACGTTGATTAAATTTTTAGCCCACGCTACTCTCAAGAATGTTGTGGTTTTTGTTTTGTTTTTTCGCAACTAAACGTGACTTCAATGATTTACTGGAATACGTAATATAGAAACGATTAATTCCCTCGCCCCACATCTCTTGTCCATTGGTTACGGGCGCCTTTGATTGTGTTCAACAGTGTGTGAAGTTACATCGCATTATTTGAAACACAAGACGACGATGGATTTGCTACTCAAGTCATGCTTGACAAAGCAATTTCTTAAATAGTACATTGTCATGGGGAAACTGCATAAACAAAAGTTATCAGTAAGTATACGAGCTGAGACGCGAACCGTTACAAGTGTTTGTAGTATGCTGAACTGTAAAATGCTTCGACTGACACAGTTCGGTAAACGGAACTTGTTCGTGATTCAGTTTTATTAAACGCTGAGACTCTTCCGGGCTGTTTTTGAATAGCCTGCGTATATTCTCTGTGCGTGGCTTCTCCTACGTCACAGGTACGTCATCACTCGTGGCCTTGCTTTTCCACCTCCCTCTCTCGTTCATTCGACTGCCCCTGGGTCGCCGTTGCCGTCCCATGAGTTCATATTAAGACCTTTCACTCAGCACAGAAATAGCACCGACCTGTCGCGCCATTTTTCTCTCTTGCTTAGCCGCTACTTGCTCTGCCGCACTACTCGTAAGCGAAGCCGGAAAATGCCCTTTGCAGGCGGCCACATTCTTGGTTTGAGTCGTGATGGTGGTGGATGTTGCTGTTCTTGTTTCGATGACTGGTCGAGAGAGAGAGAGAGGAGGAGAAAAAGAAAGAAAGAAAGAAAGAAAGAAGGAAAGAAAGAAAGAAAGAAAGAAAGAAAGAAAGAAAGAAAGAAAGAAAGAAAGAAAGAAAGAAAGAAAGAAAGAAAGAAAGAAAGAAAGAAAGAAAGAAAGAAAGAAAGAAGGCGCCGCTCGAACCACGTCACTGGCAAAATCTGAGAGAGCGCTAACTCGCAGACACTGCCTTTCACAGAAACATGGCGCGTGTGAGCGCTGCCGGCCGAGCAAAGAAAAGGCGTCCAACGAAGGCGCATGTGCGCGCGATTCGAGTTTGGCAATCGCTTCTTATTAGCAGTGCCTGTAACGGAAGGCCTTGAATGGAGGACGTGCGTGCCGAACACGCTGTTTTCCCGGAAGGCGGTAGCTCTTCATTTCCTTGCTCGTGTCCTTCGTTATGTAGCTCCGATGCAGAGCTATAGTGCGGTGATAAATTATGGAGTTAGTAGAGCGCTTAGGATTTCGCGGGAGCCTTATACAGTTTACGTTTAAGAGCGGGAATACGCAGTGCGGGAACGTTGGGAAGGTCTCGGCGTTTTTCATCGTGTCGGAGACGTTCGGCTTAATCAAATGAGCTCGCCGGAAATTCGCGTGTG
Organism: Rhipicephalus sanguineus; assembly: GCF_013339695.2. Classification (NCBI taxonomy): domain Eukaryota; kingdom Metazoa; phylum Arthropoda; class Arachnida; order Ixodida; family Ixodidae; genus Rhipicephalus; species Rhipicephalus sanguineus. Next base: position 47,190,788 of record NC_051177.1, read on the forward strand.
GAAGGAAGTTCTATGAAAAGGATGGTTCTCCGTTTGTGAAATAAAACAAAAAACGAAACGGACTCGGTGGGGAAGGGGTGGGGGGAGGGGCTTGTGTAGCGTGGTATCTTCAGTTCATATCTGTGTCGGTTATGCTGGGCCGTATCTGTTCTATTAAAGCCATTTTTCTGCACGGGCCAAGCGTGAACGTCGTGTTAACTGGTGGCCTTCAGTACTAGTTTATCATTAGCCCTTTTCGACTACGCGTACGGGGCTGTCTGCAGTGTCTCGCAGCGATTTCCTTTCCGGATAATTAACCTAATGATTTAAGTTTTACGATTACGCAATACTTACTCCCTCTCTCTCTCTCTCTCTCTCTCTCGCTGCTTCATCGTACGTGTTTCAGATATACTTTTCAAACCCTGACGAAAGTATTTTTTTTTCTCATAAAGCGTCATTTCATTTCATGCTTCCACTTTATATTTATCTTTAATTTCTGTGGTTGTGCGTCGGCAGCTTCGCCTCTCTTGTTCGCAGCGCACGCCTTCATTGTTCACAAGAGTGCGTGGTGTGCGTGCAAATAGGTGGCTTGCGTTGCGCAAGCACTGAAATGGAAAGCATGTGTAACTTTTACTCTCCTAGTGTTTTTCGCGAGTATTTTTCGAAACAGTCCAGCGTGAATTATGGCGGTACTGCCTGCGAGCTCTCGTTGCACAAGTCTACGCACGGCTGCGCGCATGGCCCACTCGCTGGTATCTATAGGCTTTGTCTATATAGCTGCTTGGAAAAGCCTACGAACATAGTATCCTCTCGGCGCACGCAGCTCGGCCTGCTGGAGCTGCTCTTTTATTTCCGCTGATGTAGTGGCTGCCCAATACCCGGTCGCGGCGACTCCATTCGTTTTCGGTCTGCGCGAAATGCGAGACTTCTACATCCGGCGCCTGTTGGGAAGTGGCTCAGGTGTTGGCTGCTATTTGCATGCGCACCACCGAAACGATTCCGGCGCGCACCGCTGCAGCTGAGTGCGTGGCGTGCCGTAGGCCTCTGCCGTATATTATTCCGCGTGCCAGCCTGCAGCCGTGCTCCGAGATGCATGGAAGCCATTATTCCCACGTTACGGAGTAAGAAATGCATCTGCGCAAAAGTGCCTGAACGCCTGCCGCGGCCTTTGTTTTTTGTTTTTCTTTTTTGCATTTATCACGCTGCTCAACTGCATTGGCCAACGTTTGAGAAACTGCGGCGCCCACCGAGTTTCTTAAGGATGCATATCGATTCGGGTTATTACAGGCTGTGCATCTAGAGCGTGACGTTGTTCTTGTCGGTGTTATCAAATAATTACGCTAATGCACTGGCCTCAACTTTGGTGCAACTGTATAGCCCATCTCGGACATTGCTAGGTTGTTATGAAGTCTTTCGCAACGGAAAACGCGTTGTTGCAGTTCCAGGCGGATTTGGCGTGATAAGATATGCGTCGCGTTTATCCCAAGTGACGCGGGGCTGCGTGAATCCACGTTAACGAGGACCGTAAACGCGTGTTCAAGTTCTTGTGGCTCGAATAACCATAACCAGCGTACAAAAACTGCGCTGCGTGTCGTTGTACGTGTACGGGTAATCATCAGAGCATTTGAGCGAGAGAATAAGAATGGATCGAGTGGCCCGTTTTTATTTTACACCATTATATGAAACCATGTAAAGCTTAAGAGGCGTTATTTGTAGTTTTTATTTGAAGTGTAGTACTACTACACTTCAAATAAAATTACAAATAAATCCCCGTGCACATGATTTCCTTGGCTTCAGTATTCGTTCGCTTGATGTGATTGTGTTCAACAGGGCATATGGAGTGTTAGCTTTGCACCGCTATACAATTAAGCTTCCCAGGGAGTGGAGCACATAACAGCCCCCGCCATATATTATCAAATTACTCAATTATTAGAGCACCGCGTACGCCTCGTCATTAGCGGCCGGATCGGCTCCCACCGGCGGCGGCAAACCTTCCGCGCAAGGGTCTTGAAAGTGAGCCTCACCGCTTTGCAATTATGCTGTACCGTGAAGCATAATGCGTGTGGAAAGGGGACGCTGTCACGCGGTGTTGTGCGTGGAGTACTTGAAGGTCCGCTTCGCCTCCATGAAGTTGTGCTATGCCGTGAAAATTTTGAGAGTGCACATCGGTGTAAATGGTACCGTGAAAGGGGCCTGTCTCTTAAATGTGCACCACTCTTTATGTATGTTCGTGTTTGTATATGTGCGTGTGTATATACACACCCAAAATCGAAAAAATCTCGGGGGTTTCAACTGCCCCCCTCCCATGGATATGCCAATCAAACAGGACGCAAATGGAGGCACAAGCTGTCCGTGCCTCCGCCTGCGTCCTCTTTCTGAATAAGGAATAACCACAATAAACCCAATGCTTCCACTTTAACTGACATACGGGTGGTTGTCTATTTTCCCTTTCTTAACCCTTCTGCCACCTTGCGGGATTCCGCAGAACTGATCTGCAATATGTGTCCAGTCGCTTCGAGTTGTTGAATTCGCCCTCGCGCTGCCAATTGCTAGCTTCCTTGTTAGCTGAAATGGTAGAGCGACCGCCCCGGAAAGGCGTTGGTCCCGGGTTCGAACCCCGGACCAGGACGAATTTTTCGGCAACTAAGAGGCTTTATTTCTGAGAAATCCGTATGGATTTCCTTGTGGCTTCGTGCTACAAACTGGCGGTTGTCTATTTTTCCTTTCTTAACGCTGTTCATTATAGAGTAATCTCTACCGTGTCCACACGTGCGTGTATACCACGTTCGGAATCTGCTGTGTGAACTGATGCGTAGTGCCACGGCTTCGTTCTGCAGTAAGCGGGCCCTGCTATGACCTTGCATATTTGTCTGAATGTGCCGCTACATTTTCACCCGCATACCTCCATGATAAATGAATTATTCTCGTCGTAGCCGCCACCTTGCATGCCCAGTGACAGTGCACTAACCTTGATGTCTCTTTACGTTGCAGCCACGAGACGCGGACGTCATCGTGGTTGCCCCCCGTGGACTCGTGGAGCTCGTCGTGTACGGGGCTGCCCTACGGCTGGGAGGCGGCCGTCGACAAGAGCGGCAGGACGTACTTCATCAAGTGAGTACTGTATGCATACCGTATATGCTCATGTAGTGGCCGCACCCAGAACTTTGGAGGCGAAAGCCTTAGATGCCTCATCGAGCGCGAAAATTGACCGGCGTCCGTCAACACGAGTGATGCAAAAGAATCATCACGTGATGACGTCACTATGTGACGTCACAGATCGCCCGAATTCGTGAAATCGTCATCACGTCAATGTGACATCATCATTGCTTGATCGAAGGTTGGCTGATCCCGGAGGCAATGCAACACAAGGTGAAGTGCAGAAAGCTTACAATGCCTCCGATCCCGGAGGCATCGCAAAACCACGTTAGTTGCAGAAAGCTTTCGGAGGGGTTCGTGGGAGGTTCGGCACATTGACCTAGAAGAAAAAGAAGATGGCTTTTGCCTTCGAGTCGACTGAGGCGGAGGCATAAGGGACCCTGTGAGCTCTTTGTTAAAGAATCCCCCCAAATTATATATTCAAAGATTACTCATGTATCAGCCGCACCCTTAGTTTTTGAGAAGCTTAGCCGTATTATATGGTGTGGGGCACGTTTCTTTTTTTTGTTTTGTTTTTTTATTTATGGGAGGGGGTGGGGTGGCGCTGCAGGACGGCTGAAGAGGGCATCACTTGTGGATGTGTACATAAGCATGCGCAGGGTTCCCTGTAGGGGGAGGGGGCAATGTTTAATCTCAGCACCCCCATTACCCCACCCCTCCCGTTGGTCGAGTCCAAAGGAGAACATGCTTATCAATGGATGAAAAAATGAAAATGAAGCGATGCCGTGCTTCTCACAACGGCCCGCCTTTGGTACTTGGCTTTCCTGGAGAAAAGATGAGAAGTAAACAGCTCTAGGAATGCAAAATCAGAGGCCTTCGGCCGCCACTATCGTCGAAAGCCTGCTTGGCTATAACCCTGCTATTTAAACAATGACGACACAGGTCCGACTGAATAAAGGCGTGGAGCAGACTTTGCCCCCCCCCCCTATGCGATTTGGGGGGGGCGGGGTGGGAGCGGTTGCCCCCCTCGTGCGCTCGCCTGTGGATGTGTACCACTGGATTTTCGAAGCGTGTTGTGGGGTTTCCTTCAAGACGATGGGGAAAAGATTCAAGGTCACAGGAATTTCGAACAAGTTCGATGGAACGGAGGACGACCTCATCCGGGGCAGAGGCGAGCTTGAGGATGCGACGAGCTCCGGGAAGGAGGAGGGCCAGGAGTAACATTCTTGCAACCGCGCGAAAAAGACAAAGGCTCTTTTTCTTCGCTTCTCCCAGTGTAGGCGAGTACTGCAGTTCAGTAAAGGGAGGCAGCACTGAAAACATGTACGAAAAAAAAAAAAAAAGAAGAAGTCGTCGTCTTTTACAGCGAAAGCTGTTATGAGATCACAACAAGGGCCGTTTTTGGCGCCATAGTTGTCCGCCGCCACCGCCGCCGGTGGCCGTAACCACTATCGCGCGAAATAAGGGGAAAAAAAACTAAATAAGAAAAAATATCCGGGATGGAATGAGGTTCGAACCTGGGCCCTCTGCGTGGGAGCCAGTATTCTACCTCAGAGCCATGCCGGAGCTTGAAACTGCTTCGCAAAAAGACCCTCAGGCTTCATGCCGGGAAGGAGCCACATTAACGTATGTAGTGTGGTAGAAGAGTAAAATAACAACCAGGCAATTACACAGCGCGAATTCTGTAACCAGGCGTCACACAATGCGAATTGCGCAACGAGTGGGTTGTTGAATGCTTCCAGCCCATTACAAAGGGCTCTGCCGTGCTTCTTTATCGTCGTCAGCCAAAGCGTCAACAAAGTGCACATAATGCCTTACAGGTGTGTAGCGGGTACCACGGTTTTCCGCAGAATGACGAAACATTGCATAGTGGCTGCTTCCCCTTACAAAAATGTATTTAGACAGCCTATAGACTGTCTCTAAATGAGTTAAGACAGTCTATAGACTGTCTAAATACATTTTTGTAAGGGTCCCTACTTCACAAAAATTATGATTTATAGCGCAGTGGGTTCCTCGCAAGTGCACTTCTATTGGTTGCTAAGGGAGCCCATAAGGCTCCTATGATCCATTTCCTCGGGGTCTCAATAAAGTTAATTCCCTCTCTCTCTCTTTCTTTCTTTCTCACGTTAACGTATGTTATAAAGCGTGATGGGAGAATTAAATAGTTACCGGGCGTCACACGATGTGAATTACGTAACTAGTGGGTCTTTTAAAGCTTCAAACCCCTTACAAAAGGCTCAGCCGTAGTTCTTCATCGTCATCAACCGTCGCATCAACAAAGTGCACATAATGCCTTACAGATGTTACCTCGCTTCTCGGCAGAATGACGAATAATGTCGTGGTGGGTGCTTCCCAACTTCACAAAAATTATGATTCGTGGCGTAGTGGGTACGTTGCTAGTGTACTTGTATTAGTAGCCACCAACGTTTAGTAGCCACCAAGTAGCCACCAACGTTGGTAGCCACAAGAGAGTTTATAACGAGCTTTAGAAATGCCGCTCTTCCAGCTTTCATTGCGACTGTGCTGCGCTTTCGCGCAGGCCTGGCGTTTTTTCTCCGTGTAATGGCTGCACCCGCGATTTTCACCCCAATTCTGGGAAAAGAAACCGGCGGCCATTACACGAGTATATACGGTACACTGTGCGATGCGGCCATTTCTCGAGAGGGCCGTTAATTTCGGGACTGCTCGGCGTGTCTCTTCGCCTCGTCACTTCACGCTGTAGAGCGCATTGGAAGCACGCGTGCGCAGAGCGTCAGGTGCCCGCTGAGTCTTATTCCCCGTACGCGTTTGTACTCTAATATTCCGCGTCTTTGAAGAAGTTTACACGGGCGCCTGTCTGCGCGTTATGCAGTCCGACGCTGCTAACAACGCACACGGCGGGACAAATCGTACACACAGGACATATGCGTTGTCTTCTTGTCTCGACGTCTGCACTGTTTGCCATGTTTGAACGTAAATCAATTAGCCCAGCGTAGAACAGCTATATACATGTGACGTGTACGCTAAGCCGTTAAGTTCAGTGGCAACTGCTGATGGTCTCAAGAATTCCAGTTAATGTTCTATAGCATTCGTGTAAGTTTTCTTTGAAAAAAAAATTCGGCAGATCCCGCCAGGTGGGAATCGGTTTCATGCGAAGCAGTCAGCGAGTAGTTGTCTGTCATGCATTTTTTTTTTACTTTGAGCCATGCGTTACGAGGTGGATCGACGTGTTTTTCGTAAGTGTAGTTGTTGTGTGCACATCTTGTGTTTTACAGGCACGTCGACTACACCGGCGTTAAAAGCACTCACGTTAGAGTACAGACGTCAGTATCATTATACTTAGGACTGTGCAGCGCTCACAAAAAGGGACAAGGAACAGAAGTACACAGGACAAGCATTTATGAATCAATACCAACTCGCTCAATTTTCTATTCTAAGTCAGTATTATCGACAGGAAGTGCACTTTACGGTGCAATGATGTGAATATCATACGTAACTTTCGGAAGCGTATTCCTCCGGGGTCGGGCAACGCTGGAATATATCTTGCTGAATTATAGGGATACGAATGTAATGTTATTAGACTGCGATATAAAAGCACAGCCAACGCTGGAACCACAATCGACTTTAACCCGACATGACGTCTGTATAATAGAAGTACATTACATATGTAATATTTATTACTTTGTTATAAAATTAGATAACCAGCACTGCAACCACAATTGACGTTGAACCGACATTACGCCTGCACAAAGTCTCTTTCCAAAGCAGTTTTAAGCCCTGGCATGGCTCTGTGGTAGAATACCTGACTGCTACGCAGAATCCTTGGGTTCGATTCCTAATGGGATCCTGATTTTTATTCTTCGCATTCGTCGGGTCAACGCTGCTGATGTGTGCTTTTCTTAACGTCCTCGCATTTAAATTACCAATGTCTGTTCCCGCCTTTCTTGGGTAGATATAAACTGTCAATCACCTGTGACGCATACCTGCATACCGCTGCCCGTGGTATACGGGTATGTGCCACGCGTGTCTGGAGGAAAGGGTTTGACGATGTACGCGAAACGATTTAAGTTATTCATGTCATGACCAGACAGTCATATTCGTCAAACTCTGTTACCCTCCCACACCAATTTTGGTCTATAGCAAGTTAAGGAGGCGATCACGAGAGCTCCCAGACGTAGGCGGCTAGATAGATAGATACGTATATAGAAACGCTCAAAGTGCCTTGGGTTCGCTAAGAAATGCTTCGCATTCAAAAATCTGTTATATTTCAGCGAGAAATTGTTCAAGGACAAGCAGTCCTAAAGATCAGCTCCTAGATAAGACCGAGCTTGCTCAAACCCTGCATGCTATAACATCTGACGTCGCTCGAAAAAGTGCAAGGCCCGTTTTAGTGCTGCACTGCGTGCGGCAGAAACTTCAGTGCTGTCTTCTTTCCCCTTAAAATGACTTTCAGCGTCGGGCTTCCCAATTGACGGCATATTCACAGCCCGCCGCCTTTGTGTCCTAGTTATCAAGCAGACAGATCTCGGGCCCAAGTCGCTCGAACCGACGCAGGGGTGCGGTCGCGTCCAATCTTCGACCCCAAGCCGCGGGAGGTAAAGTAAGACGAAGTGCGGGCAGGGCGCTGATTAACACCCAAGACGCCGCTGTTACGCCCGTGTATTTGTCTCCATGGAGGAAGGAGCAAACTGGGAGCGAGCGTCACGTTATTCCGCTAGCCTCGGCAATCCATGCTCCTCTGACGCCGCCCCTCCGGACCAGCGCGCGGTGCCTCCTAGGTAGGATTAGGCCCCCTCAGCGCCCTCAACAGACGCGATCAAAGCGAGTCAACCAATAGTAGTTTCTGCCTATCACGTGACCAGGGCCTGTTTCTCCCTTAAATTCCTTGTGACTAGGCTTCGAGCTTGTCACGTGTCGCATCCTTTTTCCTTCCTACGCGTTTCTTTGACTCCTTCTCCTTCTTCCCCCTCCTCTCCTCCCCACCACCACCAAGCACGGGCTTTTTTCATCCCTCTCTCCCCTCCCGTCGAGAGAAGGGGACCACTTTAGCCGATCCCGGCACGTCATTCAGTCAAACGGCCTTTGCACGCCCAATAACCCTATACGCGTGTCACAGCTCATTCCTGCGGTACGGCCTTCTAATACGGCCTTCTCTCTCTGTCTCCCTCTCTCTCGTGCCAATGCTCATTACGGCGCTCCCTCGCTGCTTTCATTACTGGAGCGACCGCGCGGCCACCGATCGAGTTGGTCGCATCCTGCACCGCTCCCGCGCCCCCCGTTGCCAACCCGTCCCGTACTGTCGACGAGTGTTTTCTGCCGTGCCGTGGACATCCATCACTGCCTTGTCGCCCTCTAGGATCCGCAAAAACAAAGAAGTCCTCCTCTCCCCCTTCCGCCCCTCATGCAAAAGAACAATCGCGCCGACCGAGCCGAGGAGGAGCCAGGGAAAGCATAGGCACCGGCGCTGCTCATGTTTCGCCCGAGGTGCCGCGAAAGTGCCTTCACCCCTTTCGATGCCGCCATATATGCCAAGACGCCGAGTGCCGACCCTGATTAGAATGCGTCCCCGTAACTGGGTTACCGCCGGCATATCGAGCCGTCGCAAGGATAGGCTGCTGTCACGGAGCTTGTCAACATAACTGACATGTCAGGCTACGGAAGTTTGTTTCATCATAGGTCTCGGGCTGCGCGGGATCTTTTTTTGTTTGTTTGTTTTTTCGCGACTTTTCAGAATGTTTCCTCTTGTCCGTAAATGTGGGTGTGGGTTCGAAAAATTGTAGAAGCCGATACTAGAAAAGCCGGTTATTATTCTTTTCTAGATGATGGCGTAAGTCATCTGTCAGCAAAAAAAAAAAAAGTCACAGTTTCGCCGCAACGGCGAAGCAATGAATGCGATAGCGATAAATTGTAATGTAACGCGAAGAATGGAAAGCAGCTCGAAATTGCCAGCGCGTCGCTCGAGCCCAAAGGACGCACGAAAAGAACGCACACAGGACGAGCGCGAACTAATGCGTCACAGCTCGACACTTTGAAGCGCACTGCTGAAACATAAAGCAGGACACACGAAACGAACGAACAGGTACACACAAGACGAGCGCGAACTAATTGTCACTTTTGTTACTTATTTCTGTTTGAACAGCGCGCTCCTTTCGCAAACGCGGCCGCTGCAGCGAGCGAAGCGAAGCGCCCCACCGGCCGCCCCTTAAACGGCCACGCCCTGTAGAGCGAAGAGCAACGGCGATCGCAGGAGCGGCGCGCGCACGTCGCGCCATCTATGTAGCCACTAAGAAAGCATGCTGAATTACATGATGTATATAAATAGCGCGCCGTTAGCACGCTGAAAGACGGTGCTGTCGTGGCCTAACGTCTAACGCGGCGGGCTGCAAATCGCGAGGTCGCCCGTTCGATTCCGCGCGTCGGAAAGAATTTCTGAATTATTTTTCTTTATGGCTTTTCTATATATATACACACTTATACATATACGGTGAATGACGGCGACGGGGACGGACATTTTCCAGCCGAGACTGTCCATATAATTGCTATCGCAATAAAAAAATCACAGCATATCTACGTGGTGAATGATGATGAGTGGGGCGAAGCGAATTCGCGCTGCAGCACGGCGATGGCATTGGCGCGAGCGTGGTCCTTCTTGATGGGAGATATTGTGACTACATTGTTTGAGAACCACAATCTGTTGCACACACCGAAACTATGGCCGAAACTGTTATCAAGGAAGTCCCGCTGGAAGCGCACGTCGGCGCCTTCGGGCAGAGCCCGCCTGATGCGCTTTTCAGCTACTTCACGTGCTCGCACAGCCTCGGGCTCTGCCTGCCGGTACGCGCGCTTTCTCGCCGCTTCACGGTCCTTCACATTTTGAAGATCCGATTCGCGCCGCAGCCGTGCAGCTTCGGCCTCGCGGGCTCTCACCTCAGGATTCTGTCTGCGAGCGCGCTCTGCCGCCGCCTTCTGTGCCCTCCGTTCCGCAGCCTTGTCTTCCATCTGGCGACTCCGAGCTAAAGAGAAAGCGTGCCAAGAGGGAGCCTCATGGCGCGTTACTTCTGAAATGTTGTCTTCGGGTGTCGTTGAAAACACGAGCATAGTAAAGAAGAAAGAACGCCACACAGGCGAACACGCACGAGAGTATCACTCGTCAAAGTCGTCTTCTTCTTCTACTGCATACCAGAACGCGCGCAGTAAAGAAGAAAGAATGCCACACAGGCGAACACGCACGAGAGTCTCACTCGTCAACGTCGTCTTCTTCTTCTACTGCATACCAGAACGCGCGCTTCACACGAGCTAGAGGTGGCTACTACAACGCTACAAACAAACGGAGGATGGACAGACCCACAGCATAAGGACCCCTAAAATGTTATTGACCATGAGTGCTGCAGCCTTTCAGTTCCCTCGGAAATTTAGCGACCTAGTTACTGAAACACTTTACTATTATAGCAATTATAAGAACGCCTCAGGGGAAATTTCGGCGCCGTCGCCGTGATGTTCTGCATATATTCATGTATTGTTTTCTCGAAATATGGCACAAACATTGCAATGTTTATCGTTGTTGTTGTCGTTGTAGAACATTTGGGACGTCTAGTATGAAGCCACTTCAATCCAATCCTCGATTTTAGAATAATTGGTTTGTTGCTGATATTGTCCTCTTGTAAGTGGTGCACTGCAGAATGAAGAGAGTGTAAGTATTTCTTACAAGTAGATGCAGGGGTTATTATTAAGTTGAGGTCCTTCTGCGTGGACTGTTCAAGACATATTACGAATTAATTAAAAGCGGTGCCACAGGGGAACGTCTTCTCTTCAAACCTGATAGTCGACCTTTTGAGTTACCTTGCTATATTATCTTGCTTTTAATGATTCTGCTATATTTTCTGTTCGAAAGTGTCTATCACTTTTCTTTTTCTTTCTCTCACTCTGTCATTCACCCGCCGCGGTGGTCTAGTGGTTATGGTGCTCGACTGCTGAGCTGAAGGTCGTGGGAACGAATCCCGTCCGTGGCGGCCGCATTTCGATCGAGGCGAAATGCTATAGTTCCGTGTACTTAGCTTTACGTGCTTGTTAAAGAACACCAGATAGTCAAAATTTCCAGAGCCCTTCACTCATAATCATATCGTGGTTTTGTGACGTAAAACCCCAACAAAGATTATCCTTATTATCTACCTCTCTCTCATTTCTTTTCTTTTTTTTTTTGCCGGTAAAGGCTTGTGTTTGCATTCAATGTTGCGTTCAAGGTTTTTGTTGTTGTTATTGTCATCACTACATGGAATATTCAAAAGTATGTCGTGTCTCCATATCTAGACATCGTGACCGAAAGAAAGGTTATGTGTGAACAGAGTCCTGTAATACTTTTTAAAGGGATCTAGTATGTATAGACGTGAGCAATATGAGCTGGAACACAGAAATTACCTTTTAAAAGGTCATAGCTGCTAAACGCAGTTGGCAAGCGCAAATGTGTTCATGACACTGAATGTTCAAGCGAATAGGTATCTTTGGAAATTCATTACGTCACATTAGCATGAGTACATTACAATTAATCGTTGAATAAACACAAATGCGGTGTTCCAGCTCATATTGCTCACGATAGTACACAACTAATCATGTCTACACTGTCACTTTTTTTTTTCATTCGAATACTGCCGTTACTTTCGCATCACAATTACAGCTTTTTAAAGGTGCTCTGCAACACTTTTTAGGGTAGTCGGAAAACGCTGCCGATCGGTAGTCGAGGCTCCTAACACGCGAGCCAAACATTGTAGCGCTGCACGCGGCCTGGAATTAACAATCAATTCTCAAAGTCAGCTAGAAATCGTTCTCTCTTCTCTCGACAAATGATGCCATATACCCAAGTGACCGCGCCATATACCCAAATTCATGGCCATTGTCTGATTTGAGCATCGTGAGCTGCATAATTACCGAGGCCGCCGCGGGATGCCGCCACGTGCTCGCACTCACAATCACATTGACAGTAAGCCGCATGTTCGAAGAAAAACAAGTGCTCAAGATCATGACGTCCGCGTGACGTAACTTCTTTCCTCCGTGCCGCCCCTCCCTGCTTAGCTTTCAGCGTGCGACAGATCTCTATAACTCCGCTCGTACTTGACGTATTTTAAATTTTCTTGCGGCGGTCGATTCGTGAGGCAATAAACTTCTTTAATAAAGCCATTCGATGGTTACTTGGAAGAGTGTTGCAGGACCCCTTTAAGAGACCTGTGCGGGAAATAACCGTCATGTTGCCGCAAATATTCTGTACAATATATATATATATATATATATATATATATATATATATATATATATATATATATATATATATATATATATATATATATATATATATATATATAAAGCTGATACATCTGAATTTGACATGCTCAAGCTTGGCCAAGATGTCGTCAGAACCTGAACAAATATTGTTGTTATTTCTTTTTGCCAGTCACGTGAGCAAGACCACCACCTATGAGGATCCTCGTAAGGACTACGAGGAAGAGCCACCCCCGTCTCCAAGAGAAGTGGAGCTCTTCCGGGACTCGCAGCTTGGCTTTGGCTTTGTGGCCGGCAGTGAGAAGCCCGTTATTGTGCGCTTCGTGACGGAAGGTATGTTGTCGCACTACTTTTGCTGTTTGTCAGCGTATACTCAGTCGGGCTAGTTAGTTCTGCATGACGACGATGTGGACGCGCTTTGAAGATGAGACGGGAACGCGCAGCGCAACTGTTTACTGTTTGTTGCCGGTCCTGCGTGCGCCGAATTAAGCGCGAGACAGACGGTATGATTTTCCATGCGATGCGCGGTCGTGCGACAGCCGGTATTGCGGTTTCTTCACCGCCGCTTCGGACGTCGCATCGCATGGAAAATCGTACCGTCTGTATCAGCCTTTAAGCGCGAGACAGATGGTACGATTTTCCATGCGATGTGCCGGCCGACGCGGCGCTGGGGGAGAGGGAATGGTGGCTGTCCGATGCTATGAAAGATCACCATTCCGGTTTCCCCACCGCCGTGTCGGACGTCGCATCGCATGCAAAATCGTACCGTCTGCCTCGGCCTTTAAGCGTATGTGCAATCCGTCTTTTTCACGGTACCACGGCGCATGCGCCTTTCCCCTAGCGTAAAAATCGCAAAACATTTTGGTATGATCACGGCCGGTCTGGAGGTGCGCGCTCGCTCCTTCTTTTACGGCCTGCACCGGTCATAACTGGCTAAAGGCCGAGACAGACGGTACAGTTTTCCATGCGATGCGACGTCCGACGCGACGGAGGGGACACCGGAATGGTGACCTTTCATAGCATCGGACAGCCACCATTCCGGCTGCCGCACCGCCGCGGCGGCCGTCGCATCGCATGGAAAATCGTACCGTCTGTCTCGCGCTTTACATTACGAAATGCATGCGGCGCAGCGCGCTTTGGAGGGTTGGCTCGCGACGCCCTCACGCCTAGCGTGCCGTCGTGACTGTATAGAAACAGCTCCATGCACTCGCGGCGGCTGCGCAGGCCGTAAAAGAAGGAGCGAGCGCGCAACTCCAGACCGGCCGTGGTATACATGGCCTCAGCACGCCTCTCGATCTCTGAGTCTTTCGTTCTGTCTCTCCCGGTTGTGCCGGACGACCCCGGAAAACTTCGCCCCCATACCAAAACCTAGCAAAACGGCAGAGGGCAGCACAGGAAAACGAAAAAGGCGGATTCCTTCCGAGCATAGGTCGGCAAACTCACTCATGAGCATATAGGGGTGCGCAGGGTTCCCCATCAGGGGGGGGGGGGGGCAAAGGTTCATAGCAGCGCGCCCCACCCTACTAAGTCAATGTATGAGGCAGATTTCGCGCCCCCCCCCCTCCTCTTAGGTGACTAGAAGGGTCAATGTACGGGGCAGATTTTGCGCCCCCCTCTTAGATGATTAGGGGGGGGCGGCCGCCCTCCCCCCTCCCCTTTGCGCACGCCTATGCTCATGAGTCGACTCACTCAGACTCAGATCGGGCCGTGAGTCTGAGTGAGTCCGGGTGAGTAATATTTTGGTGAGCTTGAGCCCGAGTGAGTCCAGTTTAGGAAAATTTTGGTGAGTCTGAGTCCGAGTGAGCTCTAAGCGCAAAATATATTTCTTGAGTGAGTCCGAGTGAGCTCCACCTTTTGTTGCGGACTTATATGGTCCTATATACTCATCTCACGCATTACTATCAGCCTTATATAGGCTTATGTTTGTACTCAAATCTATTTACACTTATCTCAGCACACTAGCTTTCATGCGCCCCCTCAATATATATTTATCAGATGCGTGAGTTAGGGAAAGGGGTGCCATGACCTCCCCCGCAAACTCTTTCATGGGAAGTTCTTGATAAAAATAACTTGTGTGAGTCGCATAAATGTCCTTACTGGATGGATATATGATAACGGTGATATATGATGATATGTCGTATTCAGGGGCGTAGCCAAGGAGGGGAGAGGGTTGGGGGGTTCAACCCCCCCCCCCCCCGAAATTTTTCAGTTTTGCTTGTGTATATATACACGCGCACATACAAACGCACGCACGAACGAACATACATAAAGTACGGTTGAACCCCCCCCCCCCCTCCCGAAAAAAATTTCTGGCTACGCCCCTGCTCGTATTTGAAGGTACAAGATCAAAAGGTGTATCGTAGAGCACCGATTATGTAGGGTACTGGTGTTAAAAAGGATTTACACCATGATCAAAAAAGCTAATTTTACGCCAACGGACTCATGAGTCGACTCACTCAGACTCAAGTGAAGCCGTGAGTCTGAGTGAGTCCGGCTGAGTAATACGTTGGTGAGTTTGAGTCTGAGTGAGTCCGGTTGAGAAAAAGTTTAGCGAGTCTGAGTCAGAGTGAGTCCGGTTGAGGGAACTTTTGGTGAGCCTGAGTCCGAGTGATCCCTCACAGCAAAATATATTTCTTGAGTGAGTCTGAGTGAGCTCCAATTTTTTTGCCGACCTATGCTTCCGAAACACCGTTATTCATTACCAAGTCTGCGTATCGAGTGCCTTTACGCTGGCCACAGTATTTCCGCATGTATTAGCCGGCGCCGTAGACTCGAGAAACTTAAGTACAACGTGGCAGCTTGCTACGGGGTGCGGTAAGAGGAAAAAAAAAAATTTGCAGTGGCTTTGCTCGGCTATGCCAGGATATACGTAGCGTTAGCAAAGGTTCAGCTGATTATTCTTAGCTTTCCAAATTGTCTAGGATTATTAGCCTTCTTCTGTTCATTCTTCGTGCGCTGAACCGCTGATTGCCAGGCAACTACTTCGGAATCCGATGAGATAAGCTTCTCGGCTCTTCTGCGCCGTTGAGCAGCATTTGCGCTCTCCTTCTCTATGGCGTTACCCACCTGCAAACCTCCAGTCAGAGGCGCTATCAAGCGGCTCCAGCGCAGTGTCAGACGGCGACTGCACAGAGAAGGCGAATAGCTGCGTGCGCTCCGGCGCCAGTGTGTCTGCCATGGCTACGGCACCACTCCTCCCGAACGCGCAGACCAGCAGCGGCGAGTCGCGCGCGGCGGTGGCGGAGAGCGCGTAAGATGCCGGCTCCGGTGAGCCAGCTGTGTGACATCACTGATCCTCGCGCATGCGCAGCACGGCTCATGCAGATCCACGCGAAATCTGTTCCGGCTAGGCAAGTGTAGCTAACACTACAATATCTAATTGCTGACTCTTTTAAGTGGCTCGTTCAGTTAAAAACTACTGAACTTTACTCTGTGGCAGAAAAGAAAAAAAAAGAAGCCGCCTGATACCACTACCGCCAAGCGGCCACTTATTCAAGGACAGAGATCTCAACCGACTGAGCCCTTTCTGCTTGGCCTCGTAGATCTGACAATAGAAATACAGCCGTTGGCTGAGGACGCATTCGATGCGTGCTTTCCTGTGAGGTGTGGCTTCATGGCAATACGTGCCGCATTGCAGTGAAGCTGCATTGCACTTTGATAGGAAGTCGCCAGCGGAAAATATCGCTCGCTCAGCGTACTAAACGGGATTGTCCCTGAACTTCAGTTTGAACTCGTACATTTGTGCGGGGGTTGCCTTAGCTTCCACTACTACCTGCCAAATATCCCGATTTTTGCGGGAGACTCCCGAATTTTGACCAATTCGCGATTATACGAACGCGGCCGCAAATATCTCTAAAAACTGCCCTTTTAGGCGCTGCGCGCTGTAAACAGTGCCTTCATGCAAAGTACAGTACGTACAAAGGCTCATTTTATTTTTCTCAGAAAAGCAATAATAGTAAGTTAATAACGTTATCGTGTCACGCGCTTCGAGAGGTTTTCTTAAGGCAGCTTTGCCGCATCTAGGAGCATTGTGCGGCGAAGCATCCTAAAAATGGGAAGGGGCCATTGTTGCGGGATATAGTACACTTTGTTCCTTAATTGCGCGTACACGTCGTGTAATTAAGAGCGGAAGTGTGGTCGCCGATATTTAAAAATTTTACTGGCAGCCGTTCAGGGCTGTTTATGACGTCGCTGTAGCCCCGTAAAAGAAAAATTTTCTTTTGATCTCTTTCATCCTGAAGGTGGCCCTAGCGAACACAAACTCCAGCCTGGGGATCAGATACTTGGCATCAACGGTGAAGATGTCAAGAATGCGCCCCGGGAGCACGTGATTGAGTTGGTCAAGTGAGTTCCGATCCGATCTAGAATAGTTCACACAAGATGAATGCTTGTATTAACGTTGAAGAAGAGGAGGATGTTGTAGGTTGCAGGCAGCTCTAGCCTTGCGAGATATGAAGGCGATTGCCCCGTCCAGTTTCCTCCTTTCAGGTTAAATTGGAAAAGCGATCATTTTTTAAAAGCGGGAAGGTTATCATGAAGGTGTGTGCAGCACGACGCAACAATGCACATGTATTGCATCACTATAATTTAGCTATGCCTCCTACTCATATTTATGCCATTATTATCATCCACCACTCACATACTACCGATACTATTTATAACGTGGCCAAACTGTCTCTCTGAATACTGACAATGCCCAAAAAGGCATTAGTGTCGGAAAAAAGCATCGCTACAAAGCAAAAACCTAGATTCCATTGCTTCGGCTTCAGGAAGGAAACAGCACAGTGCATGTTAGTTTGTTTCTACAGTCTTCCTCTGTACTAATGCTCCGTAATGTCGAATGGAAGCCAGGATCACAAATTTCTCTCTCTTTTTCTTACGACACAGAAAATGAAAAATTTTTAATCCATTCTCTGACTTGCCCTATATAACAGAAACCAGTGTTTCTAGTTGATATTTGTATACATATCAGAGCCAAGGTGTGATGTGGCTAGTGTAATCATTTTTCTTGTTTTCATAGTGATCATTCTCTATAGAGTAAAATGCTAAGATCACAGAGGTGTTCACGAAGTGACCTAATATTTTAGATGTGAAGCATCTTATAGCGGAGTTCAATCCGGTGGTGGTGGTGGTGGTGGTGGTGTGCGGCGTGACCACCCTTACTTCGCATGCGCTAACCTTCTCCAATTCCCCTTTCCACTCCCCCTCTCCACATCACCTCTCCTCTTCCCTTTCCCTCTCCCATTTCCCATACACCCTCCCCCTCTCCTTTCCCCTCTCATTTTCCCTCTCCACTCCTCCTCTTTCCCCTTCCCATTTTCCCTCCCCCTCTCCCCTTTCCCCTCACCACTCCACCTCTGAAACGCGGGCTCTACATGCCGAAACACTGCTTCGCATCGCCTCATGGTGCCCTTTAGCGGGAGATGGTGCGATTTTTTTATACTAAGCAACATGACCAGTGCTCTTACAAAAACATGTTATTACTTCACATTTTATTTTGTTTCCCCTTATCTGCTTCGAGCTGTAATAAGCCTTACTAGCAACATTGGTGAGTAAGAGAAAGTACTTTGCTCTATGGTCAGAGCCATGCTCCAAACATAACGAGATACCATTTCCCTGCCCTCCTTCTATGCATTGTGCTCAACCACAAGACAACATAGCGATGCAGTAAAGCATGCTTTTCAGTGTCCATACTAAAAATTTATTTTTGTGAGTTGGAAGGATAGAGCATGTCTCCATGAAACTCTCAGAAAATACGAAGAAATAAGTGAAAGTTTATTTAAGGGTGTTTTAGTCCAAGGGTCCAGTTCGGTGTGAACGCTTTAGCATTGCATGCTCTTAACTATATGTTGCTATGAGGCATAGGCCTGGTGTATGTGTAGCCCCACAGAAACAGATGCATCACATCAAATATATTGAACACTTGGATATGCAAAGAGAGTGAGTTTTTGAAAATAAATGTGTGGTTATATTCATGCAGACTCAGTGTATCAGTTTATTTCTTATTGCGTAATCACTGAGTTCTTTTTTTTCTGTATTTGCTAAGATCATGCAAGCTCTCTGTCAAGTTGGTCGTCTGTCAACCTCACGTGAACAATGTAAGTCTCATTTATTTCTCATTGCTCTCATTCTTAAAAAAAAAAAGCACACTTAAGGTGATAGATTCGTAATCTTCCTTAGCTCATAAATTATTATTAGTGGTGTGCGAATATCAAATTTTTCTAATACGAATCGAATACAAATATCCACCTTCGAATATCGAATCAAATATCGAATATCAAAGGAAAAATGCCTCCACAGTAAGAATATTTTATTTAACATGTAGCTATTTGAAAAAAAAACATTAACAGCCTGACTGGCAACATAACATACACTGCTATCTCCAGAACACAATGTCCAGGCTAGCACAATGCACATCACAACGCAAGCAAATATCACGGCACAATAAAAGTAATGACTAGATGCTATCATGAAGAAATATGAGTTGCTCCACATGATCAGGCAGCCGGCACTCCCTTCTAACAGAGACAATCCCCCTGCCACTGAAAAGGCACGCTCGCTTGGAACAGAAGTGGCTGGTATAGGGAGGTACATGGGGCAAAGCTTTGCCAGACTGGGGTATTTGAAGGTGCCTGCAGTCCGCCACCAGTCATATGGGTCACTGTCTTTCTTCAGGAGTGTTCCCGCACAGTGAACGAGTGGTAGTGCGGCACGTTACGGCCGCATAATATTGAAAATGTACGGTTACATGATCGCCAACAGCGCTGCACATCGGAGATGCACCAGCAATAAATCATACCGTATTGGGGCGCTCGTCGCAGGCAGATATCGTGTCTCCGTGTGCTTACGATGTGCATCGCTCCTCTCGGCAACGTTTTTAGCTATACGAACGCAGCAGAAATGTGGAAGACGAGTTATTTTATGCATGATAATCGAATCGCATATTCGAATTTTTGAAATATTCGAAGTTATCGAATATTCGAAACTTTTCGAATACACGATTTTCGAATCGAATACGAATATTTCGAACGTAATATTTGATGAATATTCGAAACTTTCGAATATTCGCACACCCCTAATTATTATCACATTCGTCAAAGCAGGTTATTCCTTCTCACTCATTGCACTCCATGGAATCATGTCTGTTGCATTTTGTGCTCTTCTGCTGTTAAGTGCTGTAGGATTTCTTATACAGTTGAACCCCTTTATAAGAGGCATGCATGGGGGAGAAATTCTTGCCTGTTATATGAGGTGTCTCTTATAAGCAGGGTACTAAGTGATGCATCTTCCTATCAACCCTTACTTTCATGTAGCACACTGGTGTCTCTTATACCCCACGTGTCTCTTATATCAGTGTCTCTTATAAAGGGGTTCAACTGTACATGTCCCCCCCGAAATTTTTCAGTTTTGCTTGCGTATGTATGCACGCGCACATACAAACACACGCACAAACATACACAAAGTATGGTTTAACCCCCCCCCCCCCCCCCGAAAAAAATTTCTGGCTACGCCCCTGCATGTCATGCTATTCAGTGAAAATTCTTGAATGTGCACAATGTTGTAGGTTTTTTCTTGACGTAACTCCTAACTGAAAATGAGTAGTTGCATCCTCCACTAATTGATAAAGTCTTTTCCGTTCATCTTAATCACTAGTAGAAAGAACACATAAACACGACATAACAGTGCAAGTTTGTTCATCTTGTTAGAAATCTAACTTAAGTGAAGTTCATTGGAATCTGTATAAAATGAAACCCCGAAATTGGTAACGAAGTTTGTTAAAAAAGAAAGTTTCTTGTAAGGCATACTTAGATTGTTAGATATTTACATCTCTCACTAGCATTGTGAGAAAACGTGAAATCAAACTCTCCGCAGAGTTATGCAAAAATTATGCCAGTAGTGTATTACTTGATAGTTAAGGCTTGACTAAGCTTCAAAGAAAGCAGCTATGTGATGTCACCTATATCAGTTTCACCTGTGACTTGCACTTCTTGTGTAACTAGTTTCACAGTGCTCACGCATTGTTCTTACGTTTTTCTTTCCCAGACAACACGAAAGTCAGCCCTCCTAACTGCAGCAAAGAAAGCAAAGTTAAAGACAAATCCCTCGAGGGTTCGCTTCGCGGAAGGTGTTGTCATCAATGGTTCACCTCTTTATTCCGTAAGTTTTTGTTTGTAATTTAGGAAGCTCCATTTGACTGGGCCTCTGAGAACATTGTATGACACAGAATGTTTTCAGGTCTATTCTTGAAACCAAAAATCTCATATGGGCTCACTATGTCGGTAGATTAAAAAAAAGAAACACAGCCATATCTTTTACTGAAGTTGCTGTTAGGTCAACCATGCAACCTGCATGCATTCTGTTTTTGCTCTCTCAGTTCAAAAATATACATTCTAGGAACAAACGTGGCGTAAACAAAGTGAACATGTAGACAAAGTAAAATGAGCAAACTAAACTTTTTAAGCTCTGAAGTTCTAATCTTGGGAAGAGTGCAAGCCTGTTGCAATCGCTTTTCACATGATAATTTTGTGGACATTTTTCATATTCGCATTGTGTATTATCAGTTCTAACATTATTGCGTCTTTGTGTACATAGATGGATATGTCTATTATCATGTTATGACAAATATAGCTATGTACACATTCTCCATTCCACTCACCAGTTGCCTGAGATTTTGTCTTTTTTTATAGCGAATCTTGGCAGCACTATCATATTCATGTGGCTCAACAGTCACTACATTGATGTTGCCTGCACTTGCTTTGCATCTTTCTTTGCCTTTTGTTCCTCAAATTATAAGGAAAGAAAAAGTAAATAAAAATCATGTAGCGGGCCATAAATTTTTTATCGTGATGTCTTCCAATGAGATGAAGTATTAGATATTCTAATTTCCAAAGTTGTGCAAGTTATTAATTATTTAGGCAATTAATTTTCACTAGTTCACTAAGCATTGACAAAAAAAAAGTTGTGGTATCCCTGCGATTACCACTGGCAAAACATTATTACTAGTCACATTTTCGTGTCTCATTTTTCATTAGCTTGGCTCCAGTTGGCTGGGACACATTCTATAAGCTTGGTGCTTTGCTGACATCGCAGAAGTTAATTGATTTTGACTTCATTTAGACCACTGCAGTTAGGCCATCTACTTCGGTGTTTTTCTATGCCCATTCATATCTCGATTTCATGAGGTGCCAGTAATGTTGATACTGTGACACCTGGTAAGTAGGTAAATCATTGATCCTCTCTGTGCCCTTATGAATTGACATGTTTTATCACTAGAGAATGTAACTATTATAAGCAGCTATTGTGCCAGTGCCAAATGTGCAGCGTGATGAACGCGCATGTCTGGTTTTTCACTTTTCCCGCCACAGCCATCTACGTTCGAGTCCTGCGTTCCCTTTCTTCCCAATGTTATGAAAGTGTTTCTTGAAAATGGTCAAACCAAGTCTTTCAAGTATGACAGCTCGACCACCGTGCAGGTAAGCCAGCCTTTAGCGTTCAGAAAGTTTCGCACTTTCTGAAGTTGTGACATTGTGTGACGCGCTTTAGCGAGCCCACAATGACAAATCCTGTTTTGAAGCTTAATTAATTTCTTTATTACAAGCTCGGACTGTCATAAACTTGTGTGCCTATAAAGGGCATTGGAGCATGTGACTTAAGAATACACAGGCATCCATGACATCATTCCCCAACTGAAAATATACCTTATTCTTGGTAGGGACAGATGTCAAACTATGAACTGCAATTTCATTGCAATGTTGTTAGAGTTCTGAACTAGTCTTCGTACTTGTGTCTACTGACCCTCATCCACTGAATACTGTGTTTAGTCAGTTTGTGTTTTACTCGAATTCCTAGGCACCAAGGACCCTATATTTTTATCTTCTTACAGGTGTTTGGTTTACACAAATTTAACTGAACTGGTAATAATGAAACATAAATCCGTGTTTTAGCAAACATGCTATTATGGTGTTAATACTATGATTCTTGAAGACTCTTTGTTACGTTTCTGTTCAGAGTGAAGCTTGAAGCTCTTCAAGGTAAGGTTTACATGTGATCATAATGTTACCATGATTAAGAGTATGTACTGAATAGGCACATGTGCTCCTTATGTATAGCTTTATGGCAAACAGAGACTTTCCTTCTACGAGAGTCTGTGTACCTCTGTCATTTACTCCCTTAGGTCGGTCTACAGACTGCAGTTTGAGTACAGAGCGGTACTTTTATATTTCAGGACGTCCTCAACTCTCTCCAAGAGAAACTCTCTGTGAAAGCCATGGAGCATTTCGGCCTTGTAGTGGAACACATTAAGTCAGTTCGTCGGAACAAGCTCACTCTCCTTGATCCAAAGGACTCCCTGGCAAAGGTAGGCTTCTTGCATGCTTTCTTTTCTTTTACGCCACAAAAAGCAAGGAATAACTGTAGGAACCCCAGGAAGTCACCAGGGGCACTAACTCTATTGTTTGGTTGAAACATACAAATGAATAAAGCAAAATTAAAATTCATTTATTTGTTCATTCATACCTCAAAGATCCCAGAGGGTCATTACATGATGGCTGGGGATTTTAAAAAAAAAGGCAGCAGTTTACATTAACCTGATAAGTAATGGATCTTAACAGCTGTTCTGAAGTGGGTTCAGTTCCTTAACCCGGTGATGTGGGTGGGAAGGTCGTCCCAATCTCATGCAGCAGGGTACTCTTGTCCCTCTGTAACTGATGCCTCTAACCTCAACTCATTTATTTTTTCAGTGTTATCGCGCCACCAAGAAGATGAAATTGATCCCAGTATCTTAACCTTCATTCCGTTATGCAGATTGCAGCACGGCCTGGTGCTCACCACTTGCGGTGCTTGTTTCGAGTTGCCTTCGTGCCGCTTGATGCGTATGACCTGCTGCAAAAGGACCCTGTTGCCTTTGAGTACCTCTTCATGCAGGCATGTCTAGCCTCTCCTAATGGTGCCACTCTGTTCTTTTCCTGTGTTGGCCATTACGCCTTAAAGGGCCCCTAAACTACCTCCAATAGTTTTTTAACATTTCAAGTAGGTGCACGCATCGAGTTGGAATGCCATCGTGATCAACAGTGTCAAACACGGCAGCGCTATGAGCCACAGATGCTCCACAAATTCTAAGACACAATCCCTTCTCCTCTCTGGGCCTTCTGGCAATCCTCAGCCACTCAGTGTTTGCCGTGACGTCAACATTGTCGTCTGCTCATGTCATCCACAAAAAGAACCTGTTTGTCTGCGCACAGGTACGTGCGCTCGCTGCTCTTCCTCCTCACACGGTGAGGAGGAGCACTCGGCCAGGAGGAGAGACTGGTTGACAAACGGTGCATCGCGTAATAATTAGTGTACGCTTTACGGGTGGTTTCGCGGAACGTAATTTTTTTTCACCAACGCTCTTACAATAATGGTCTTGCTCACAAAAGCGTGCTATCGGAGAGTAAACCTGCAGTATAGTTCAGCGATCCCTTTTGAAAGCTACCTGCGCGATTTATTCTTGTAACGATGGTGCTTTACAAGCGAAACTGTGCTACTCTTAGTTAAGCCGGTTAGCTACGCCTGCGACGTAAAGGACACGGGCGCGAGTACTGTTTACTTACGTGCCATGTATTATGTGCAGCTGAATGCCTCGTGTCCAAATAAATTTGGGGACATCAAACACTGAAATGAAAGCACGAAATTCTGGCCAGCTGTTGAGGAGCACCGTGCCATTTATTACCTTTTGAAGACGAAATCTCGAAGGCGTGGTTGCCATCAAAAGCACTAAAGCTTAATACTACGTTGAAAGTGGCAAAGCATGCTGATTGCTTGTGCTTGAAAGCACTACCTTGCACTAGAATTTCGTCAAAGGAAGCGCTCAAAGGTATGAAGTGCACCCCCACACAAAGCTCGCGCCTGCCTTCAACCCAGCTGCGTGTTACGCAAATTAGGTTCGCAAAATGAAATAGGTGGGCATCACACTGTAGAATACACGCTGTTAGTGTACTTACTCGCCATTTCACTCGGCTCCTAGTTTTTTGCTTGAATCACAGTTATCCACTCGCGGCGAAGCTGAAAACACCACACCGGCACTACTTCCGTGGCGCGTCGTAATCGTCGCAGACAACGCTAATATCCTCTTGTTGCGCAGCTTGTTTTGGCATCCAGAGACGACGCAGTAGTGCCCAGACGAGCTCTTATACGCTGAAACGGCGTGAACGGGTACTTTTTTTCGCACTTTAAAGCTTCAGAACTGCAGCTTGCCCTTTACTCGGTGCAGCCCGCGCGCGCCTTGGCAGCCCCGGTCAGCCCGGCGTCTGGGTGCGAGAGTATCCGCTCGGCTCGCCAGCAGTGAAGGAAAGAGTGAAGGCCTCTTTTGTGTCATGAAACGTGTGTAACTCCGCTATTACGGCACCGTTTCGAATAATTCTCACAGCTACGTGTTCGTTGAAGGCCCGTGCACAACTGCAACACCACAACTAAATTTTGACCTCTGGGTGGTTTACGGGCCCTTTAACTTGTGTTAGCCTGTGCCAAGCTTTGCAATACAGTCAAGTTGAAATATTATTTTAAGCATAGTATAATTTGTTTGCTCACTTCCTGGTTATCTAAGATTCTTGACATAACCACATGTGCTCCATCGAATGCTAGCTATTGTCGTCAGGTGAGAGAATACGTAAATGGCATGCCAAAAGTGAAAACACCAGTTGTGATACACGAAATGGTGCATTATTTGTATCACGATAGGTGTGCACTATATTTTGGTAACCATAGATTCCCACAACGGTGTCATGGGGTGTAGCCTCAATGTCCCTTGTTGAGTTGTCAATGCTAACAGCGGTGACCATATTTGCATTGGAAATGTAAGCCCCCGTCAGCAAAAATAAGTTAATATGTTCGGTGCTGAAGGCGTTTTCAAAATGCCTTCAGCACTGGCCATATTATGCAACTCGTGAAGAATGTGTCTCACAGCAATACCTGCCTTCCACCAAGCCACCATAAGATCTAATGTCGAGTTTTACATGATAGAAACCACAAACGTAGGTTTATTCATGAGGCCCGTACACTAACTTCAACCAGTGAGAATCGGAATCGGAAACGTTTTTATTTTTCAATGAAATTGTTGGGCGTCCTTCAGGCAAAAAGCTGCACTATACAGCTTGAATGTGCCTGAAGGCCCTCACATGGCAGCAGTAACACTAAAACCAGCATACAGACACATGTTTAACATATATCCAAATTCAATACTCTATTTCAATGCAACTGAAGCATGTTGAATAACACTCGTGTTTTCCTACATACACATGGTATTTATAAACAACATAGAAATCTAATACATTTAGCGTGAGGAAATGTCAAAATACATTGTTACACATTAGAAACAGTGGTATTTACATCACTAAGAAAAGCACTACCATAAACACGGCTATGATGCACAATATGATGATACTACACTGTAAATTGAAACACTGAGCTCGAAATAGATATTCCAAAATAAAACAATGCAGAAATGTAAGAACAGTTTCGTTTATGTCGTCATTCCGATTTGCAAAAGTACTCTCTAATTTTTTCATGTGTTTCCGTGAGTTTCCATGTGTTTAAAAGGTTTACAAGAGGAACACTAAAATTTTCTTTCAATTTTCTCTGGAATGATGAAATTTGTGGCAATCCTGTTTGGTTGTGCTTAGCACAAGAAACGACCCAGTGCATATTTGCCTTTTCTAATATTTTAGATATTCCATAGTCCATTTCTTGTTGTTTATGTTTAAAGGGGTCATAAAGCACCCCTTGGGCTTGTTGAAAAAACACATCCTGCGGAAAGCTGACATGGCTATGAACTGCTCAGCCAAATATTGTAGTTGTGCACACCGTGTAAAGGCTGCAAGCGGAGCGCGAAGTTGCTGTTTTCTCAGGAACTCTCTTTTCAAACAGAGGCCGGTTCTCACTCTCGTCGGTGGCCGGAGCGCCTGCCGGCTGACGTCGCGTATCTGCTTCTCCGCGTCACAAAAGACATAGCATCTTCATTGGCTGACAGCCGACATAAATCGAGAGCGGCGTTCGGATCAGATGCGCTTCTTGTCACGGGGTGCCGCCACTTGTCGGCGCCGCACTCCTCAGTCTGCTAACTTTACACGGTAGCCACACTCGCGCAAGCGAATCACAAAGGGAGAGCAATCGCGTTTCACGACGCGCGCTGACATAACTTCTTTCCCCCACGCCATCCCTCCCTGTGTTGCTTCCAGTGCGCTCGTCGGGACGAGAAAAGAGAGAAAGCGCTGAGAGCGTGCGCCAAACCCCCGTAACTCCGCTCGTTCTTGACGGATTCGAGAAATTTTTGCGGCAATCCATTCGGGGGGCAGTAAACTCCGATACTGAGGTCATTAGATCATTACTTGGCAAAGTGGTTCCTGACCCCTTTAATAGGCAGACTCTGTAAGTTGAACCCCTTTATAATTAAGAGACACTGATGCAAGAGACAGTGGGGTATAAGAGACACCAGTGCACCTACATTAAATAGAGGTTGCTCAGAGGATGAGAACCCTGCTTATAAGAGACATCTTGTATAAGGGACAAGAACTGCTCCCTGATGCATGTCTCTTATAAAGGGGTTATGTGCACATGTGGTGTCATGTTGCTAGACGTAAGCCTAACTGTTTTTATAACACCCTTTTTACTTGCAGTGCTGCAATGACATGGTACAGGAGAGGTTTGCTCCCGAACTCAAATATGATGTGGCCCTCAAGCTAGCCGCCTTGCATATCCACCTGCACGCTCTCAGCAGTGGCATCCAGGGCAAGGTCACCATCAAGTCAGTCGAGTAAGCTGCTGCTTATTCTTCCACAGCACTCTCATTCTGAACGACATATCTGTGCAACACAGATGTTGCAGCGGTTTGTCTACCTTTTCTTTTTTTTCCTACCGTATGTACCAAGTCCTAGTAACACTTAAGCCCTATAGGTTTTTGTGATGACGTTTGACTTCACCTGATCTGTTGTCTGCCCTAAATTGCTGCTGAAATTGGTTGCCAGAACATCATGATCCTCACATACTGATAGAGGAACCAGTTGCATTGCCAGATTCTGCAACAACAGTCATATGGCCTACAGATCGCATTAGCTACCACCTTGTTCCACATACTGACACATGCGCAGCTCCACCTTTCTTTCATTCTCTCTTTCACTGGTGTGCATGTGCCTGCCTGCTCAGAAGTGTACAGTGCTGTGATACAGTAAAAGCTCGTTAATGCGAACTTGAAGGGGTCTATAATATTTTTTTAATTAAGCGGAGTTCGAATTAGCAGGAAAGCGCTAGAATGAACAGACACTAGAACCCAGAGAAGCCACCTCTGAACTCGTTCCCACAAATTAGGCGATACTACCCGTTTGTGGCAGGTAATTTCGTAAATTAAGTTCATGCTCTCACAGCAAACAGAACTTATTGATCAGTCAGTGATACACCGGAAACAAGCAGCGGCTTGCATTCACGTGAGCAGTGAGCCTTAATGCCAAAATATACGAAGCTCGAAGCTATTTGTGCTCCAAAACACATTCATTTACATGGAAGAGTTAACGCAATCAAAATTTAGTCTTTCTTTCATAGTTTATTTAGAACATTATTCAAATTGTCCAAGGGGACACGGCTAAAGGCAAACATTGCCTGACTGGGCCGTGTCACCCATACAGCAGTAGCAGCAGACAGACGACATTTACAACCATAAAAGCATACATGGAAATCAATTACTCCACAACTCTACTTGTTTTACACAGATGAAAGTAATGAGTAATTTGGGTGATCATTCTGGGTTAATTTCTGTGAGGATGGACGAAAGCCGGGGGGTTGTCAGTTCGAATTAAGCGTTGTAAATACCGACGCGTTCAAATCATCGAAAGTTTCCCTTCCATAGAAATACATAGGGCTGTGCTGGGACCAGGGTGTCAGTTTGAATTAACTGTTAGTACGGATTAACAGAGTTTGAATTAACGAGCTTTTACTGTATAATTATGGCCTCTTTTATCTGTGTCAGTTTTATAGCAGCGTGCAACACCTTCAGCAACATTGACCCTGCTACGCAAGTTTCCACAATGAATGTTGATGGTCATCGAGTACAGTAAAAAAAAATGCAGAGCCAACCAGGGAAGTTTTTGAATTACATATGTAAGCCACTACGAGGTTAAATATGGTTGTGACTACGAAAACTTATCCACGAAACTTTTCAAGTTGATGAAACTCAAAAATATCACTTTGTCCTGTATTCTGTGCTCCAAAAATTTTATTCAGGTGGACATGTATGTGTGTGGCTAGTGGCATAGCCAGGTTTTTTTGTTTTTTTTTTTTGCTTCTTTTTTCTTTTTCCTTAGAAGGGCATGCCCATAAGTGTGAAGTGGGTGCTGAGAACGCAGGTGCTTTCGTCAAGTGCCGCTTTGTACTAGGTATTCTGCGGTGGACAGAAACTTCGGGAGCGGCACGTGCCTAGTACACCGCACCCGGGTTACGTTTCTGTGTGTGACAGACATGTTTGCCTACAGACATGCAACAAGAGCACAAGCTCTTAGTATTAAAACATTAACCAGCATTGAGGTTTCTCTGTAGATACCTGAAATCTACTAGTGCATGAAATTCTCGGTGACAGTTGCCAGCACTTTAATTCAGACTGCATGGAACTATAGGACCACGTATGATCACGTATGAAGATAACTTAGAGTGGTGGAGCAGGGAGCATGCGCATTGAACACTCGCAATGCCCCTGTCTCGCGCAGGCGGGAGAGTGGACTCAAGCGGTTTGTGCCCGGCTCGCTGCTGGAGACGATGAAGCGTAAAGAGCTGCGCAAGCTGCTGAGTCACTTCCTCAAGCAAAACCAGGCAACGCTGTGTGCCCCTGGACAGAAGCAGCTGACACCCCTGCAGGCCAAACTGCACTACCTCAAGGTCATCAGTGAGCTCTCCAGCTACGGTGCCAAGGTGTTCGCCACCAGCACCAAGGTAGGCTGCCACTTGTAAGAGAGTGACAACTTTTTTTAGTGACTACTGCTACCACAGACCTGTAGAGAAATTTCTACATGTCTTCGCTGTTATACTACCGTAATTAGATTTACAAGAAGATTCCAAATTATTGCATTTTCATTGTTACAACAGCCTATAGGCAATGTTAGCCAACATCAGCCAGCAAATTGGCTTGTAGCTTGAACCAGCTGCCTCCCAATCGGCTCCCAACTGGGACCAGTTGGCCTGCAGCTGGGACTAGTCGGTCTGTATTTGGGACCATTTGCTTTTAGTTCAACTGGTCATGGTCCTAGTTGGTGACTAGTTGGCTTGTAACTGGAACCAGCCGCATCCCAGTTACCTCTTAATTGGTACACTTGGCCTGTAACTGGTCCCAGTTGGTCTTCAACTGGTCCCAGTCAGTCTGTAATTGGCCCCAGTTGGTCTTCAACTTGGGCCAGTTAGTTTCCAACTGAGACCAGTTGATGCCAGTTAATACCAGTTAAAGCCAGTTAAATTCCCAGTTGCACATTTCCACCTGGGGTGCTAGTAGTATGCGAGTTAATGCGGTATGCATGCAACTGGGCTATGTGAGCTGCCTTGCTGAATAAGGCCTCTTCTTGATACATGTTGAATGTGGTCAGAAATTATCATGAACAACATCATGCCCTGTTACAGAATGTAGGTGGAACAGGTCCCAAAAGGACATTCTCTTTAGGAAAAACTAAAGGATTCAGCCACAACAAACTGCTTTCTTGCTTGTGTAGCTTGGTTGTACATGCAGTGATTGAATGGCGCTCATTTCATGCCGTACAGGACTCAAGCACGGAGACGGGGATAATGATAAGCCCAAAGTTCGGAATCAGCCAGATCAACAATGCGCGAGGAACAGTGCCTATTGTGAGTGTTGAGGCCTTTTTATTTTTCTCGTTCTCAGTGTGCAAGGCAGACTGCGAGATTCTCACCCGGTGCTTTTCGTTTTTTTAGCAACCTGTAACATTGGCTCAAATAGAAGAGGTGTCATCCGTCACAGTCACAAGGGACGATGACCTTGCCTGCCATGTTGAGATCAACATCAAAGACCCAGACAAAGAGGTGTGTGCTTTTACAAATTTGTGTGTTGACAAAACTTGTGTCTTTAGGTACCATACAACGGATTAGAATTGCATCTTTATTAGCACGAGTCCTTTCTTTTGCATTTTGCTGATGACCAATTCGACGAACACTTGCTGTTATTGTGATACTATTGTAGCCATTGTGCATGATGCATTTTCATATGTGTGAACATTGTCTGGAATTGCACGACGATAAGGATGTTCACTCAGGTTGCATGTATGACATAGACGGGACAGTGTTGTACATTCTCTTATCTCCACAAACACTGGAGATGTTGTTTCAGAATGTACAATGACAAATTTTTACATATATACTAAACTGATACGAGCTGCGACATTAGATTCGATAACTGCCAACTGCTTTGATTGCTATCATTTGCACTTAAGTGATCTGTTGCTTTCTTGGAACAAGTTTAGCAACAAAGTGTTAGCTTTGTCATTCACTATTTTTGGTAATGTTTCCTAATCCTTCGCCATCACTACAAGGCGACAGCACAAATTACAGGGGAAAGCATCTGGTAGTATAATTATTGAACTTGGCAGGAAGTTGCCAAAACACCTATGACTGCCTTTTACAGCTACTGTGACGAGAAGCCTCCTCATTCTTTTCTTGCTTCTTGTTTGCTTGCTTGTGTGCTCTTGCATGTGCTTCTGTTGTGCCATCCTCCACAAGTCACCAACTTCCACTTTTAAAGGGGGCAAGAAGCTACATCTGTTCATCAGCATGCATCATGACATTGAGCACTTTCTTTTATTTCTTTGAATGTTCAGCTTACAATCAGTGTGATCGCAAGCGTGTTGGTGTAAATCTATACTGTGCAATTCTGAAACTATAGAGCGCAGCGCGGGCATGTCGCAGCTTCCCGCAACGGCTGCGGTAACTGTGCAGCTCATGATGCTCAAATGAGCCAGCGCTGTGGACTTCGTGTTTATGACGCAGTCATTTTGGATTATGGCATCATTTTTCAAGAGAAGGGCGAGCCATTTCTAGCTGACTTTGAAAGTTAATTGTGAATTCCAGGCCGCGTGGTGCGCTATAATGTTTCGCTCACATGTTCTCAGGAGCCTCAACTACCGATTGGCAGCATTATTCTTTTACCACTCTCAAAAAATGCTGCAGGGCCCCTTTTAATCATCAGTTCTTTTTTTATGTCGAACAGAATCTCAAATTTGGACTGGATGACCATGAAACAGCTGAGCTGGTGTTCATCCTCAAGGGGTACCACAAACTGTTGGCATCACGAGACCTTCCTGTTCACTGGGAGACGGAGGATCCATGGAAAGTCGAGACGGGTGAGTCAGCATGGACTGGTCTCGGTAGAAATTGTGTCATTTTGCACTTTGTTGTGTTGAGAACACTCGGGTGCAGAATGTCAAAGAACTTCTGTGAGGATTTCATCCTTAGTTACTGATAAGAATCACTTCCAAGCTTTCCCCACCAGTATTAAGAACGAAGACGTAAAGACTTGTGCGATATCATTTACCTTGCATTAATAATATGATATACCTTACAAGCATACAAGAGACTGAATGGATGCATAGTTCAGTCTCTTGCAGACTTAATTTTCTTCTTGAAAAGCATCACTTGTGCTAAGCACAGATTAAACATTGACATGTGTGTACTGCATCATAGGTGCACATTTTTGAATCCTTTGTGCTATCTTGAGCATTAGATCTGACTTCAGCAGAATGCTTAAAGGCAGTGATAGTATGGTCGCTTGTTGCAATATTGCTCGGGTATTTGTTAATACTCTTGCTGCCTGCAACAGTCAAGTGAACTGATTAACTAATTACTCTATTGGTGTAAAGTAATCCTTACCCATTGTGTGGCACACATGCAGCACCATGCTTCCACGGAACCCACATTGTGTGCCCAACTCCCTGGAGTTATACACCTTCGGAGGAGACTCCAAATTGCCCAATGGTGAAGAGCGTGGATCTGGCCCTGCCGCCTCCAGCTTATGTTCCTTGCGAGGTAAGCTTGCCAAGCTTATGTTATGCGGACTAATTACTTTGGCTGTTACTGTACACTGCTGGCTCGTCATTGTGGTGTTATGTTCTACTGAGTGCACAAAGGAATGCTGTCATTGCAGTGTAGACAAACTCATGAGACTACATTTGGGTCAATATGAGCACTAGGGTATTACGAAAAGGCCAACAGGTTAATGGAAAGGACCAAAGGTGTTGATAGCTCCATATTAAGCTACACCTTTACCTGAAGATTACACCAACCAAGCTCGGTAATTTACTATATATGTTTCCTTTTTTTTACCATGTGATTCAGTCATGTGATGGCAGCTCAGATACAGTTGTGTTGCAAGCTTGTAAAGAAAGCACGGACTATTCCCGTAAATCCAATAGCTCTCTAAAAATTGTGTTGAGAATGGGAGTGATTGAGTGATCGGTTTAAATTTTCCTCAACAGCACACGTTAGCAGGAGAAGAACAATAAGACTGGGGCAAGAAAGAGCGTAGTATGTAGAACACAAAACTGACACATTTGTTACACAACCCGTTTGTTTTTGCAGCTGCCTGACCGTGGCATGTCGCGAAGCAGCTCGCGGGAGCAGTGCTCTCTGGTGGCCCTTTCCAACTCGGTGGACCACAACATGAACGAGACGAGTCCTTTGCAGCCACTCAGCCCGAGCCGCGTCCTTCGCTCACCTGTGCTCGGTGCCAGCAAGATGGAACAACGCTCCCTGCTGCTGACGTCCAATGGCCACCAGCAGGCATCAGACTCCGCGTCTTCCACAGCAGACGACGACTCCGAGGAGCGATCGGTCAAGTTCGACATCATGGATGATGACGATGAAGAGGAGGAGGAGGAGCCTGTTGTACTTGAAGTGAGTGTGGGCCCGCTATCAGCGCAACTATGAAAGACAGTGAGCGTGTGTGTGTTGCCATGGCACACAAAGCTGTGCACAATGTTCAAAGTTATATAAAAAGTATTTATACATTATGTGAAGGCTTACAAAGGGGCAGCTGCACAGCCATGTTATACTTATAGCTTTTTAAAGTAATTGTTACTCTGAAGGCTCGTTCACACCTGCGACTAGCGCCGGTCAAGTGACTGCTTTGGCTGAGTCTCTTGCTGCTCGATTTAGTCACGCAACTGCAGTCACAAACCTCTGAACCAATCACATGCACAGCAACAGGACATCAGCTTATTTTATGGAGCAATGGCAATGTGAGCCAACCATAGGCGAGCAGACACGAATTCCGTGTGGCAATGGGTTAAGTCGTACACAGGTGTGAACATCGGTCACCTTGAGTCGCATTTTGGTAGCCTGTCACAAATAGCCACGCGACCAGTGCAAATCACAGGTGTGAATGAGCCTTGAGATAAGTCAGCTTTTTGCAAAATAATGAAGGCATGCAACCATTTTCTGTTAGTTTCCCGCAACACAAATAAGTCTCCCTTGATGCACATGAAATGTGTGCATTCCAGTCTAGTTATGATATTGCAGCTTATGTGGGCTAGTCTATAATGAAGGGTATTATCAGCTATTAAAAGCACATGAATCAATGTCTAATGCACGGTTATAACAATCGTCGTTTATTTATTTGTGTTTTGTGTCCTTGACAAAGCAGTATGTGGGAGATGCTGTGAAAGTTTGCACTGCTTTAGAGTGAAATGCTAATAAGAAATTCCCTGCTTAGTTTCTGCCTTAAGGAAAACACTAGTGCATGGAATGTGAGCAAGCAAGTGCAGGCCTAGTCACAAGGTGGTCACAAGCCTTCAGGAATTAAAAATTGTGAATTGACTGCATTGGATGGCATTTCTAATGCGATATGTAAAGAAGTGATGATACAGTGTGCTCGGAAGTCTGACACACAAGAACTGTGATAGCTGTTCAAATTGGAAATTCTAGTAGAGCAGTCACAACCTCTGAACCAATCACATGTGCAGCAACAGGACATCAGCTTATTTTATGGAGCAATGGCAATGCGAGCCATATGCGAACCATAGGCGAGCAGAGAGATTCAGAAATTTTACAATCTGTGTTTAACAGCAGCCACAACAAATGCAAAAGCATATGTAAGAACACTGTGGCATCCACATAACCACAAATGCAGTACTCGATTCATGTCCTGTCACTGCAGGTGAAGAACGAGGAGGTGCTGCGTCGGGTGTCAGAGATGCGGCGGATGGTAGCAGATGCTGAGAGCTATCTGTCTGACGGCAACCGGCCAGCAAATCGGCCGCCACTTCCAGCCAATGAGTCAACCAGCAGTGAAGAGCGTGAGGCAGGCGGCCCCACCATCCGTGCGGCCGATTCGCTCTTGCTGCTCACACAGCTGGATGACGTGTCGGAAGCGCTCAACGAAGTTGCAGCTATGGCTCCAGATGAAGCTGCAAGTGAGTCAGACACGGACAGCTTCAGCACGCCAACGCAGAGCCCTCTCCACCGAACCTCGAGATTGACTGCAACGACCGAGCCGTCGGCCCCGAACAAGCGTGGACGCAGCGGCTCCAGTTTCGGCCTTCACAGTCCGGACATGTTGCCAGGAATAGGATCCGGAGACCGTGATCTCCTCGAGTTGCTCAAGCAGCTGCAGTCAAATCCAGACATCCAGCTCCCATTCGATGAGGGAACGCTGTACTTGGACCCGGACATTATTGATCTGACCATGATCCCGCCTCCGATGACGCCTGATGCAGATGCCATGGGGGATGTCCCAGGCACGCTGGACGTGCCTCCAATGCCTTTCTCAGATCGTGGTTTCCCGGGTCATCCTGCCTTGCCAAGTGCGTTTCACTGTTCCTTTCTTTCTTTCTTTCTCTCTTATTTTTTTCCCCCCAACGTTTCAGTTACTCTGACAAGTATTGTGACGTAGACAGTGAAAACAAAGCTAATTTCATGTGCAGTTAATGTCTTATAGGGATGATGACAAAGAAAGAATGCAGAATCAGAAATTAACAGAATTTCATGAAGGATGGCCATTCAACAGCATATACACCGTTGTACACTGGAATTGTTGGCATAATGTAGTGTAGGATTCAAGTGTAGCGTAACCAACAAAGGACAAAAAACGCTCACATTTTAACACCAAGTGTGTGTGTGTGTGTGTGTGTGTGTGTGTGTGTGTGTGTGCGTGTGTGTGTGTGCGCGCGCGCGTGCGCTTTTGCGTGTTCTGTGGTGTCTTCTCTTGTTCTGTGTTAGGTGTGCTACACTCTAACCCTGCAGAATAAATTGTTTTTTTTCTTCTCTTGACCATAACAAGCATTGTAGCACATTGATCGGCTTTTTGCTATATTTTCACCCTGAATTCAACAAAATAGTGCTCTCATGTCGCCTCTGTTGTGTGCTCACGTAAAGTTAGTAGCGCCACCTACCATGGAGACGTGGTTGTGGGAGCGTTGGTCGGTGCTGTGTGTGTGTGCAGGACATGGACGAAAAGGAACTCGGGAGGCACCAGCCGGCGTGCTATGTTTGTAGCTACGAAGCAATTAATTGTTTCTTAATAAAGAAGTTGTTCACGACCCCGGCATTCAACATGGTGTCAGAGAAGAGTTAAGTGCAGTACCACGTGCCATTCAACATGTCAGTCGCTGAGCACGCGGGCAGCGAAAGTTCAGCGCCCCGGTGTACAGCATCATCGTTAGGCTTATTCTTCCAGAACGATGGATGAGACTTCACAAGCCGCTCAACTGCGGTCACTTCTGCTAACGCCACATCAGCTTTCGCCTCCAGAACCGTTCACATTCGTACCTGAGCACTGGACAACCTGGAAGAGGCATTGGGAGCGATTCCACACCACTTCTGGTCTGAACGGGAAGACTCAAACCAAGCAAGTGAATTCATTAGTTTACCTCATGGGACACAAGGCCGAGGAGACTTTCGCCACCCTCCCCATTCCTGCCAACAAGTTGGAATCCTATGCGGACGTTGTCGCAGCGATCGAAAATTTCTTAATCGTGAAGAACGTCGTGTACGAGCGGGCAGTATTCAACAGCTGCTCACAGCGTGAGGGAGAAACGGCGGCAGATTTTATCACTGTGCTATATGCGCTAGTTGAGACTTGTGAACACTGTGCCCTCAAGGATGAACTCTTAGGGATCGCATCGTCGTCAGGGTGAGAGACAAACAGCTTTCCACAAAGCTACAAATGGAGAGTGAGCTTACACTGGAGTAAGCAGTATTGCTGACTAAGCAAACGGAAACTGTCGGTCAGCAGCAAGAGACTCCGAAGCACTCTACCGAATTGACATCTACTGAGATGGCACATGCCGACAGACTACAAGCGCCACAACAAAAGATGAAGTTCCAACCAAAGACGTCACACAAAGCGACAGTGGAGCCGGCTTGTGCGACACAGGCCTGTTTTTGGTGTGGACATACTGTAAAGCACCCCAGGCAAGTGTCCTGCAGCTAAAGCCCAATGCAACAAGTATGGCAAGCAGGGTCATTTTGCATCAGTCTGGAAAGCCAAGTGAGTTAGACAAGTCATCCTTCAGTTTGAAGGATCATCAACGGAGGCTGACTCTTTCTTTGCGGGGTCAGTCAGCACCATGCACAAGAGACAGCCATGGAAAGACTCACTCCATGTCAATGGTCAGGAAGTTGAGTCCCGTCTGGACACTGGAGCAAACATCACTGTTGTACCAATGGGCCTCCTCTCAAGGTTTGAGAAGGGGACCACACTCCTCAAGCCCGACATGGTCATCCTTGGCCTAGCAAAGCAACGGTTGGACATTTTGGGAGTCATGCAAGATACAGTCACATTCAATGATATTCAATGATACAAGCGTCATGGCGCATCTTTACGTCGCGAAAGATCTGGACGAGCCATTTCTTGGCTTAGACCTCACTGAGAGCTTTGACATCCTGCGACGAGTGAATGAAGCTGGTGTAGAGCCACGTCTAGACCCAGTAAGCGAGTATCCCGAGCTGTTCCAGGTTTGGGTGAAGTACTGTATGCTTGCAAAGTCAAGTTGAAGCCACTATCAGAGCCCGTGGCAGTCACATCCCCACGACGTATCCCAGTTCCCCTATAGAGAGCTGTTAAGCGTCACCTCCGGCTGATGCTAGGTGAATGAGTGATCACCAGCATCACCGAGCCAACAGAATGGTGCTCACCAATCGTCATCATGCCTAAAAAGAACGATGACATATACATATGTGTGGACTATACCATGCTGAACAAGAGCATAAGCGAGAATACCACCCCATTCCAAGTGTGGAATGCTAGCGACATTGGGTCAAGCTAGGTATTTCTGTCGTCTGGATGCATACTCAGGCTTCTACTACATGAAACTTCGCCCAGAATCAACGCATCTCACCACATTCATCACTCCGTTTGGGCAGTTTAAGTTTAACCGCCTCCCTTTGGGAATTTCCTGTGCTCCAGAGCACTTTCAGAGAATGATGCATCAGCGCCTTGAAGGACTAGATGGTGTTGTGTGTCACAAAGATGACATTCTTGTGTGGACCAAGAGCAAGGAAGAACATGACAGTCGCCTGCATGCAGTCCTGTGCTGAATAAAAGAAAAAGGGGGTTACACTCAACCGCGGCAAGTGTGTGTTTGCCCAAGAAACGGTCAAGTTTCTGAGACGTGATCAACAAGGATGGGGTGACGTCGGACAAGGACGAAATAACAATTATCATAAACATGCCACCTCCTACAAACGTCACGGAACTCTAGAGCTTCCTGGACATGGTGAATCTTATTGCTCGATTCATACCGAATCTGATGACCAAGACACGACCATTAAGAGAGTTACTTCACAAGGACGTTCCGTTCAACTGGGACGATCCTCATCAGCATGCTTTTGAATAGGTGAAGGACTGCCTCATGTCACATCCAGTGCTGGCACTATAATGCCTGACAAAGGAGACGATCTTGTCTGCTGACACTTCAAGTTTTGGCCTGGGAGCAGTCCTCGTGCAGCGCCAGGAAGACAAAAGCCTAAAAGCTATCGCCTACGCTTTGAAGTCGTTGACTGAGGCGGAGAAGGGATACTCTCTGATCGATAAGGAGGCCCTTGTCATCACATAGGCCTGCGAGAAGTTCAAAGACTATCTCATCGGGTTGTTTTTGTTGAGTCTTCAGACGTATGGACACGTGTAAGAAACACCAAATACATTTAATAACCGATTAAGCGGTCATGCCGACGCAGCGGCACAGCGTAGCCGGCCGGCGACGTGTCAAAAGAGAGAGTCCCTAGCGGCAAACGGGGGTTGGTCGATTTGGTTGCATGCCCTCTGGCTGGCAGTGCGGCCACCAGCGCCCGTGCAGCTGCTATTTTTACCCACTGATGGCGACACCTGCTCAAGTCACTACACAACAGTTTTCATGTGGAGATAGACCATAAGCCGCTTATCCCACTGTTCATTAGGAAGCTGGTGGACAAGTTAACACTGAGATTGCAACGGTTGCGTCTCAGAATGATGCACTACAACTACACAATGCAGCATGTACCCGGCAAGAGCCTGGTTGTAGCAGCTGCTTTGTCTCGTCAGCCACTCAAGGAACAAGACACCAGAGGAGGTCGCAGACTTTTCGAGCAGGGCCTCATCCGGCATGTACATGTTCCCGTGTGTGTCCTCAGAGACTTGCAGATGCACGAAGTCAAGACTCTATCTGCAGAGCTTTGAAGAACTATGTTCAGATGGCCAGGCCAAATACAAAGTCACGAGTGCACGAGAAGTGCTTGCCATACTGGCAGTTCAAGAATGAACTTACGTCACACGACGTAATACTCATGAGAGGGCAGCAGTACCTGATACCCATTTCGCTGAAACCTTCAGTGCGATGGGCATGAAGGGATCATCAAGTGTACAAGGCGAGCCCAGGAGTCCCGTTGGTGGCCAGGCATATCAAAGGACATTGCCAACACCATGGAAAAATGTGTCAGCTGCAGGAAGCAGAGGCAGGCTCGGAGCAAACTACTCATGCCAACTTCCTTTCCCGACCGACCTTAGCAGTGAGTAGCCATGGACCTTTTTCATGTCAACTGAAAGTGCCACCTGCCATTACAGACTACTGCTCTCGCTACATCAAGATTGCATTACTTGAAAATCAGAGACCAGAGACGGTCATTCTGAAGTCAAAGTGTATCTTCTCGAGGCACGGAATTCCTGAAACTGTGGTTACAGACAATGGGCCACAGTTCCGTTCAGAGTTTCTGGCTTTCGTTAGAGGCTGGGGGTTTGAAGAGATCACCTTGAGCCCCAAGTACGCACAAAGCAATGACTGAGCTGAGGCCGCAGTCACGATCACAAAGACTAAACTCACCAAGTTGTCCGACCCCTACTGTTGGTGTACCTGGCAACCCCTTTGGACAATGGCTTTAACCCCACCGAGCTGCTGTTTAGCCGGCAACTTCGAACGCGTGTACCTCTGTCAGCACAACTGTTGACACCTTCAGTACCAGATGCAGCTCAACTCAAGACCTTCGAGCACAAGGCCAGAGAACGTCAAAAGTCAGATTACAACATGCAGCGTGCTGCATGCGGCATGCTGACCAGAACTTCAGCCTTTTCAGAAGGCCTGGATCACTGACCTCCAATGAGCTGATACAGTTCTGAACAAGGCCGATGCACCCACTTCTACTGGATCAGCACGGAGCAGGGTATACTTTGCCATAATGTCAAGTTTCTTGTCATTGACCATCGACCAAACAACATCGAAGATGACCTCACATCTCTCAACAGTTTGCCTCATCCACCTGTGCCTCCTGCCTACAAAGCCTAGTAGACAGCAACCCAACCGACCATTGATACTACTCATTCGGCATCTTCCTCATCAATGCAGCGCCAGGCTTCTGGACCAACCTCCCGATCTGGAAGACCTCTGCGCCTACTGAAGCATTATGGCTATGACTAGAGGGGAGGTGTTGTGTGCTCACGTATAGTTGGTAGCGCCACCTACCGCAGAGACACGGTTGTGGGGGCGTCGGTCAGTGCTGTTTGTGTGAAGGACACGAACGAAAAGGGATTCGGGATTATTCGTCAGCCAGCCTGCTATGTTCGTAGCTACTAAGCTACTAACTGTTTATTAATAAAGAAGTTGTTCACGATCCTGGCATTCTACAGCCTCCTTAATCTTAGGCAATGTTTCCTGCAATATCTATGAGTAATTTCTTTTTTGTAGAGCTTTATAATTATGAGAAAAACTGATTATAGGTTCAGTTTTACGTAATTTTTTTTTTTTCAAGCCAGCTGAAAAACTAGTATCTCGTGAACTAAATAATGTGAAGGTGGGTAACAATAGTCTATTGTTTAATAAACAATGCTATTTTACAACACTAGTTTCACTGAAGCATTGTGCACGGCTTTATTTTGTGCCCGTC
Source organism: Rhipicephalus sanguineus (assembly GCF_013339695.2). Lineage (NCBI taxonomy): Eukaryota > Metazoa > Arthropoda > Arachnida > Ixodida > Ixodidae > Rhipicephalus > Rhipicephalus sanguineus. The sequence goes on from NC_051177.1 coordinate 47,231,474, forward strand.
TTTTCTACAGACTGCACACTGCAGGCTACTGACACCGACCAGGTTGACTCGGCACGAGTGGTGGCTGAATTGGACGACCTCTGTGACGCACTGACCGAGATGCGTGCTACAGGCAATGAGCTGGGCTGCGATGCCATTTTTCAGCAGCTGGGCTGCCAAGATCTGGAGAGCTTCATCGCGAGTGTGACCGTGCCCCCGCCCCCAACGTTATCGGATGACATGCCCCCGATGCTGCTGCCAGACGGTGATGACGACATCGCCTCATACATCATCCCACCACCACCTCCGAGCTGCGATGAAGAGCAGAACGAAGTGCTGGCCCGCTTCGAGCGTGCCTCCGAGGACATGCGCCGCTTCATAGGCGGTGCCAGCACAGAAGCCAACAGTCCCGCCTTGGAGCCACCCGCATTTGAAAGCCTGAAAGTGCTGTCGTACGGCAGCCTGCTCGAGCCTGCCAACCCACCTAGTCCCACGGTGAGAGAGCGGCGAGGCTCCGACGACAGCCACACATACGAGAACTGCGAGCTTTCGAGAGGGTCGCAGGAAACGCACTCGGCCCCGCAATCACTTCAGAACGGGCTTCACGAATATGAAGACGTGGCATTTGGCAAACCGCGGGTGCCACCAAGGCTGCGGAGGGTGGCAGGTAGTGGTAGCAGTAGCTCTGATTTGGCAGCATCTGGGACGGCACCAAAGCGAGACCGTACGGGGAGCTGCGACAACATCCAGGTTTCGGGAAGTTCGCTAACTCAGCGGCAAGTGGCTCGGTCACATTCGTGGACGAATCTCCAGGGTCCCGTGAGCCCAGGTTTAAGTAGGAAAGGAACAGCAGGGAAGCCTCCACTGCCTCCAGGCCTCTCCCTTGCACAGGTGAGCAGAGAGTAATGTTTTCAATAGAGATAATGTTTATATCCAATAGCACATGTATAAAATAAGCCCATTTGAAAAACCCTCTTGCTATTTGCCAAGAAGTGTGAAGTCCACAACAGTAGAACAAAGAAAGATATGCCCAGTCTGCCATTTTCTTTACCCTGACAGTCAAATTTTCTTCACTGAAGCGTCAAGTTGTCCTGTTCAAACAAACAGTATAAACCTACACATCCTCATAATTCGAATTCGGAATAATCGCCTGGTATGCATGTAGTTGGTTTGCCATCTTGGAACATTGTAATGAAGCAGTCAGTGAGCTGTTACATAGGTGCAACCATGCCCAATTCATACAGCTGCGAGATGTGCTAAGAAACGGGTCCTTATTTCATTCAGTGCGCATTCATTGCATATCTGAAAAGAAAAAGAAAGGAAAAAAATGAAAAAAAAAAGAAGTCTGCTTGTGTCATTGTCACCTTCTCATTGTAGAGCAATAGCACTATTGTCAGCACCTTTCTTATTCCCCCAGGATCACACAAAGCAGCCACTTCTAGGTGGTACGGACCAGGCTGGCTTTGCACGCTCTGGATCGGCCAGCCCTCACCCTTCTTCGAGTCCGCTGACCACACGCAGGGCAGGGTCACTTCGCTCCGGCTCCGTGGGCCGGGCTGGCGGCCGCCACTTGAGCAGCAGCTCACACGGGCGTTATCACCAGCGCAGCAGCTCTCTCAACTCGGAATCTAGCAGCGCTGCCTGCCTCCTAAATGGGATCAATGGCTGCACCTGCTCTCCGCTCAGTTCGGGCAGCCCGTCTTCAGCCTGCCCCAGATGCCAGGCTGCAGAAGACAACGGCAGCTCAAAGCAGTCCACGGCAGACTCTCCTTTCTCGCGCGCACAGGAGGAGGTTTGCGGAATGGTGCTACGACTTGAAAACGCCCTCAAGGCCGGGGACGCTCGAGGTGACGTTGCTACCTCGGCTAGCGACAGGCAGGCCAGGGAGGCCCTGCTGGCCAAATCGCGTCAGTTTGTGACTGCTTCCAAGGTGTTTGTGCGCAGTGCAAGCGAGAACTCTGAGCAAGTGACCGCGCAGCTGGCCGCGTGTATGTCGCTGCTGGATAGCATGTGCGCAGCTGCTGAGCAGCTGGCCCTCTCCGGCCCTGCCTGGGCGTCCCTGGTCGAACAAGTCAAAGCAGTGGCGGTGGCATACGCACGTGCCACCGGGGCGGTTGACGGTGCCACCGTGGGCTCACTCATGCACCAAGCAACGGACCTGGCCTCTACACTGACGGCACTCATGCGGACTCTTCGCTCACTGGACAGCTCCTAATGTGGCCTCCCTTTTGTTTTTTGTTTTTTTGTTGTTGCCCTTTCTCTCGCATGCCCGAGGCTGCTTTCTTCCTTCGCTCTCAGCTCGCTCGAATGGCACCGAGCCGTTTGCACATTGGGGCGCTCTCTCACAACTGCATTTACGATAGCCATAGAAAAGCTGGAAGAATGATAAAGGTCGAAGGAGCAAAGAACTCTCGGCACCTGCTAACACGTCTGCACTGACCAATGCTGCCCCCAACGTTTTCCTCTAGCAGTGAGGCAACGTTGCAACAGTGGTGCTACCACACTTCTGCTTTGAGCTTTCTTTTTTTTTTTTTTCCTTCGCAAGGCCCATAGGGACCAAAATATAGTCCATCAATCAGCTCATTTTGGTCTCCTGGTGCAAGCAGATCTCGCTTGGGCAGACAAAGTGCACCTCCATACAAGGTGTGCCGTGTTTCATAAGAAATACAGTAGTCAGCGGGCTTTACAAGAACAAGGTGCAGTTGTGGGTCACAATGCTCAGGAAAGTCATACGGTACGCTGTGCACATTTGTGAGTCCAACGATTGGCATTGTGGGGGAGAACGCTCGGCGACATATTGTATGCAGTTTGTTCTCACCACTGAGTTTTTGTTTTGGCAGCCTTGCTACATTTTGTAATGGACAATAGTGAACCTAAATACCCCACCAAACTTTTTGCAATACTGTTGTAAACGACAGTGCGCAAGAAAATGCTTTGTAAAGCGAAGTGGATCAATGTATGGCTTAGATTGAAGCCGCCAAGGAGTTTCACCATTGGCGACTCGCAAAATCGGTGCAGTTTCTGTGATTCTGCAAAATTGATTAGCATTCAGTGTGGGCCAAATTTTGTGCATGATCAAGTTTTAACAGAGCCATGCAGCAACGCTCGGACAATGTCGGTTTGTGTAAATTTTTTGAGAGGCTGTAGTAAAAAAAAGTTTGGCAGCATGTCACTCTTTAACTCTTGAAGGCAAATGCCTGCTGCACACTTGGTAAAGCATTAAGCTAAAGAATTGGGCACCAGACTTCCTGCAAGACATAACAAGATGCAATCTGAGGGGCACTCATGAAGTTCTCAGTCATTTGCATTGTTCCACCCCCACTGAAGCTTTCTGCACATCAGGTGTCGCACTACCTCCGGGACCGGCCCACCATTGACCACGCAATGATGCCATGTGATGACGTCACAAATTTTTGCGACCTGTGACGTCGCAAGTTGACATCATCAATGATGTAGGTCTTCATTCGCCTCCTGTAATTCACTCAAGGGGCCGCTCAACAAGACACAAACAAGGTTTTTGCCGTACAAGCATTTTTAGGGACATCGCCTGTCAATTGGAGCTGTGGAACTAGGTGTAGGCCGAGTAACCTTTAGAAAGACAACCATTCCATTAATTTGTGTATCACATAATTAGCATAGGGAAATACCATACAAGCCGATGCCTGACACAGCAGTGTGTGCAGCACAGAAGTTCAAAAGTGCAGCCTTTATGCGACATCCAAACTACCTACCATTTCTTACAATAATTGCGAGCTTGTCCCCTTTTCTCTATGCCGTAATATATCTGTCGAGTGCATCAGGAGTAAAAGAAGTGTCTTCTTCACGTTTCCTTGAAGATACTAAGACATTCACACCCTTCCCAACCTTATTGGATTATTGACAGTTACTTTCACACACCACTGAACATCATAGGCATGAACAAAGCGGGGGGGGGAGGGGCATACAGGCCCCTCAATTCCCTATAGGGTCAGGAGGGAGGTGCAAATTTGGCCTTGTAGGTTTCATTACTTTGCAAGCAGCACATGGGAACTCGTACGTCTCAGTGACAATGAAGAGCCCCAAAAATGTTTACTGTTTACATGAGGGTGTTTACTGTAATGTTTACTGTGCTTTACAACTGTGTTGGATACCAGCTTAGGAAAGCGTGCATTTCCTGCGTATATCATTGCAACTGCAGTGAAGTACGTAAGTGGAAGTTCACATCTGTATTTTTTGTTTGTTTTAGGTATTGAAACGGACACAAAAGGCAGCTATGGGTACGGGGGAGGTTGGGGTTGTCAGGTTGCGATTCCACCTCCAATACAAGAATGAGGAGCATACATTCCCGCACAACTTCCCATGCCAAAAATTTAGATTTGCTCCATTCATTTCAGCCGAAGGCACCTCGCATGATCTACTATCTCCACCAGAAACACTGAAAATCTGCAGAGTGCCCTGCTTTGCTGTCAGGCATGATGCCGAGCGTTGCACTGTGAAAATGTGAAATTACCACTGAAAGCTTCAGTACAGCCTAGAGACATGCCGATCAATGCTGCAGCTCTTACATGTCCCTGCACCATAAAGCTAACGCGCTTTCTATTCGTCAGCGTGGTTGCGCCACAAATGTTGGCCGACATTTCCTGCTATCCTTTGCATGTGCTATTGTTCTCTTTATTTTCTGGTTGCTGTAAAATTGTAGCATTCAGCACAGGACTACAAGACAGGGAGATTACAAAAGGGAACCATAAAGGATACTCAAGCTTTTATCTCTTTTTTTTTTTTTGCAAGTATAATAAGAATGGTATGTCCAAGCTCTTTCTTTGCTTTACAGTCCACTATTTCACAGAGTTGCCTTGAAAAAAATGTGTCGGCCGACATGCATTCATACACGTGTACAGTGTTGCAGATACAGAAAGCAGGTCTGCCAACCTCGTACAAAGCTTTTCCGACATGTTTCTAGCCATGGTGGCCACGAGATGAAAGGAAAAAGTGTCCCAGCGAAGCGAGTTGAGAAGGCTTTCATAAGCGGACAATTTCAGCTCCAAGAGCGCGCAGGCAGTACATCTCGGTCGTGTCGATAATCAAGCCTTCCACTTTATTCCTGACATGTCGGTACAGCTCTAGCTCATTCAGTTCATTAAAACCAGCAGAGTACCATTCATTCAACTGACAGCAAAGTAACCAGAAATGGCAAATGTCTGAATGTTGTAATCAACAGAGAGTTGTATATACTGCTGCAAATCCAGCGGCTGATCACACCCCTCATTGCAACACTTCCGTCAATGAATACCATCAATGAATCTCTTGGAACTGCCGATTTATGGCTTACAAGGTTAAGCTGAACTACTGTCCCCACCTTGAGAGTAAGTGGAACATTGCAATTTGGGGAAACACATGCATAAACGGCTCATATGAGGATGCATGATTCCAGTATGTTTCACTAATCTTAGTTTTCTTGCTGAGGCCTTTCAATTAAACATTGGAGCTAGCACACCCACTTTTGTTGTGGCTGTATTAGTGAGGTCCAATATCCCCCGACACAGCATTAAACAACTTTATCGCTATGTACAAGAAAATAGGACCTTCTGTTTGAGGGAAACAACATTGCAGATACTAACAAACCATCCAGCAGTACCCCGAACTCTTTTTACTGCTAATCTCGTGTCCATCATGGCTGACATTGCAAAAAAAAAAAGATCTTACTAGATGTTATTTTCTCTCACAAAAAAAAAAAAATAAAAGAAAAGTGCTCACGTAGAACAAATAGTTCTGCTGGTAAACCATCTCAGTGGAATGTATTGTTGAACACCCAAGTTTTTTTTGTTTGTGGCAGAATTTCTAGATATATTTGTTGTTATCGTAGTTCTGCTGGCTCATTTTCAAGAAACCTTGTTATAACAGCGCATTTAAACGGCATTTTGCACCGCTAACGGAAGAGTTGTTCTTCCAGTGTGTTATACACTTTTTTGTTTCTTTATTCGTGGTAAGATTTTTCTGACAATGTGCAATTTTATAAACATGGACCGATGCCTGCGTTTCCGAGGGAGTTTTTGTGCAAGGCCAGCAATACATAACACCCATCAGAGAATCTCAAGTTTTCAGAAAACAAGTTTTTTTGAGAGATTATATGAGCAATGATAATTTTACATTTTCATTTAAGCCCTGGTCAAGGTGTGGGTTGTAGCAATAAAGTGCATTATGAAGTGCTGGCTCGTCATTGCAGTACAGCATTGCGAATGTTCCAAGGTATATCTCACGATTACAAAGAGAGAGATGTTGCTGTTGTAATAAGATGTATTTTTCTCCTGTGTAGTTATACGTTTGTTAGAGCTGTCATTTGCATGTACCAGATAAAATGGAACGAAATAAGCCCAGGACCCTCGCACCACTTGATGCGAGGACCATGACACCAGCATTTTTTTTTTAAACAATGTTGTTGAATGGAAGTTGCTCATGTCAATCCCACTTGTACAATAACAAAAAAAGGAGCTGGGACACACGTACACAAAGAAAAAAAAATGTGACAAATATGGAAGATACATTCAAGCTTTTTATTTCAATAATAAAGACTTAAAAACAAAGATGGCTCTCCGAGTGTGGTAACTTGGGCCATATCGGATTTGTAACTTGGGAGAAGTTCGGCAGCACTAAAGGTTGTCCGTGATAGTAACTACAGTGGCCCCAGGTGGATGATAATGAAGCCCAAACCATTCAACCCTTTTGCTCTCATAATAAGACTTTCTTGGCTGTCTTGCACAACCATAAAGGGGTCATGAAGCACCCCTTGAGCTTGTTGAAAAAACACATCCTGCGGAAAGCTGACACGGCTATGAACTGCTCTGCCAAATATTTATACAGCCGTGCGCGTCGCGTAAAGGCCACAAGCGGAGCGCGAAGTTGCCGTTTCCTCAGGCGCCCTCTTTTCAAACAGAGCACGGTTCTCACTCTCGTCGGTGGGCGGGGCGTCTGCACATTGACGTCGCGGATCTGCCAGTTTATGTCACGAGAGACATAGCATGCTTATTGGCCGATAGCAGACTTAAATCGAGAGCGGCGTTCGGATCAGATGCACTTGCCGTGGGGTGGCACCACTTGCCAGCGCCGCACTCCTCAGTACACGGTAGCCGCACTGGCGCAAGCGAATCACTGCGGGAGAGCAATCGAGTTTCATGACGCACGCTGACGTAATTTCTTTCCCCCATGCCATCCCACCCTGTCTAGCTTCCAGTGTGCTCGTTGGCACGAGAAAAGAGAGAAAGCGCTGGGAGCGTGCGCCAAACCCCCGTAACTCCGCTGATTCTTGACGGATTCGAGAGATTTTTGCGGCAATCGATTCGGGAGGCAGTAAACTCCAATACTAAGGTCATTAGATCATTACTTGGAAAAGTGGTTCATGACCCCTTTAACAACACTGCCAGGGCGCTGTCAGAATGACCGTTCAAGTATGACGTTAATACAGCGAGATACATGGGAATGTTCAGCAATCATGCTGGGGTAAAAGAGTAACAACAATATAATGGTGACGAAAGGCACACAACTTTTTCAGAGCCCAACAAGTGCAGAATATTGAGGCCACTGGACGGATTGCACAGCGGTGGCCACGCTGCGTGTCGTAGAGACATGCGCCTGTCGACTAGGAGACAAAGCAGCTCTTCTCAGACTTTTGCTGTGAAAGAGCAGACAAAGGGAGTGGATGTTACTTTGGGTGTGTTGGACAGTCAAATGATCAACTTGTTACTCTGACACCAAATAAGGCATATAGCGTACACAAGCACAAAAGTCATGTAATCTTTAAAGTGTAATCCAAACAGTCTTCTTAGCGAGCCATTAATAAAATAACTTCATCAGTTGGTGCGTCCTTAAAACTTGCAAGATGGCACTTGGGGTATCAATACGACAAAGAGGAAAAATGCGTGCAAAACAAGCTAAAGTTCTGGAGTTTTGGCTATAAGGGACACCACAATGGAGGGCTCCATATTAATTTCGATTGTTTCCAGGAATCAAACCCGCAACCTATTGTCCAGCAGCACAACGCCAAGCCACAGGGCCATGCTCGCAGGTTAAAAACAAGGTGCTGAATTCCGATTGATGATGCTTGCTGAAAGCTAGCTTTTTGTTTTACTGAGCAAAAGGAAAAAAAAGAACAAGAAGGGCAACAGGTTCTTCGCACATATATGACCCCCTTTATACGTATGTGTAATCCTTTCAATAAACATCTGTTGGAAGTAGGCCCCTTATTTGCCATACTAAGTCCCTCTTGTTGCCTTCCCACCAGCATTAAAGCCAAGATTTAGCTTTAGCTTTAAGTAAAAATGACGTCATTTCTGTCATTTCTGACGTGCTTACCCTTGACGATGTCCTTCTCCTACGTCCATGCTGATCAGGGCTGTAAGAAAAGACAACAGCAACAAAGCACAAAATTACTGCTACGCACCCTTCCTGCCAACAGATCGTATGCTTTTACGAGATTTAAGATTCTAACGTTAGTTAGAAGCATTACTACTAAATATGATTGCAAGAAACTCGTGAATATTCATGTTCATCACAAAACCAAGGTCTCAAACTTCAGCTGCTTTCGTACTGTCTAGAAACATATAAGGGTTTATAGACCAAATGCCTTTTCTCAAGTTTGTATTGGCCTAGATTCTCAGACACCTGCAATCAGGTTCGAGAATCTTTGATTTAGATTCTCATAGGAAAGTATGATGCACATTGTAGTAGAATGCTAGGACATCAGGAATGTGTAACAGTATTGTGCAAGTGAAATACCAAAACCTCAGAGCAATGAAGTTTGCAATATATCAAAAGCTTATTCCAACACGCACTAGTAGTTTGTTATATTGAAGTTCAGCTGTACAGTACGGGCACTGTGAAAGGGAAGACTCGAATGAGCAGCATTCATGTTGCTGGCCCCCTCACAGCATGTAGACGAGGAAACATTCTTCATGCACAGCACTAGTCTGTGAAACTAGTCACAAGTGACAACCACTAGTGGTCTTATGCAAATCTAAGCCACTATCTTTTTGCAAGAGGGCAAAATCCAGACATGCCCTGCGCGCAAGTGTTCCCTTTAACTGTGGGCCCGTCTGTACACTGAACGCTGGGCTCACCTGTGGCCCTGAAGTTCAGCTTCATAGAGAGACTGCTGCAGAGCCCATGCCAAGGCTTCGTCTTCAGTCTGCAGGTGAGAAACGCTAGCGCGCTGGCTTTGTGCTCCGCACGCCGATGCTGCGGCCACTCGCTTGAGCGCGGGGCTGGGGGCCTTCTGCTGAAGCCTGGCCATGGCAGCAGCACTACAAGGAAAGCATGCAAGTTTAGAGATGATGTTCATCTAAGCCATACTGCAGATGAGGCACAGTCACTGGGAAAAAAAGGCATGGGAGTGCTGCTTATTAAAGGGAGACTAAAGGCAAATAACTTTTTATGTCAGAGAGTGAAAGATCAATGCTTGAGAACCTCTGAAACATCACTATATTATGCACAGAAGTGCTTTAGTAATCAAGAAGTTCCTCAGTACAGCTAATCACTACTCATGACAGAAAAGAAAACTGCAGAGCATTACAAGATGAAATAAAACGAAACTTGAGTGTTTCGGTTTAATTCACAGAAAAAAGGGCTTGACATTGCTCTTGAGAATGGCGCTAGTTCTGTTTTCGCCGGAATCCGCGCTGCGGGCAGGAGAGGGTGGACATGGCGAATGCTACGTCGTACGAGCATTCTCAGAGGCGGGTGGCTTGAATTGCGCCAACGACATGCAGACCATTAAAACGCGATTTTCTTTCAAACTAAGCATTTCCCTGGCATGAAACAAGCACTACGGGGTTTCTGGAACACTATTTCAGCAATCCACGCCGACTTCATATTTGTCTTTAGTGTTCCTTTAACAAGACGCACAATAAAAACTGCATATCAGTTATTACTGGCAATACTGAACTCACTCACCTGGTAGGAAAGTGGCAACTGCTAGTGAAACAAACAAAGGTCAAAACTTTGTTTTTAACTGTGTAGAAACAATCAGTATACTAGTGTTACATCATGGGTCTCAAAAGTAATTCTGACAGAGAAAGTTCGAGGAACTTGTTCGGTTAAGCATCTCATTCTTGTAGAATGCAACTCGGTCCCTTAGAGGTGTGACCGTTTAGATTGCCTGGCTCTGCTGAACTGTTTGGTAATAAAGAAGGATTACATTCAAACATACAAAAAGACCAGCCATAAAAAAAATATCTTGTTGTTGCTGCTCTGAAAAAGCAGCTGTCCCATCTCCCTTGCCCCATAAGCCAATGCAAACTTGTGTGCAAGTCAGGTATGACCAAGTACTGGCAGGACCAATAATCCTTACGCAATGGCAACATACTCTTCGAATAGTCAGCATCCAAGAGGAAAGCAAGGAGCGAGCTCTGTCAATTCTGAAACAAAGGCACAATGCAGCCACTACTAGAGGAAACTTTAAAAAAGAAGTTAAACTGAATATGCACGTCATAAGTTGCTGCTATTAGCGTTCGAAAATTGATGTACTATGGCTTCTGTTGATGATTTCAATAGCATAGCATTACCTACAAATGTGCATCGTTGACCACTGCCCAGCGCTGTTTTTCCTCACCCTGTCCACCAACCTTCCAGCCCATCTATCAGTCTGGTCTGTACAGTGAAAGTGTGTTCACTTGCTTGAGAGTTGAACAATAGGTACTACTACTTTGTTTACTTGAAGATGCACCGTCTCACTTCAAACTACTACTTAGGGCTCTGCCCGCAAGCACCTTGCAAAATAAAAACTAGACGACGAACAAAATATTAATGCAAGTACATTTCGATGCATTCCAGAGGCTTTTTTTCTTTTCTACCATGACACAGAAATATTAGTAAAATAGTGGCAAGAGCAAATCACTCTGCCAATTTCTATGCAGTACGAACACTCGAATAGAACATGTACTGTGTGTAGTCCTCCATGAAAAAAAAAATCACGCCATATCCACAAAGTGAATGATGATTGAGGAGCTGGCTCGAAGATAGTCGGGTAAGTTGGGTAATCGGATGATCGGGTTTTGCCTGGGTTATTATCATCAAGTCTCTCGAAGAACAAGAGAAAGAAGACTTCTCTTTCGCACGAGTGTGCGCATGCTACAGTTGGCTATGCTATATGCGGTTATGCCTGCAGTAATGTCATCATCAAGGCACTCGAAGAACAAAAGGAAGACCTGTCCTCCGCGCGAGCTGCGCCTGTAGCGGTCGCCTCTGGAACTTAGGTTACGCTCCTAAAAACATTTGCTATTAACAGGGACCAAATGTTACTAGGTGCGAATCAAATAATATCGCAAGGGACTGCACTCACTGCTGCAAGAAAGTAAAGGTGGCGTGATGTTGCTTCGTACATATTCTAGCCAACCATGGTAATTACGGAGTAATTAAATACATATTTATTCGTGCAGTCATTCATACAGCATTCGTGCATAAAAGAATTGCATCACCGACTTTAAGTACATGAATGGCTGCAAGCATTATTCTTTAACCATTGCTGTTTAAAGTAACATACTGCACATCCTGTGAAATGTAATAGTGTCGCTACTAAAGTAACCATCTTTAACTATATGCAGCACGCTGGCATCTAAATAAATACGAATTAAGTGTGGAGAAGGTTGAACGTAGCCCACCTAAGCTCAATGTCCAATGTGTTTTCTTCACTATCACTGGTCACAATTGCCAAGAACAAATAGAGTGAACAAATGTGTACACAGCACCTTAAGGATAATGTGTACCCACGTCAAGCTCACAACCGATAGAACGCACAAGAGCGGTATAAGCTGCAAGATGGAAATGACAACAGAGCGTGTCACCTGCCTTGGAATTTGGCAACGAGGAGACGCAGGGAAAGGAGGAGCAGGACGACTGGTAACAAAGCAACACACGATCCACAATTAAAGTTAAGAATAAATTATTATGCTTCAAATGCCAAAACAATAAAAGCATGAGGCATGCAGCACTGTGGGACTGCGTATTAATTGTGACCAGCTAGGCTTCTTTAACATGCACCTAAATCAAAGTACACGGGTATTCTCAAGTTTCACCCCCACCGAAATACGGCCACCAGAATTGGGAATCAAACCCATGTCCTCTAGCTTAGCAGCACACCTTAGCTGCTAAGGTACTATGGATAGTGCAATGTGCAATGAATGCAAATGTCAGGTCAAATATCCACACCAAAGTAGTGGCCTGCCTGGCTATATAAAACGGGTACCAACTTTCAAAGTCAATGCACTAGGTCTTGCCAAAGCTGGACCTTCTTACCTATAGCCCTGCTCGGTAGAATATTTAAGTAAGCTATGCGGCACTACTGTGGCTGGTGGCACATTCAGATAGCACCTTAAATACGCAAGGAAATGGCATAAAAGCGAGAATTTGTTTCCTTGTTGGAAAGAAAACTGAACAAGCATGCATTTTACAGCTGGCATGTCATAAAAAAAAGATTTCATCTTACCAAATCTCTTTCAATGACTGTAAAACGCAATGTAAAAAACAACAAGAAAAGCGTTCACCTCAGCAGCCGACTTTACACGTAAGCCTAGCAAAAGGTTACACGATTGGACCGGTTCTTACAGGAAACCCTGGTCACTTACCCAGAGGGGGTCATTCCCTTTCCTGTGCAGTTGTGGTCATCTGGAAACCTGTGCTTCAGACAATGGTTGAGGCTGCAATGTGTGCACTTCAGGGGAATCAGTTCTTTCTGCTTGCAACCCTTCACGGAGCAACGATTGACATAAGCCTGCAAGGAGATTTTTTTTTTTTTTTTCATTACAAATCAACAAAAACAGCAGTGAAACAAATGTTCAAAAAACTCCCGTCTCTCAGCAGGACACTTTTTCCCGAAATTCTCAAGGAATCGGGCCCATATAGAAGTGCTTGCAGGAAGTCACACAGTGCTTGCAGTAGCTCACAGCAAGTGCACTAAATCACTCCGTTTCTTTCCCTTTGCGTGTTTTAGTGCCACCAGCAGGTCGCAGCTCGGGAACGTGGCGTTCTACCGTACAAAGTTCAGTATACCCAGCCAAATACTCCCCGAGTACAAGTAAGTTATTATATTTAGCTCTTCCATTCCCTGTCAGTTGCATAGAGGGCAGGATAAGGATGGTTTCAACATTCCTCATATTGTCGATTTCAAAGTATGTTGTCACCACCCTTTAAGCAGCAGATATTGGGGAGTGATGTCAAAAATCACATCTTCAACGACTACAGATCAGTTGATATAATGTTTCAACTGTACAATAGTGTTGCAAGCAATGCAAAGTGAACTTTAATGTCAACATTGACATCTATTTGCATTTCACAGCATATAATATAAACACATCGGTTGCCTTGCACCGAAGACGCTTAAGACAGTGATCATTAGTATAGGAACCATAACTCATGCAAAACATATATTTGACTCAGTCCTTTGACTCCCATATATAGGCAGCAGCATGTGCATGTATGAAATACGCACCTTGCGTTTTGCTTGAGCCGGATCAGACTGGCAGTCACGGTCAATATGGCTGCTTACAGCTACATCAGGTAGGTCACCTCGCTTGCTTGGGACTGGGCTATTACAGAGTGGGCACACGGGCACCTGGCAATCTTTGCTAAGGCCAACGGTGCAGCCATGATTTTGGTACTGGAAGTGATCCTTGCTGCAAACGAATCAATCCCAGAAAGGCAAAACGTCATACGTACTTGACATACAGCAATAAGCTCATACTTAAGGCTCCGTGTTTTCAGAAAAATCCGAAAAAACCCGATAAACACTCGCCGATAAAATTTTTGACAATTCAGATTTATCCGATAAACTACGATATTAACGGCCAATATGACCCTGTTCCATTCTTTATCGGAAGGCCATGTTCCAAACAGTTATTGATGCGTTGGCCGGTGCTGCATTTGTTACAACAAGCTCTAAGGTTGTAATACGCACAAACGTGGGTATTTTGCATTCAAGTATTTGTGCTTGCGTGTATATGCGTTTGTGCATTCAAACCTTCCAAACAACTAAAATGCTATTCGTGTGTTTTGATGTTTAGATATCACTTCCTCTAAGATATTGGAGTATTGAGAATAATTCAAAACCAAACTCCTAATTTCGGCCGAACTGGGA